>NC_051863.1:111982602-112311427 GCF_015732765.1 Culex quinquefasciatus | reverse complement strand
ACAGGAAATCAGAAAAAGTGGCACCGACCATTCTACGATTTGCTTGAAAATGTGTCTAAAGGGTTATTTGTGGTCCCTGATCACGAATCCAAGTTTTATTTTTTCCGATTTGAGGGCTTTACGCCAAACAAAAACAACAACAATTTCGGTTTGTTTTGGTTTTTTGACGTTTGTCTTATCTACGGCGCAGCTATCGAGCGCCCAGTTAAACAACGCCCAGTTACCGAACAAGTGCTGCTTATTTTGAAAAAAAAATCGATGAAAGGAAAAAAGGGGTTTCTAAATTGAACACCTTTTTTTCATCGAAAAATATCCAAAATAGACAAAGTAGACAAGACAAACGTCAAAAAACCAAAACAAACCGAAATTGTTTTTGTTTGTTGCAAATTACCTTGAACGGCCATGATCGACCAACGATCAACTTTTTCAGACCTTTTTTTTCGTAAAATCGCAATAACTCGTTATGGTTACAACTAACAAGCAAACCCCTTATCATTTTATTCTGCTCCACAACTTTGTAAAACATTGTAACACTCTGAAAAAATCCTGCAAAGAAACAAAAAACATGAAATTTTAAAATGGAAATTTTTGTTCTAAAAGAAGTTTGGACACATTTTTTTTTGTGTTTTTGTCCAATTTTAAAATTCGCTTAGGGCATAATATTGAATTATTGGCCCTTTTGAAATGTTAGTCTTGATTGAAAAAACTGTTTTCGAAAAGATCGGAAAATTTCACGAATGTTTCATATTTTAACATCCAAAATCGGACCATTAGATGCTGAGATATCGACATTAGAAAATAAGGGGTTGTTTTTGGGTGAGACCTAAAAAATTAAACTTTCCTGTTTCTTTTTCTGTTCTGTTCCGTTGTATCTCAGCAACCAGTGGTCCAATCTTCAATGTTGCTTAGAAGAAATTGTAGTAAATTTTCTGAACTGAACTGAAATATTTTCAGGAATAGACAATCATGGACCACTATTTAAAAAAGTAAAAAAACCGGAATTTGTCGAACAAAATTTAACTTTGAATGGCTATATTTTGAAAACGGTGCACCTAATTAAACAAAATTGTTTCGATTGCAAATTCGATCTAACATAAAAAATTTTATTAAAATATGTAAGAACAAGATTTCAATTTTTACAAAAATCACTATTTAAGGGGTTACATACATGTAGTAAATCACAAAATTTTATATTAAAGAAAATTTGTTAAATCCACTCAAAAGATGATTTTTAATCACTCCTGAAAGTTTCAAGAAAATATTTCATGATTAAACTGAGTAAGAGACTTGGTAAGAGACAATTTAGGCTCAACATTTTGCCGTGCGCAAAGTGGGCTGTCAAACTTTGTTGGCGTTTTTCTCTAAACCCCGAGTTCATTTACGAGTGCCACGTGCCACGATATTTCGAGATGGGATGGACCAAATTGGATGAAATTTGTGGTGAATACTCTCAAGATGTATCCCGTGTGCATGACGAAGCCCAATTTAAAAAAAAAAATGCTTTTTAAAAAAATACAAAAATATCTAAATAACTAGCAGTTTTTTATATGAAAAATACAAAAAATATTTTTATCTCTTTTAAAAATATTTTTTTTGAAAATCGGGCTTCACCAAATTTTGAGCCGATTTGGTCAAGATAATGTTGAGATATCGTGGCACTCGTTTTTTGAAGGGTGAACCAATGACACAAAATTACTTCTTTGATCATATGGAAGGCCCCTCCAAAGTTTGAGCCAAATAAAAAAAATATACTATTTGCCGGTTTTGGTGGAGAATTCTGAACAAAAAGTATTGATTAAATTTGATGTTACAAATAATGTCACTTAATTTTTTTTAGCACTAGCTGAACCGATTTAAACCAAACCAGTCTACTTTGTTTAGGGTTACATACGTTGCTTTTGAATTATTTGTAAGTTTCGATAAGCAGCTCAAAAGTTGAGTATAAAAATTAGTTTTCACATACAGCAATTCCATTTGAAAAGAGCCTAAACCGAAAAAAAGTTCTCCGATCGGGCTCAAAATTTTTCTGGGGGTTCCTTGGCCAAAATAATTAGACCCGTATTTTTTTGTTTGGCCATTAGGGTGGCCTACATCGTGCTAGGTGGTTCAAAAATGGCAATTTTCGTCATTTTCGCAAAAACCACTTTTTCTAAAAATATCTCGCGCCATTTCATCCGATTTTAGCTGTCTTAGACGCAAAGAAAGGTGATGAGTTTGGCTATTTGGGAAAATAGTAAAGTTCCAAAATCTAGCTTAACGTATGAAAACTTAAAATGGCGTTTTGACCGTGTCTGGACCAAAGAGCCTATGTCTGAAAATATTTTATCGGATTCCTCGGAAAATTTCACATAACATAACAAATTGGCGATGTCGAACCGTACGTAGATACGATTTTTGAAAATAAAAACTGCGTTTTCGACGCGCCACGCGCAAAATGACGAAATCGGCAAAATCAACTTTTTCCACTAAAACTGCGATAACTTTAAAATTTCAGCAATGACCTATAGATGTTATGGTACCAAAAGTTGCGTCTCTCAATTACGAAAATTTTGGTACCCAGACATGTATAGGTCATCGCTGAAATTTTAAAGTTATCGCAGTTTTAGTGAAAAAAGTTGATTTTTTGCCGATTTCGTCATTTTCCCGTTTTTGCGCGTGGCGCGTCGAAAAACGCAGTTTTTATTTTCAAAAAATCGTATCTCCAAAACGTACGGTTCGACATCGCCAATTTTGATATGTTATGTGAAATTTTCCGAGGAATCCGATAAAAATATTTTCAGACATAGGCTCTTTGGTCCAGACACGGTCAAAACGCCATTTTAAGTTTTCATACGACTTTTCAATAGTTAAGCTAGATTTTTGAACTTTTACTATTTTTCCCAAATAGCCAAACTCATCACCTTTCTTTGCGTCTAAGACAGCTAAAATCGGATGAAATGGCGCGGAGATATGATTTTTAGGAAAAGTGGTTTTGCGAAAATGACGAAAATTGCCATTTTTTGAACCACCCTAGCACGATGTAGGCCACCCTAATGGCCAAACAAAAAAATACGGGTCTAATTATTTTGGCCAAGGAACCCCCAGAAAAATTTTGAGCCCGATCGGAGAACTTTTTTTTCGGTTTAGGCTCTTTTCAAATGGAATTGCTGCATATATCTGGATGTTAGATATAGGGCTGGAAATCTCCCCAATATCATCATGTTTTATAATGTTTGATAGGTTACCGAAACACCATTAAAACGAGTCCAAAAAGTCCGTACCAAAAAAAATAGGTTTGTTTCTAGATTTCAATTATTTTCTGATGTTTTGTGTGCCCCATTTTTGGTAATAAGTGAGGAAGGCACCAACCACATAGGTGGATTAAGTTAGTTTTTTTCTGGTTCGAAACCGATATTGGAGGTTCTGTCAAGATTTAAAAATTCGGCTTGGAAAAGAGTGCAAAATGGCGTGTTAAACTTAAATTGGTTTAAGCGACTTGGTAGGTCAAGGAAAATTTCAATGGGCAGCTGCGGCAGCGTAATCAAGTCAGAGAGGTTGAAGAAAACCCCTAAAAAACGTTCACTCTCATTTGATCTGCTGTTTGTGAAGCCATTTCTTGACTCCCTTTCTTGACAGGTGTTTATTGGCCTTAAAATTGTCAAAAAATGGCCCTTTGAATCATCTGCAAAGTGATTTTGTTTTTTTTTTTTACAAATTAAGGTTTAGTTAAAGCTTTTTGCGAACCTTTTTATTTGTTGTTAATATAAAACGAATAATTTAGACATAGGGGAACAGTATCTAATTCCAGCGTGCCTCTAATGTTGCCATATCAGCTCTTTGACATTCAATTACAGCTCATTAAAAGCGTTTTCAACTGAAATCGAGTGATAAATAGCTCAATAGGAAGTGAGCAAGCAAGTTTCTACAAAAAGTTTTGCAAAATTTGTTGTTTAAATAGTGAAAATCAGCCAATTGGACGGAGTTAGGAGCGACTGCTTAACCTGCAAAACATACGAGAAATTCCCCTACTTTATTCCAAACATGTTGTTTAAATAATCTATTTTATTGAAAATTGATATGTTTGATTGAAAATATTATTTTCCCCATTTGAGTTATGAAACGTACAAATTTGACAAAGTAGAAAACTGTAGAGATAGCAAAGAAAAAAAGTTTCCCTTATTAATTCAAAAGTCATAACGCCTAATATTGGCTGAACTTTTTTGAGCTTTTGAATGATATTTTTTTAGATTTTGGATGTTAATAAATTTGATCCAATTGGATTGAAAGCATCTTTCAAGGAATCAGTCGAAAAAAAATCTTTTCTGTTCCTATAACTTTAATGACGAAAATTTTAGAAAGGTAAATGAAATTGCAAAACAATCAACTGATTTTATAGATTGAAATAATTTTTATTTCTCAAGTCTGCCATTTTCATATTTGGCCAACCATTCAAAAACTTTGAGCACCCCTGTCTTAAAACTTATTCTTATAAAATACTGAAAATAAATAAAAGAAGAAAACCTAAAAAACTTTTTTTTAAACAAATTAGTCGATTAAATCCGTGTCGCCACCCTGCCACCGATTTTTCGGTGCTTATAATGGCAAATCAATACACACCGGAAATTATTTCAGCTCGTTCGACTTTGACCCACCGTCGTCGTCGCCGTCCCATCATGACCTAGTTGACTTGCAGTCGACCGAGGACCAGCGCCGACAGCGGTCGCATCCGCGCGCATCTCCGACGACCAAACGGCAGCCCATACCGGTGAAGCCACCAACGGTTCCAGCGCCGCCACCGACACCCCAGCACAAGGCCCAGCTTCCTGCTCCTGCTCCTCCTCCTCCTCCACCCCCTCCGCCGCAGAGGATGATGAACTGGACGCGAAGTGATGCCGCGAAGGCACTCCAGGCGGAGGCCCAGGCCGTTGAGTTGCTCAAGTCGCCGCACGTGCTCGTGTTACGCTTTCCCGATCCGGAACTCAACAAGGACATCATCCAGGGCTACTCGCCGAGCATCGAGACCGTTATTTTCCATCGGCCGTCAACGCCAAGGTAAATTTGCATATTGGGTTGTGGAGGGGGTTATTGGTGACACACGTGCGACGATTTTTAATTTTGAACTCGTATCTTCTCTTGTGGCCGCCCACCCACGTGGCCGTGCTTAGGTATTGCTTGGTGCATCTGAAGCCCGATGCAGACGTTGACCGGGTCATCGAGCAGCTCTCCAAGATCTCCTTTGGAACTGGAAAGATAACGGTCGAGCGTAAGACGAAGAACGTGGAGCCAAAACCGGTGGTAAGTCGGCCGTCCCCTGACATAAATATTTATTATTTATCTGTGCAGTTCTCTGGAAGTTTGTTAGTTATAAGTGGTTTGTTGCTTGAATTAAACTTTGTGCACATAGAAATAACCCTACACAGAAAAAAAATTAATTCTCGTTATCGTGAATTATGTTCACGAATGTGAGAACCACGAAGGAATTTATTCATGAGTATTTTAATTTGCACTATAAACGTGAATGTATTCCTTCGTGGTTCTTGCATTCGTGAATTTAAGTCACGCTTTTGAGAACTGATTTTTTTCCGTGTAGTCTGAATAGATGTAAGGATGATTTAGTGCTTTTTAAAACTACAAAATATTAATGTTTTGTTAATGTTTGTTTGGTTTTTCTGCAGAATTAGGGCGGTTCGTTGTTGTTGCATACAACCAAGAATTGGTTTGCAACTGTGGAGAAAAATAAATCTTAAAAAACAGTGTTCATTGGTGTTGTTATATTCATTGGCAAGATCGTTGAAATGTTGGGGTTTCTTGCAAATCCGCATTCCACAAGATTCTTTCAAACGTAACAAAACACAGTGTTAATTACCAGAAACCTAATTCTACGCTTAATTTCCAAGAAAATTTGACAAAAAGTAGAGAAAAAATAAATGTCCTAAATGGAAAGAATGTAAAAGATTTTTTTCAAAAGTAAAATTTACTGATAGCAATAATTTTTAATTCTTACAAACTTGTATTTTTTTTAGTTTGAGCCTTGATTCGTTTATTTTCTGAAGAACTGCTCATCTGGATCTGGCAGCCAGAGTCTTCAAAGTCGAATCGAGTCCCCCCCCTTGCCATTCTTCTTCCGGCAACACTTTTTGCTGTGTGTTTAGTGCGGTTTAACGTTGCTTCTCTTGATTTATGTGTTATTTGGATTTCATTTAGCTTCCTGAGAGAAAACCGGATCTTCATAATCGCTCTAAATTAATACCTCTTCTTTTTTTTGGCGCAATCTGTCTGTTTGTGTGTGTGCGACACATTATAATGAATGCGGGGGAGGCTACTGCTGCTGAATGTCACGTGCCAGTTGGAAGGGAGGGGAAATGAGTTGTGGGTAGGGTAGGATAGAGAGGGGGAATTTCCCCACACATTGCTACTGTTTGTGGTGGGCTCTTTGCCAAAATTACAACTTAAAGTTTTGTAATCGGCCATGGCACAGCAGCAGCAGCGGCAGAAACACCACATGTGTCACACGTTCCGGTGTGTGTGTGATTTGTTATTCATGCATTCTGCAACTGTAGGGTGATCGTTTTACCCCCAAATTGTTGTTTGTTGCTTTCCTCACTGTGTACTACATAATAATGATAATTTTACATAGAAAATCGATTTTTTGAGTCGGATTCATATTAGTGGGCAAAATTAAATGGAAAAATATATAGCTGGACATTTTCCGAATTTCATTAGGGTGGTTCAATACACTTTTTCCTTGAAAATTAGACATAATTTAAAATGCAGGTATCTCGAATTTAAAGAAAAATACCCCTGGATTTTTTTCAGCGTTTAAAGTACTAAATCTCATATATCGAGCGCTTAAAATTTGGCTTTCGATTTTTCGAGATATTTGAGTTTTAAATTTGCATCTTTTTTACCTTGAATGACTGTAACTTTTGACCCTTAAGTACAAATGACCGATTCTTAGCAAAGCTACACCAAAATGTCACTTTTTTCAATTTTCAATGTGATTTTTTATATGAAAAATTTCATTTTAATTATGATCTAATAATTGCAATGTGCTTTAAATGCGTTTTCTTATCTGAAATGCCAAAAATATTGACCAAACAAGGTCTGCAAGTCATTGAATGGGAGAGGAGTTTTTTCATAAATCTGCTCCTTTCGTTGTCCCGTCACGAAAAAAAAATGGCTGGCAAAAACTCAATCTCAACCAAATCTTTCAGTTCAAGGAGCAAAAGATTCGTTTTTCAATTTGTGATAATGTGTAGAAGAGCAAAAGTTTTAAAAAATCAATCTGGCAAAACTGTGTCGATTTTTTTGGTGTGCCTTTTAAAATTCCAGTTTTACGATGTTGTCCCGTCACGCTACATTTTCATTTCAGGAGAAGCACAGGTATAATATTGTTCATTATGCATGTTATTTCTATGTTGGAAAATCAATTATCTATTCAAATATGTAATAACATTGGGGGGTTTCTTCCTTAATTGTGCCACTACAGCCAAAACGCTGAAAAAACAACTTGGGAATTATTTGAAAAGGAGCCGAAGAATCGGTCAAATTGACTCGTCAATAAATAAAAATGTTCGTTTTTCAGATCTTCAAAAGTGTCTCGAACAATACTTTTTTCTTAAACTTCACCCTGAATTGCTACGTTCAAAAAACTGTTTTTCGAAGTTTTGCTCAGATGCTTTTTCTAAATTTGGTTTGTTGAAGGCGTAGATTGCGAGATAAAATTTTGGTGTCTTCGACAAACTTGCTAAGATTGGCAAGCCCAAAAACTTTTTAGAAGACGAAAAAATCTGAAAAGTATTCCTGAAAAGTTAGATTTTCATAATCACCCTAATCGTGAACCACCCTAATTTTGAACCAAACCAAAAGTAGCCCTTTTCTATTAGCAACAACTCTTCTTAAGACACCAAAGCTCTAAAACTTCACCATGTTTCTGAAAATCCATTTCCACTTAATTTTGCGATGTGCACAGCAAAAAAAAGTATGTAAAAGTAGTACCGATGAAAAATAGAAAGGATAAACGTACACAGAAAAAAAAGTTAAATTTGGAATGTTGAAAATTTGGTAGGTTGAATATTACCTCTTTTTTTGGGTAAAGGGTAATTCTCGATCGATCATGGCCGTTCATGGTCACCCGCGACAGACACGGACGACAAAACAAAGAGAAACGCAAAAAGTAACTTTTTCAATACTTTTTGCCGTCCTCACCTTACTGAGGAAAGGCTATAAAATCACTCGAAAAACGAAATTCTTAATTTGACCTCCTAGACCCACCTTCATGTATACATATCGACTCAGAATCAAATTTTGAGCAAATGTCTGTGTGTGTGGTGGGATGTTGATAAAAAAATTGCACTGAGTTATCTCGGCACTGGCTGACCCGATTTGGATCGTTTTGTTCTCATTTGATCCGTCTTGAGGTCCCATAAGTCGCTATTGAAAATGATAAAGTTTAGTTAAGTACTTCAAAAGTTATGCAAAAAAAAAAAAAGAAATTAACAAAAGTCCGGAAGATTGTAAAAAGGTGGTTTTTGTAAGAAACCTCGTCATGTTATACTTTTTTAGAAAGGTATTCAAAGACCTTTTCGAAGAGTTCAAAGGATTGAAGATCTGACAACCCTATCAAAAGTTATAAGCACTTAAGTGTTATTTATTATCTTTTTAGAGGTCGGATATCAGATATTTTGACAAAAACGTTGTCGGCCTTTGAGAAGTTACGAAGCGAGGAAAGATAGCACCCAATCATGGATGTAACTTCTGGAGGTCCTGGTCAACATCGGAGTAGCAATTGCGGTTTTGCACTTGGGCTTCTCGAGCAGACGGAAATAACTTGGGAAAATTTTTATTTGTTATTTGAAAATACTAGGCCAATAACATTTTATGTTATTTATAACCAAGGGTACTGATTGCTCAAAATCAATCACTCCATTTGCGAGCGCAAATAGCAGGCGACGCGATACTGCCCTGATGAATTCCTACCGTTTGTCACATTCAATCCATTCGCTCCCGAACACTCTCTTTTCAACTCTCCTTCTCTCTCTGATCGGCTCAGTCTCCGAACGGCTCAGGCAGGCCGAACGTCGCCGATCACTCTGAACTGAACACATTTTTTCTCTGATGCGCTGCGTTATACTCATTGATTCGGGTTGCCTAAAATCAATGTTATCAATTAAATTGTGCATTTATTTTGATTTCACCATACAAAGAAACTTCCACAAAGAAAAAATCAAATTGATGGCAAACTGAGGGCGTAAAGACAAAAAGACTGCCGCGCTGGCATTTTGTGAGAGTGTCTCTTCGCTGAGTATGTTAGTGTGTGAGTGTCGTCGAGCGGCGGAGTAGGCAAATATTTTCACGATGTATTTGTTCGCTGAGTGAACAGTTCGGGCCACTCGCTGGATGGATGCGAGACTCATTCGCTTATGAATGCTAGCGGGTTGGAATAGGTGACGAATGGATAGGCGATGAGTGAGTGGTTTCTATTCATTGAGCCGAAAATCAGGACCCTTGTTTATAACAAGATTTTTTATTCGTTGTTATGATGTTTTTTTGTTGTTGGATTGTTATTGTAATAATAGTCTAAAAACAATTTTAGTTATTCTTTGAACAAATAATCTTTGTTATTATATTTTGTTATTTTAACAACTAATCCGAGCATCTCAATAACAGTTGGAGGTATTCTTCCAAAACAAAAAAATGTTATTCCAAAGTTGTTTTGGCTTTCAACCAATATCAGACCAATAACAAATTTTGGTATGACAAAAAAAAAAAACAAACCATCCACATTAACGACCCCCGGGTCTTTTGTGGTCTCTATTGCAAGTTTCTGCTCGAACCTAGGAGTCCGAAGGCTTGAATGGGGAGAGCACCCTAACCTCTTTTTACTCCAAGGAACCTTCCACCCCAGTGTTTGAACTGACGACCTTTGGATTGCGAGTCCAACCGCCGCCAGCGATTCCACCGGAGTAGGCTTGGTTTGGTGTGTTGTTTGTACTTATGGCATGGAGACAACTCCTATACCTGGAATGACTTAACGGACTAACAACCAAGGCCGGGACCGACATTTTACTTCCTCATCCGATGGAAGGTTGCAGCAGATGGGAATCGAACCCAGAATCATCCGCTTACAAAGCGGACAGCGTAACCATTCGGCCACGCACTGCCACAACATAAACTGTTGGTATGACAACATAAACTGTTATTCACCTCTTATACTAAAATTGATTTTTCAAGGAGAATCCATAACTTTTTCTATTATTTTAACAGTATTTGTTATCGAAATGGCATGAATTTAGTTATTACCGTCTGTTCGGGATATGCTAAATTTATGACCGAGGCTTAACGTGAAGACTTCCATCATTGTCATGTTTTTTCGTTCAAAGATATAAATTTTGCGTCGCTTTCAATATTTTGACAAAATTCCTTCAACAAGTTGTTTAGAATAGTGCCCTACACATGCTGATTCTTTTTGGTAACGATTATCCCATTCCTTGTGAAGTTATGGAAATCGTCATTAATTAATGATTTTACCACAAAATAATATAAATTTTTAAACGCATTTGATTTAGATCGAAAATTCTTTCAGTGGCTTGAAGAACCCAACCCAGCTGATTCCTTTTGGTGCTGAAATTCGTTATTTTGAATTTAATACAGAATATTTAATACTGATGATCAATTTTCTTCGAAAATGATCAACGGCTACACCTTAATGTTGTAGGTGATTGCATTCGCTCTTGGCGCAATAACTGTCAATGACAGTTCTGAATTCGAACCTGAAACGGACTGCAGGACAATTTTCTATTAAGAGAAGTTGAAATAAATGAAAATGAATTCCATTTCCAGTTTACTCTCTGAGCAAACGCTTCAGTTTCCTCAAGGTTTGATATATTTGGGCTCCCCAAACACGTTCTAATCGACATTTGAATTTTAGCGTATTTCCTGTCATTAAATAAAATTGTACATTTCGGGTATAAATGCTATGGAATCATCGTACGCAACCATGCGCACCCACGTTTATCTGAGGAAGAAGCAAAAATAAGGGGGTGCGCATGGTTGCCCTAAGATGTACAATTTTATTCATCGACAAGGAAACCAATAAAATTCAATTCTGTCGATTGGAGTGCGTTCAGAGAGCCGAAATCTACATGCCTTGCTGGAGTCATCTTTTTCAAAAATGTTGAATAGTATAAATAAAAAAAAACTCGTATCACCCTAACACCGCACATGTCCCCGTTTGGTTTGACCTTTGCCCCGTCAGATGCAACCAGAAGAAATCGATCCGGTGACCCTGTTCATCGGCAACCTGCCCAACGCGGTCACCGTGTTTACCGTGAAGCAGATGTTCCCGACGGCCAAGCGCATCGACATTGGCCACGCCCAGCGCATGAAGCACACCCGCTATGCGTTCATCCGGTTCCACTGCGTGACGGACGCGATCGGCGCCTTCCGGGCCAACTTCAACAAGGTCATCGACGGGAAGAACATCATTCTGCGCTTCCGGCGGTTCAACGCGCCCATCGCTCTGCCCGAGGACACGGCCACGCCCAAGACGCCGAAGCGACGCCACGGGCAGCTGTTTGTGTCGGTGGAGCAGAAGCCGAACCGGGCCGCCATCGTGGGTGGATGCATTCAGGTGCCGAAGCACGACATTCATCATTCAGGTGAGGATGGGTGGTTGCACCACAAATCAGTCGTAAATCAAACAGACTAATCCCAGCTGGTTCAACATCGTTTTAGATACGCTCAACACAATTAAAACGGAAATTTTAGACGAAGATACGGTGAGGCCTGCGGGCATTGGAGTGAGGCCAAAAGTGAAAGCGGAGCCACCGGAAATTCCCAGCGTTGGACCGGAGGATGAGCTGGAGGAGTCGGACGACGACATTGAGGACTGTGAGTATTGAAAGAGCTAAACAACAGTTAGTTTCAACTTTAAACCATAAAACACCATGCGTCTCCACTACAAGTGCTTTCAGAACAGGGCAAGCAAAACTTTAATCGTTTAGATACAGACAAAGGCTTAACTTTAAAAACTTTGGTAATTTGGAAGAGGCGTGGAAACTGAAACTTTCGAGTGTAGTGAAAACACCACCAAAGATAAGGAGTCTGCAATGAGTTTGTTGCAGGAAAAGAGATTGAGAAATTATTTATTATTATGCAAATTGTTGCGGTTACCACTATCCATGGAAACAAAATCTCAGTTCACCTAATTTCTTGTTCGCTGTTAGTTGGGGTGACATTGTATTTAGAACAGAAAATGTTCAGATTGTGCGCTAGAAGAAACAACGCAAATCAAGAAGAAGACAACAAGTGGTTTTTTTTTTTTTGTTTGATGCCACTATCCACTGCGACCAGGAATTAGATCTATTGCGGACTTGCAATTCTATTTATAGAATCACAAAGGCTTCTTCTGTTATTAGGCAGATGGGACACGCACACACGCTATTGTTGAGCGACTGTGTCGAGCGATCCACTGCCGTAACTTCGCCGCCGAAGAGGTTTGAATATTTTTTCAATCCTCTTTGGCTCTGCCTTCCCACTCTGTACTGTCCAAATGTATCGCTAGAACCGAAGTGCACATTTTACGTTTACTTATACCCAACTAGCCCTTAAGTTCTGGTTTCTGGAAAACTCGTCCCTTCAAAGCACTTTTTGCGATCGGGCCGTGGAGCTCTGTAGGGCAATTATACAGAGAACAGTTGGTCCTTATACATGTGAAGAGTACAGGGGAAAGGATGTGCCAAGCCATGTGGGTTTGAAACCACGATCTTCCACTCGTAAAGCGAAACCTGTAACCATTAGACCACAGGAGCTCGGCACAACAAGTGGTTGGCTCGTGTCACGTCAATTCGTCAGTGGAGATGGAGACCACAAAAGACGTGGGGGTCGTAAATATGGATGGATGTTGGATTTTTGTTAATATTTAGCTGTTTTTCGAACTTTTTTTATCTCCATGGCTGCCCAAAGATTAGAATCTAAGAAACATTTTGAAGCTATTGAATTGTTTGAAGTTTCGATAAGTAGTTCGGAATGTTATGTATAAAAATGTGTTTTCGCATATTTTCGGAAGTTGAATAAATGGCAGTAAACTGAGCCAAACATCGTTAGTTAAGTAATTGAAAGACTTTTCCAACGAGTCTAAAACATTGATAATCTGGCAATCCTGTCTCGAGTTATAACCACTTAAGTGATATTTATGTACTTTTTTGTAGCCGGATCTCACTTAAACGTATGTAAACAATGTCCGGATCCATCATCCGACCCATCGTAGGTTAGGCAATCGAAAAACCTTTCCCGCGAGTCTAAAACTTTGAAGATCTGGCAACCCTGTCTCGAGTTCTGACCACTTAAGTGATATTTATTTACTTTTTTTGAAGTCGGATCTCTCTTGAATGTATGTAAACAATGTCCGGATCCATCATCCGTCGGAAAATAGTGAGAAAGACCAACCACATAGGTGGATTAAGTTAGTTTTTATGCAAGACAGTGGAATAGGGCTCAAAATGAAATATCACGTCTGCCGTCATAACACACAAGAGGTCATCGGATTTTGAAGCCGGGTCATATGCACGGACATTCCCGGCGTAAACACTTTAGTTGTAACTCCAAGGAGTCTTTGGATATTCATGACAATCTTTCTGTTTGTGCAGAATTCTCTCAGAATTCTGCAGTGTTGGTAGCATAAATCTGGAGCAACATTTGAAAGGGCCGGTACGACATCGTACTTAAGGCCATTCACCTCACTTAAACCCGTGTAAGGGCAATGTCGTACCACCCTTTTCAAATGTTGCTCCAGAATTTAAATGTATATTAGCCAGGCGCCTCCATATTTTCGATATCGGCTAATATGTTGTGAAGGAGATGCATGGCTTTTTTGGAATCAGCGATCATTTAGAAAAAAAAAATCTGGATCAATATTTGCAATGTTCAGTACTACAAAAGAGCAGGTCGAGCTGCGCGGCCCCTTTCAATTGATGGTCCAAAAATGAATTCCTAAGCCAGGAACGCAATAAAATTTAATTCTTTCGATTAAAATAGTTTCGGGAATGCCTTTTTTTTCATAAGAACAGGTCATTCTCTTAATCCATGTTTCAATTCGTACGGTGGTGATTGCGTGATCGCGTAGGTATAACAAACTTATTTCGCATATTTCAGTTCTCGAAGACGACGCGGGTGGCAACGTCAACCTGGACGAGATTAACACGGATGCCGCGTACTGCGAGGACGACGACACCGATATTGCTGCGTTCGACAAGAACTACTGGACGCTGGAGCAGCTGCGCTGTAAGGTCAACAACAATGACGCGGACGATGCTTCGTCGTCGATTTCCGAGCCGAAGGAGTGCGACGTTTTTATGGAGCTCGAAACGGGAACCAAGACCAGCTCGACCACGTACACTACGGTGAGGGTTAATTTTATTTAGAGATTATGCTAAAACTGAGATTTGGTTTTTCTTTTTCTTTTGAGGATACGAAGGATCACAAACCGGCAGCGTTCATCATGAGCAAGAGGCGTGACGATCAGATGCAGGACTTGTTTAGCAATCTGGAACCGGACGACGATTTGTCGCTGTAAACGCAGTTTCGCTTGTTTGAATATTGTATAATCTCAAGTTTGCCATTTCGGAACATCGTTACTTAGCGGGTAGGAAAAAAACAAACACACTTTTGCCATTTGCACTTCCATTACTCAACAATACAGAGCAAAACATTTTGTGATGTTTAGAAAGACTGCTTCCGTTGATGCCGCTTCGTGTAGGGTTAGAAGAAGAAATCAAAGTGACTATCTAATATATATATTTGTCGCAGCGACTAGTTCAGCGAAAGGTAAGCGCGTTTTATTGTCAATCATTAGTTTACTGAGTGTGCATTCCGTTAGTGATCGTAGTGCGATAGAGCGAAGCAATAAAAGAACTTTAAACCCTTGATATCACCGTGTTTGTGAACCGTATATCGACCGAAGTTGTGGCCATGTTTTTGTAAGGTTTCGCAAAGTCCTTCAGACTGTTGACCGAGGATGCCGTGGCCCGGTCGAACGGGAAGCCCATGTTCCTGGCGTCCGGGTAGAGACGATCGCGCAGTCCACAGAACGAATGGGCATCGTTGCAGTTGACGTTTCTTGAGAAGGAGGTTGATTAAATTCAGGTCAAATATAATCTTGATTTATACTTACTCATCAAATTCCTGGTTCACCGTATCATCGGCAAAGTTGGAGATCATCACAAACATGTCGTAACTGGTGCCCTGTGTCGTGCCCTTCGGGATGAGCATGTGCGCGGGCCAGCCACAGTTGCAGAACCGGAACTGGTCGTTGTTTGGCTGGCTAGAGGCAAGCACATTGCGGAAGGTCCGCTCGTACGGGATGGTCACGCTGGACTGTTCCGACCGGCGAACGATGTTGTTATCTCCTGGATTTACTAAACAATAAAAAAATATCTTTACTTCTGCTTCCAACTCAATTCCCCAAGTCAACACTTACAATTCACAGTGAACTTGTCCAACTCGATCATCCAGCGGCGCTGGTCGCGGAACGCAATCGTCCGACCCGTCTCATCTACCTTGGGACCGATGAAGATTCGAACGGTGCCCCGCTTGGCACCACTCGCCTCGTTCTTGACCTTAATCCGGTAGCTAAAGGGGGCGTGCTGAATGTGAGTGAACGTCACAAACACGTTTCCCTCGGGGCCAAAGTCCAGCCCGGTGCCCAGGTCGATCTGGGACCGCTGCCAGAACGTCAGCAGAATGTTGTTCTTCGTGCCGGCACGGTTCAGCTGAACGGCAAACTCGTCGACCTCGACGTCCGGGTGGGCGAGCTCTGCCTTCGTGTACGGCTTGAACCGCCGCTTGTGCCGCTCGAAGATGTCGTCCACGTGCTGGTGCCACCGGTAAAACACCGGATCCCGCATGGCCGTGGTGTTGTCTCCGACCACGCCGAACCCCTCCAGGAACGAGTTGTCCGGATCGTGGATGTACGCCAGCATGTTGTGGCCCTCGTTGTGCAGCCGGCCGTAGTAGTTGACGTCCGGGGAGAGGGCTGAGTTTTCAACCATGTTTCCAAGGACGTCGATGCCGTTTTTGTTGTCCAGCTGAATTTGCTGGCCGTTGGTCTGGAATTGTCGAGAGTTACAATTTTTGGGTGATTATGATCTATTGTTTTTTCCAAACCGATCTAGCAACTCCACTATCGATGGCTTCGAAGATTCTGGTGGTCCACATCTCCATGTCTACGATCGTTACGATGACCTGATCTTCAACGCGGTTCAAATCCTTTAAAAAGTCAGGTTCATTATCAAATCTAGTTCCAAACTAAGCAGCACTCACCGTCAGATATTGGTTCTTTCCTCGAGCAGGATACGATCGATTATTTGAACTGCGGGTAATCTTCGGATGGTACGCTTCCGGGATGGGTTCTCGCAGATTAGCTAGTGCAGCCACCCGAGGCAGCCCGTTGGAGAATCGTTCCACGTTGTACCGAGCCATCGTTTGCTGGTGCATGTAGTAAAAAAGTTCACCGCGACGATCTTTTCGCACAACGGTATCGGGACCCTCAGCCGGGTACACCAGGTGCCAGTGCCAGTGGTGCAGGTTTACTCCGATGTCCTCGCGCCAGTAGGCCATCCTCTGCTCCCGCTCCCGTTCCGAAGCCGTGTAGTTCATTGGGATGTCGATGGCCATCTGAGTATGAAGAGTTAAAGCACTACCCTTGAACTACTCAAATGTCTACACTTACGCGATCGCCCTGGTTGATGATCCGACCTTCTTCCTGCATCTGCGGTATCACCGTAGGATCGATAAACCGATCAGGGAATAGCTCCAAAAAGCTCGGAATCGGCACATCCGTCGTATCTGGCCGGTGTTGTAATGCCACCGAAAGTGCATACTGAAACAGTGGTCCGTTGAGGCGATCCCGGCAAAAGGCGGCTACCGCGCACAGCTGGTCCGGATTGCTCTGGCTCAAAAACAGCTCGATCAACCGACCTGCCGCTTGTCGATGGGCCGTATTAAACACGGAAAATCCACCCCGACGATCAACGGCCGACTGAGCAAAGCCGATATCGGGCGTGGGAATGTTCTGCACGGGAATGCGCGTCTGCACGTTGGATCCGAACCGGTTCTGCAGCGATTGACCCAGCGGGCGGTACCGGTCGGTCAGATACGAATCGGGCACGTCGAAGTAAACCTGACCGCCCGACTTGGGCAAGAACACGGGCTCGTACGGGCGCTGCAGCAGCCCGTGGAACTTGGTGCTGTTGGATACCATCGTTACAGTTCAACTAAACTGTGGCGCACGATCGTGAAAGTATTTATGCTGCAATAAAGGCGATGAAGGAGTCAACGGGGTAGACGCTTTAAACCGCAAGTAGACGCTGATAAAGGGAATTTGTTGTTTTGTGTGGTTTTTGCAATTTTTCTATTTGCGAAAAGTTCAACTACCCAATGCTGTTTGTGCAGAAACGTCGATTCTGAAACTCTCTTTCTCTCTCTCTCTCTCTCTCTCTCTCTCTCTCTCTCTCTCTCTCTCTCTCTAATTATCCCAAGTCCTTGCAAAATTTCAATTGAGATGATCGAACTTTCGGATGATCCATCACGATTTTATTTATTTTTAAACAAAATTTGGGTATCTGACATAAAATATATCTCCAAAAATGCTCTAACCTGAGCTGATTTCGTGCAATTGAAATACACTGGAACACCGATGGCTTGACACCAATTGTTGTAACGTTTTAGTTTGACACTTTCTTTACACAGAAGACACACCTACTGCCAAACGTTTGGTTTGATAGTGAGTCCCTTGTGAGTCCTGTATACAAAGTGACAGATCGCCACTTTTTTGCTTGATGTCAAACCAACGGGGTTCAAACTGAAAAGTGTCCAACGAAAAAGTGACCATCTAGCGGGGATTGAGTGTACAGTAACATTTTATTTTGTAATGTATCAGGCAATCAACAGGTCGAATTCACCTACATTCAATCCCCGGTGATTGGTCACTTTTTCATTTGACACTTTTTAGTTTGTTTTTAGTTTTTAGACAGTTTGTCACTTTTTACACGGGACTAAAAAGTGGCCCCGTTTATTTGACAACAATTGGTGTCAATCCATCGAGGATTTAGTGTAATTCAAAATACAAAATAAGATTTTTCAAAAAATACTATACAGAACGGATTCACTAATTCGAATGGAACTGACAGCTGTCAAAAGCTTGAAACCACGTGTTCGGAAATTGTCGAACAATTGTGTTGAAACGTCAACATCTGCGGACATTCGAAGTAGCGAAATTCGAAATAACGAATCCGCTCTGTGAAGAGGTTTCGGATGAACCAATTAAAATTTAAAACTTCCTGATGCTTTATTTGATTTAAATTTTTAATTGTTTACCAATTTTTTTGAAAATAGACGAATATTTTTTACTCAAATCACAACAAATCTTCATCAGATGGAGAATATGAATTTATCATTCAACATTTATTAGCACTCCTCACCGCTATGTTCTAGCGATGACGGTGTTGGTGAATCGAATCGTCACGGTCGAGACGCTCATGTTCGGGAACGGAGCAACAAAGTCGATGAAACTCTTCACATCCGAAGAAACTTTCCTATCGAAGGGATACCCCATGTTGCGAGCATCCGGGAAAAGCCGATCTCGAATGCCACAGAAGGAATGCGCATCGTCACAGTCGCGAGATCTGTTATTTTTAGACATAGTTAGAAGTTATGTTCAATTCTATTAAATTTACACCTCTTACTCGTCAAAATCGACATCCACCACGTCCCCGGTAAAGTCCGAAACTATTGCGAACAGATCGTAGGTGGTCCCGTTGGTTGTGCCCTTGGGGATGAGCATATGCGAGGGCCAACCACAGTTGCAGAACCGGAACTGGTCACTGCCCGTCGGCTCGTTGGACATCGCCACGTTGCGGAAGGTCCGCTCGTACGGGATCGTCACGCTGGACTGATCTGATCGCCGGACGATGTTGTTCACACCCGGGTTCACTGCAATCTCAACACATAATAGATGTATGGTTCAAAGAAAATTTAAATGACATCTTACATCTGACTCTAAACGTGTCCAGTTCCACGATGTAGCGCCGTTGATTTTCAAACGACAACGGAACGCCTCTTTCGTCGAACTTTGGCGCGAGATAAATTCGAACGGTTCCACGACGTGGTCTGTTATCGGCGTTGACAATCTGCAGTTGAAACACAAATGGAGCATGCTGAAGATGAGTAAATGTAGCGAAGACGTTCCCCTGGGGGCCAAAATCAAGTCCTGCGCCGAGGTCGACCTGCGATCGTTGCCAGAATGTAAGCCACAGATTGTTGGGAGCACCTCGTTTTTCCAGCCTGGTTTCTAACTTCAACATTGTAATTCCATGATAGGACAGATCTTGGTAGACGTATGGTGAGAAATTATTTTTGTGTCGTCGGAAGATTTCGTCGACGTATTCATGCCAGCGGTAGAAGATTGGGTCGCGCATGGCCGTAGTGACGTCTCCCATGACTCCGTAGCTCTCCAGGTAGGTCCCGTCCGGATCGTGGATGTACGACAGCACGATATGACCACTGTTGTGCACGTCACCGTAGTAGGTCTCATTTGGAGTCAGTAAACAGCTTTCCACGATGTTTCCAAGAACGTCGATACCTTTTGGGTTGTCCAGCGGAATCCGGTCTCCGTTTGCGCTAAGAGCGAATCCCGTATCAATCGCTTCCACGATTCTCCGCAATTGCAGTTCCATGTCCGCGAGGGTAATGTTGACATCGTCATCCGGTCGAACCACGTCACTCAGAACCATGTTTCGGTACCGTGCCGGATGGGTACGATTATTCGCACTTCGCAGTATTTTGGGATAGTATGGTTCCCGGATAGGTTGACGTAAATTGTTCAAAGGAGCTACTCTGCCCAGTCCATTGCAGAACCGCTCCAAGTGATATCGTGCCACGAGTTGACCATGCATGTAATAGAACAACTCACCCCGGCGATCCTTGTCAACCACCTCACGAGGACCCATTCCCGGGTACACCAGATGCCAATGCCAGTGGTGCAGATTCACGCCAATGTCCTCGCGGAAGTACGCAAGACGCTGTTCCGGCTCACGATCCAACGCGGTGAAGTTCATCGGAATATCGATAGCCATCTGCAAGATTAAGCTCGATCAGTCTCCCTCAAACCTCACTCCCAAAAACCACCTCAAATTTACCCGATTTCCCTGCTCGACGACCATGCCTTCCTCGCGTAGACGCGGAAAAACCGCCGGATCAACGAACCTATCCGGAAACAGTTGCAAAAACGACGGCACCGCCACATCCCTGGTGTCCCTCCTGTGAAGCAGTGCCACTCCCAGCGCGTACTGGAACAGCGGAGCATTGAGTCGATCCCGTGAAAACGCAGCAAACGAAGCCAACGTGTCCACGTCCGGTTGGCTCATGAACCGTTCGATCAACTGGCCAGCAATCGCACGATGGGTCCGGTTGAACAACGAGAATCCCTCGCGTCTCCGAACCGCCATCGCGAAACTTATGTCCGGCGTGCCAATGTCCATGATCGGAATCCGTGTGCCGGCATTCTCCCCGAACCGGTTGGCCAAGTTCGGTCCGACGCCACGGTAGCGGTCGGTGTAATAACTGTCCGGAACATCGTAGAACAAGGCGCCGTTGTTTTTCGGCAGAAAGAGCGGCTCGTGCGGATGTTGGAAAAATCCGGAAAAACGCGTCTGATTGGACACCATCTCTGCACAGATCTAAACTAGCGGAATTCACGAAAAAAACTGTTGTCTACTTGGCGGAGACCCTTTCTTTTTATAATTATAAACTTTATCAAACCACATTTTCTAGTGATCTAATTTTCTAAGCATTGGCGAATGAGGCTATAAAACATTGGAAAGTAGGTCACGTGATTAGAAAACCTCAAAAATTGTGGTCGCAAATTTTGCAAAGCAGTTCATTGACCGATGATGCAAGAGAGCTATTTTTGCATTTTTATAATTGGTTTGCGTGTCTGAAATCGAAGACGTTTATCATTCGAATTGTGTTTTAGAATGACCTTGCGGGACATCTCGTATCGAAAATCCACGAAATTTCTAAATAGTGGGAGGAAAATTTTCTTTTTAATCTCTGTGTTTTTAATCTTAAAGCTGAATTTTAGAAAATGAATTGAAATGTTTTTGCAGAAAAGTAATACTGAGCAATCCTATGAGAAATGAGCTGCCTCTGATCGCATAAATGTCCCACATGAATTTTCATTGCTTTTGAGTTATTTATGCAGTTTTGTTCAAGATTGTGTGATCTTTCAGAAAATCCTATAACATCCAGCACTTTTTTCTAGAAATCAGGAGGAAATCCAGTTTTTTCGTGAAAACATAACACGTAGCTTTATGTGTGGGCCAAACTTCAAATGCGTTTTTCTCAGCTTGCTGTTTTTTCATATGGGACATTTATGCGAACATGGGCAGTGACCTTTTTCAAATAATAATTATTGTATTTTTAATGTGGCTGAAACTTTTGAGGTGCCTATCAGAACAAATAATAACTACACAAGATAAACATGATTTTCTTTTATTTTATTTGCTTCTTAGTAACAACGACCATGACTAATCCTAGTTCATTTATAGCGATATTTGCTATATACACTAGAACAAAATTGCGGTTTTTCTATCGCATGCTCTAATATGGTTTCATGACCGATTGAAGATCAATGACACTTCTAAGCCCTGTCAACATTATAATATAAAAGTGCAGCATAACTTCGATTGAATGCAGTTTTGCAGCAGATCTTCTAATAGTGAAGTTTATTTTTCCCGCTCAAAATACACCAACCTTGCTCAGCAAGATGTCTGACTGGAAGACGGGTTTTCTGTGTCTTATGACACGCCCTTGGGAACCGCTGTTCTATCCCAGGTACGGTGGCAAAACGTACATGTCGCTGCCGGAGAGCTACTTCAGCGACCGTTACCGTCCCATTGCCGGCTCGATTGCTGATCGTTTTGGAAGTACGACCCCGTACCACGTGAACGTCAAACAAACGGAACTTCCCGATTTGAGCTACGCGGAGGCCGTTCCGAGGCATGCGTTCTACAATTTGTTCAGCACTGCCCAGCGACGGATCGCTGGTAAGCTGGTGGAGGACTTTATGAAGCAGCCCGACCCGGAAACGTTGCTATCGGTGGCCTCGTACGCCAGAGATCGACTGAATCCAACGTTGTTTCAGTACGCGCTCTCGGTTACGCTGCTGCACCGGAAGGACACCGGGCAGGTTTCGATGCCATCGCTGCTGGAACTGTTCCCTCAGCGATTCATTGATCCACTGGCACTTCCTAAGCTGCGCGAGGAAGGTTTCATTGTTGATCTGCCCCAACGGATGGCCATTGAGATACCGATGAACTTTACGGCGTCGGAGGCCGAGCTCGAGCAACGGGTTGCGTACTTCCGGGAGGATATCGGCGTGAATCTGCATCACTGGCATTGGCATCTGGTGTACCCCATGGATGGTCCGCTTGAGGTGGTTCGGAAAGATCGTCGTGGGGAGTTGTTCTATTACATGCATCGTCAGATGGTTGCCCGTTACAGCGCTGAACGTTACTGTAACTTTTTGCCCCCGATTCAACCGTTGAACAACTTTAGAATGCCGATTGGCGAAGCTTACTTTCCGAAGATTTTGAACTCTGCTTTGAACCGGACGTTTTCATCAAGACCGAAAGATTTTGTTCCAAGTGTAAGTGCAGTTATTCTATCCTTTTGAGTCGATTTAATTATTTCGTTTTTACAGCACGTGAATCGACCGGCAGATGACGCGGTCGGAACTATTTTGGAAGTTGAAACGTGGCTTCGTCGTTACTTCGAAGCTGTTGATTCCGGTGCAGTACTATTGGTAAGCTTGATACACATATTCCTAGCATGTATCTGATAAATTTCATTTCAGCCAAATGGTGAGCGGCTCACGTTGGACGAAACAGCTGGCATTGATATTATTGGGAATCTGCTGGAGAACACCATCCTCTCGGTTAACATTCCGCATTACGGTAACATCCACTCGCTGCTGCACGTAATCATAGCGTACATCCACGATCCGGACAACGTGTACCTGGAAGGGCCTGCTCCAATGGGCGACACAGCTACGGCAATGCGTGATCCCGTGTTCTACCGCTTGCATCTGTTTGTAGATGATCTGCTTGAACACTACAAACGAAAGTTGATCCCGTACAGCATGCAAGAGTTGGGATTCCCTGGCATCACCATTCGAGATGTTTCCGTTCAAATCAGTACAGGAAAGCTGCGGTTAATCGTTTGCTAACCTACTGGCAACGATCCCAGGTTGATCTGGGTGTTGGACTCGACTTTGGTCCCCAAGGAAGCGTTCTGGCTACGTTCACTCATCTTCAGCATGCCCCGTTCGTCTATCGGATCAACGTGGTTAACGATATGCAGAAAAACAGACGTGGCACTGTTCGAATCTTCCTCGCACCGATTTACCAAGGATTTGGAGAACCACTTACGTTCGATAAGCAACGTCGATTTGTCATCGAGTTGGATAAGTTTACGGTCAATCGTAAGTGTTAACGTTGCTTTTCAACTTCCCTATAATTGCTACAATCTACTCAAACAGTGATCCCCGGGATGAACAACATCACGCGACGTTCGGACGAGTCGAGCGTGACGATTCCCTTCGAGAGGAGCTTCCAACGCAAGGACGTGGCGTTCTTCCCTGGGACCGAACGTCAGCAGTTTTGTAACTGTGGCTGGCCGGATCATATGCTGCTGCCGAAGGAAACGCCGAAGGAGTGCCTTATGATTTGTTTGTCATGGTTTCGGACTACAAAAATGATACCGTCAATCAAAAGTTTGATGAGTGAGTGAACCTTGTAAATGGTTTTAATTGCGTAAGAAGTTAATTGTTTGATCTTACAGGACGGACTGCAATGATTCTCACTCGTATTGCGGATTACGAGATCGACTTTATCCGGATCGTCGAGCCATGGGATTTCCATTCGATAGGACTGTGCCGAAGGACGTGCTTCATATGGAGGACTTTACGAAGCAGTTTTCCAACATGAAACGAACGGTTGTGGAAGTTCGCTTCACTAACACGGTTATCTCGAAAACGTAATCACTGGACTAGCACATGACATGTTTGCTTTGAGACTCAATAAACATAATGGATTGCAAATAATTTGTCCTGATCATAGATTTATTTGGATGACCAAAGATTGATCCTTTCAGACTACATTTTTTTTAAATAAAATTCAGCTGTTTTTCTAAATACAAAATCATGGAAGTATAAGACCCACGACACCAGGGTGACCTGGTTAAAATTTACTCTGGATATAAGTATTTCCTTTTCCTATCCCCTTCCTTAAGCAATATTAGTAGGTTTTTTTGTTAGCTTTTTCCTGCTCCCGATAACACTTCTTCCAAATTTAAAATTATCAATTGATGCTAATGTGTTATTTATAGTTGTAAGGACATCCATAACTCTATAATTTGTAACTAAGATACAAAATCTGTAGATGATAAGTACAAAAATAAACAACAAATTGTATTGAAAATCATGGAAGGAGGCGCATGGTGCATTACCTTTAGTGTAAACTTTCAAAAAGTCTTTTTAGTCCATTTTTTTAAATTTAGTACCAGGCGTCCCCATCTAAAAAAAATCAAATCAAATTATTCGCTCTACACCATTGCCTTGGCGTTCTCGATTGCCAGATTCCTACTCGTAACTAGGTGTCCGAAGGCTTGATTGTTGAGGCAATTGCAAACCTCTTTTTCAACCTCTTTTTATTCCTTAGCTTCCACCCACCCCGGAATCGAACTGTCGACATTTGGATTGTGAGTCCAACTGCCAACCAGCGACTCCACCGAGACAGGACCCAGGAGACGACTCCTACACCTGGATTTAGCTAACAACCTAGGTTAGACCGGGACCGTCCGACGGAAGGCGTGATCAGACATATCTCGTCTCGAAAAATGCCACCGGGACCTTCTGGGATCGAACCTAGGCCGACTGTGTGATAGGAAATCACGCTTACCCCTACATCACGTGTCCCGGCGTCCCCATTAAGTGTGAAACATTTTTTTTTCGAAAATCCATAGAATATTTTGAATCGTACATACTCTTTAATCAGGATGGTGAAACAAAAGTCTATTTTTGGACGATGACTCAGAACTTTTACACTCCTGCACTATAAAAAACCATATGGCAGCACGATGTAACGCCACGTCCCTATTGGTCATACATTTTTTTAACAGAAACACAGCAAAAAAATCCGTGTAAAATCGCATGTAAAAGCATGACCATCACTAGGGTTAGTGAATTTTCACGATTTCGCCGAGAGCGTGAAAATCGTGAAATTTGAAGATTTCCGTGTAATCCCGTGAAATTTATCAATTTTCTCAAATTAATTCATTAAAATAACAGCATAATAAATATTTCATTCATAAATTTCATTAGATTTCAATTGAAAAGCATTTGAAGAATTGTTAGCAAAACAAATATTAACATGAAATTGATACAACATTTACTGATAAGTGAATGCTGCGAACATTTAAACAATGTTAACAAAAATTATTCAAAGAAAAAAGAAATATTCTCGGATTTTTTTTTGTCTCTTTCAACCAATACTTGTTAAAATTGACTAAACAAGCTATTGTGATTTTTTTAAAGATTGCACAGATTTTTTTCAGTTGTATTGATTTTTTTTAGAAATCAATTAATAGCAAACAATCCTTTAAAAGTTACAATCAGTGAAAATAGTCGTCTTTCCCTTTTTTCCGGTCAATGATATAACCAGAGGAGCAAAAAAAATATGTTGAAAAATGTAATTCCATCAGAGTACTTTTTGTAAGTCTTACATAAAATACACGTTTTCGCATAAAATATTACATGCTTTTTCTCACAAAGGTGATGTGCACGCTTTTGCATGCGATTTTACCACCGGATTTTTTGCTGTGAGCAACACGAAGGGAAGTTCGATTTCTTCGATATTGAACAACATTTTAATCTGCTGTAACTTTGTTTTCTTGAATATTTAGTCAAAATTGGATGTAACGTTGAAAATTGCTCAAAAAAAATCTGAGTTTATTGCATAACGAACACTGATTCTATAGAAATTTGTTCTTTCAAAGATGCCTTGAAAAGTCGAAGGGAATTTTCATCTTCAAAAAACCTTTCAACATAATTTAGTTAAATGTTTTAAGTTGGAGAAGGGTGACAAATATAATAGTGATTTGTTTTTTATTGGATATGTTAATATGCAAGTGTGAACTTTCCATAAAAACAAGAAAGCTCGGAATATCCGAATTTTGATCATTAATCACAGCTTTCATAAAATGTTTTGGACTATTTCAAAGTGATAAATAGCTAATATAAAACTAAGCAAGCCACTCTCTACTGTTGATGTACATATTAACAAATATTGTTTGAATAGCGGAAAGCTGCTAAAGTGACGAGAATAGAACAAAAAAGTGACGAAAATGGGTATATTTTGCCTGTTTTAAATGTCGGTTATGTCTCTTTATTGCTTATTGACTACAATTACAATGACATTGAGTTGATAAAGTAAAACCTTTAAATCTGAAGCATGAATGTTTACCATTTTATGCTTGAGTTAAAAGTTAAGTTTTTGTTTGTAACTTGAAATTTTAAACAAAAAAAAAATCGTATTTATCTTTGCTAACTTTTTGATTATACCAATCATAAAATTGCAGTCGAATTTTGCACTTTGAACTAATCTTATCAGTGTCGCGTTGTCACAAATATGCAAGAAATTTAGACGATGCGCGAGACGATGCTAAACCACAAACCGCATAAACAACGAAATTTTTCGTTCTAGCTTAAATTTGCGGTCAAACTGCTCAGCTCGGTCCCGCTATAAAAGCATCACTCGCGATCATTTCTAATCATACCGAATCGAGTGCTTCTCCAAGATACACAACCAACCAGTGTTCGCGCAATGGCCACCTCCGGAAACCGTAAACTGCTCGCGCTGCTGCAGCGCCCTCTGGAACCGACCTTCTACCCGAAGGACGATGGAAAGACCGTGATCGATCTGCCGGAGAACTACCTCACCGAGCGGTACCGTCCAATTGGTGAGGCGCTGCAGAACCGTTTCGGCAACGATGCGGACAACCGTATTCCGGTCCGTAACGTCGGAACACCGAACATTGCCTTCGCGGAGGTCATCGATCGTCGTGGGGGATTCTCGCTGTTCAACGCTAAGCACCGCAAGATCGCCGGAGACTTGATCGCGCTGTTCTTGAACCAGCCCGATGTGGAGTCGCTGATGAGTGTTGCGTCGTACTCTCGCGACCGGTTGAACCCGGTGCTGTTCCAGTACGCTCTGGCGGTCGCCATCCAGCATCGGCCGGACACCAAGGATTTGAACATCCCATCGTTCTTGGAGCTGTTCCCGGACTCGTTTGTGGATCCGTCTGTCTTTCCGAAGCTTCGTGAGGAAGGTGCCGTCGTTCAGCAGGAGAATCGGGTGAGTGGTTTGATGGTAGCTTTTTGCGGAGTTTAATATTAACTTAAATTTGATTGGGGTAGATGACGATCGACATTCCGTCGAACTTTACCGCTTCGGATCGCGAAGACGAGCAGCGGTTGGCGTTCTTCCGTGAGGATATCGGTGTGAATCTACACCACTGGCACTGGCATTTGGTGTACCCGGGTGATGGTCCGGACGCGGTTGTGCGCAAGGATCGTCGTGGTGAGCTGTTCTATTACATGCATCAGCAGTTGATCGCCCGTTACAACGTTGAACGTTTCTGTGCCAAGCTGAGCCGCGTGCAGCCGTTGAACAACCTGCGACAGCCACTCCCCGAGGGTTACTTCCCGAAGATTATCCGAAGCTCGAACAGCCGTGCGTTCCCACCGCGTCCACAGAACCAGGTGTTGAGGGACATCAACCGCGTGGATGACGATGTTATCTTCAGCATCAGCGATCTGGAGCGCTGGGGAAGCCGAATTGCGGAGAGCATCGATTCTGGTTTCGTTCTTGGGGTAAGAATACTTGAATTATGGGTTTTACGATTGGTTACGACTTTAAATGTTTCAGCAAAACGGCCAACGAATTCAATTGACCGAAGCCAACGGCACTGACATACTTGGAAACATTATGGAACCTTCGAGTCTGTCCGTCAACAGACAGTACTATGGAAGTTACCACGGCGATCTTCACAACGTGGTTGCCTACAGCCACGATCCGGACAACCGTTTCCTGGAAGGATATGGCGTGGTGGGAGAGTTCCAGACGGCTATGCGTGATCCTTCGTTCTACCGTCTGCACTGTGAAGTTGACAACATGTTCCACCGTCACAAGGCTACCCTCCCGGCTTATCCAGCCAACCAGCTCAACTACAACGGAATCCAGATCCAATCCCTTGCCGTTCAGCTGAATCGTCCGAATGCGCCGCAAAACGTTCTGCTCACCTACTGGCAACGCACCCAGGTTGATCTGGCCACCGGACTGGACTTTGGCCCGCAAGGAAACGTGTTCGCTTCGTTCACCCATCTTCAGCATGCTCCGTTTACTTTCCGTCTGTCCGTGAACAACACCAGTGGAGCTGCTCGCCGCGGTACCTGCCGTATCTTCATCGGTCCTAAGGCCGACGAACGTAACACGCCTCTGACCTACAAGGAGCAACGTATCCTGATGGTGGAACTTGACAAATTTACCGTGACTCGTAAGTTGATGTCAGGTTTGTTGAAGATCATAACTAAACGCCCCTTTTCTTATTACAGTCAACCCCGGAACCAACAACATCGTTCGCCGCTCGGAGCAATCCAGCGTGACCATCCCGTACGAGAGGACGTTCCGTTCGGCTGCCGTTTCGAGCCAACAAGGTACGGAGGTTTACCGGTTCTGCAACTGCGGATGGCCCCACCATCTGCTGATCCCGAAGGGTACTCCCGAGGGACTCCGGTTTGACCTGTTTGCGATGATTTCGGACTACAGTGGTGACACCGTTAACCAGGAGTTTGACGAGAATGTCAACTGCAACGACTCGCACTCGTTCTGTGGACTGCGCGATCAGCTGTACCCAGATCGTCGTCCCATGGGCTATCCGTTCGATCGTAACGCTGCCACCAGCATTCGTACGCTGCAGGACTTTACGCGCCCGAACAGCAACATGGCGCTCACCGATGTGCAGGTTAAGTTCACCAACACCGTCATTGCCAGAACTTAGATCATTACTCAAATCAAACCCGAGAACTTTTATTGGCCACAGCATTTTCTTACTTGTCTTTTCTCATAGAAATAAATAATTCAATTTTATGCTCAAAACTATCACCATTTTAAAATTAGTCAGTGAATATCACCCTTCTACCGATAACATCTCACGTGTCACGCTTTCTCACTCTCACTCTCTTTCTTGTGGTCCCGTGCTCTCGCAGCATCTCGTGGACCAACTTTCTCTCTGTTGTTATCATTACCAGCACAATGTGATAACAATGCGACATAGTCTCTCTGTGGGGTCCACATGGCACAGTGCGATAAGAGAGAGCAAGTATAACCTCTCATCTGTGGGGGACTTTCTCTCACGGCAAACGGCTAATGAATGAGGTTCACGATTAACGTGTTGGAAAAGTGTGCGGTTTTTGAGGTGGTTTGCGATGTATTTATTTGTCCGGCATCAGAAACTCTGGAGAACATTGCGTTAAAAAGTTGGATCTCCAGAAAAAAAAGATTTAATTTACAGATTATAATTACATTTTTTATAAATAAAAAAAACAAATTATTATTATTACAGCATTGCCTTGGCGTTCTCGATTGCGAGATTCCTACTCGAAACTAGGTGTCCGAAGGCTTGGGTGTTGAGGCAATTGTAAACCACTTTTTACACCTTAGCTTCCATCCACCCCGGGATTCGAACTGACGACCTTTGGATTGTTAGTCCAACTGCCTACCAGCGACTCCACCGAGGCAGTACCCAGAGAGACGACTCCTACACCTGGATTAAGTTTACGACCTAACCTCTAGGCTAGACCGGGGCCAACATTTACTTCCCCGGCTGACGGAAGGCGAGATCAGAAAAATCTCGTCCCGGAAAATGCCACCGGGACTTTCTGGGATCGAACCCAGGCCGACTGTGTGAGAGGCAATCACGCTTACCCCTACACCGCGGATCCCGGTTCATTAGTTTTCAAAGCGGAATAAAAAAATGTAAAGAAATTATTGCTCCGGATTCCGGACGAATACACCCAAAACTGGGCAGCGCTTCACGGACACAGAGAACACAGCTCGAGATGTGTGAGGGAATTATTCCCTCGTAGTTCATAATTCCATAATTCCGAGTCAAGAGAATCGTTCCCTCAAAATTTATTGAAGGCTCAGTGCCAAAATCGAGAGATTAATGCTACCAACTCACACCACCAAAACAAATTAGTTCATTCGCTAATTGAAACAATAAATCTCCAACAAGTGTCATACATTGACATATCTGGAGTTTTTTTTAAAAGGTCCAATAAACCAAATTTTCAGTTTTTGTTTTTTGGGTGTTTTTTAATACCCATGACGCAAGGCGGTTTCAAAAACACCCAAAAAGCAAAAACTGGAAATTTGGTTTGTTGGACCTTTTCAAAAAAAAACTCCAGATATAATCAATCCAAGTTCACCAAGCTGTGGTGGCCGAGTCTGTTGAGTCATTGGGTTAGTATGTCAAAGGTCTATGGTTCGATTCCCATAGTTGACACTTTTGGTTTTATGTATGATTTATGATGATTTAATGGTTACGAACTTTTTTTGCGCAAATGGACCTCGAGAGAATAATTCTCTCGCACATCTCGAGCTGTGTTCTCTGTATCTGTAAAAGGTACCCGTATTCTCTCGTCTCGAGGCCATTATTCTCTCGGACTACCGCTGCCCTGTTTTGGGTGTACACACACACACACACAGTTAAAGACCGAGTGAATAGTCCTTCCGAATTGAAAAGCGGAAAGTAGTTACTATTTAAAAGTAAGTAAATCTTTCCCTGTTCCTGAGGGGAACACCCGTGAAGAGTATCGGGGCCGGCATTTACAAAGCGGATTTAGTGACAGTTTATTAATCAATTTAATGTTAACATGTTAAGGTTAATGTTAACACTCCATAGGCTGTTGCCTAAGGTGTCGTGATAAGGTCCAGTTTGTGACGATACACTACCTTCCCTTTACTAAGCAATCGATTCCAGAAGGGAAAAGATCACCAGTTGTGTTGGTCCGAGCCGGGATTTGAACCCCGATCTACCGCTTACGAGGCGGAAGTGTTACCACTGGGCTACGTGGCTCGGTTACTATTTGCAAGAGTGTAACCTCTCAACGCACGTCAGTAAAGGAATAATGCAACACGCGACAAAATTTTGAGGCTAGGAATATTGACAGGCATGGCTTCGTAAAGTATTCGCCTCCTTTTCTCTCCCACAGAAAACTAGGGACAATGTAGCTGTCAAACTAGGCCAAACTGTTAGTCACTCACAAAATGAACTTTGAGTGATTTGAGTTCATTTCTGACGTCACGATTTTCTCCTCTATTCAGGAAAGTAGTTCTTTATAAAAGGAGAAAAGCTCGGAACTTAACCTCAAAGGTAAACAACCGAATGAACTTTTTTGACAGGTGTCAGTTCCGGCACTTAGCAATTAAAATTATAATTTTGTTCCGGTTGGTCCGTTTCTCATGGACACAAACACTCCTGGTCACGGGGCAAGGACACGGCCACGGAAATGGCCAGGAACAGCCACCTACACGGCCAGGACACGAAAACGGCCAGAAGCACGGGCACGAACACGGGCAGGAGTCCGGACAAGGACACGGCCTAGAACACGGCCACGGGAACGACCAGGAACAGTCAACTACGTGGTCAGGTGCACGTACACGAACACGGCCAGAAGCACGGACAATCACACGAGCACTAATACGGAAAAATACTCGGATTATGACGTTTCGCGTAATCGGAAGCAAATTCAAATTCAAAAAAATGCTAAGTCCCGATTTGACACCTGTCAAACCACTCAAATGGCACTCACAAAATGAATACTGAGTTCTTTGAGTTCATTTGCTACGTCACGGTTTTCTTGCCTATTAAAGTGCCTAATAGAAACTGAGGACAAGGCACTCAAAATGCAATGCCACTCACAGTTGGTCACTCAAAATTTACCAAGCGTTTAAATGGAAGGTGTTCATTTTTTGACAAAACCTATGGAAGAAGTAGAGATTGTAAGCACCTTATTTGTGAGATCTTGGAGGTGCTCATTTTTTTACAGAAAATCGCTGGGTTCTCAGTTTCTCGTGTCCCCACTTTCTATTAGGCACTTTACACCCAAAACAGGCAGCGCTAGTCCGAGAGAATGATGGTCTCGAGTCGAGAGAATAGTGGTACCATTCACGGACGCGGAGAACACAGCTCGAGATGGGCGATAGAACTATTCTCTCGAGGTTCATTTGCAAAAAAAAGTTCATCCGTCAAACAAAAAACCAAAAGTGTCGATAACGGGAATCGAACCAGAGACCTTTGACAAACCAATCCAATGACTTAGCTGCCTCGGCCACCACAGCTTGGTGACCATGAAGAAGTCAGAAGTCGATGTATGACACTTGTTGGAGATTTATTGATTCAACTAACGAATGAACTCATTTGTTATGATGGTGTGAGTTGGTACCATTATTCTATCGATTTTGGCACTGAGCCCTCAATAAATTTTGAGAGAACGATTATCTCGATTCTGAATTTTGGGTGTAGTAGTTACTATTGCCGTTCAAGAGCCAAACGACATGCGACACCTAGTGTTGAGTAGCAGAACAGAGCGAAGAATGTCGATTGAAATTTCCGCCCTTTGAGGTTATGTATGCGAATTCTGTTTTGTTAAATTCCAGCGTTCAAAACAACTTTTGAGCAAAAATTCGAGCTGATGCTTTGTTAACTTTTGATGCTCTATCATTTTCAACAATATATATTTTTTTCAAAATTATTTTTTTTCCAAATTTTTTTTATTGCGTTAATTTATAGAGGGCAAAAAGTTTACACTTGTACTGCTTGAATTTTTTCTCAAAAGTTGTTCTAAGAGCTGTAAATTCAATTTTTCAAAATTTACCAAGGAAGGTGTTCATTTTTTGACAAAACCTATGGAAGAAGAAGAGATTGTATGCACCTTATCTGTAAGATCTTGGAGGTGCTAAATTTTTGACAGATAATCGCTGGGTTCTCAGTTTCTCGTGTCCTCACTTTCTATTAGGCACTTTAGTTACTATATTTGCGCTTACAACAACAAATCGTGTTCATTCGTTCATTGAAACAGTTCATCCGACTGGGTGGCTTATATTGACCCTTTTTTTAAGAACTTTTTGGAAAATGAACCCCATGAAGGTAATACTCTCGACCATTTCTGGATTATCTTCTCCGTCCGTATACCGTACCGTAATATGGGCTGAATCGGGACTACAGTCTGAATAGGGACAGCAGTTTTTAGAGAACTTAAAGCTTTTAAATTTGGAAAAGAATGTATACATTTTGTTGGCATGAGTCTGTTCTAACCGAAACCAACTAGAAAAATCAAAATATTGTGCTCCAACATGGTTAAAACTGCTCTCCCAATTCTCCCAATGTGTCCCGATTGAACCCAGTTTACGGTACCTCTTTACTACCAAACCGTGCTCTTTATCCTCTCGTATGCCAATGCCCAGTTCTGAGTGTTGTGGGTTCTGGGTGTACACATTTGATGAAAGTTAACCGACTCCAGCTTTGAGGATTCTGCCATTCCGGTTCGGATTTTGGATGCTCAGAACTTGTCAATTCTGACGCTGACTTAAGGCCCAAAAAAATCACTCATCGACTCCAACTTGGTAGCCCTTTGTTTTTAAGACAAGTTTACAGTTTGGCACACCGCTTTCTGTTTGTTTGGTTCACTATACCCACTTTGCCCATCCATCGAAAGCCCCATCCAGATAAACAGCATACTCCAGCAGCAGCTGCTGCAAGGTTTACCGTCGTATTGCACCGGTGCGGTGAACTCAAACAGTCAGCTTCCGAATAGCAGTGGGAATTCAAGGATTCGCATTCGTAACGTCGTAACAGACTCAGGTTTATCTTTGTCTTTAGATGATATCAGTCGGATGAATCGAATGTTTACTAGGGTTGTACTCCGTACTATCTGGAATCGCAAGAGAACGAGAGTATATTGTAAAATTCAAGAGAAACCGAGAGCGAACTTCAATGAGAGAACGGTTCATCTCGTGCTCGGTGCCAGAGCAGGGATGCCAGGTCTGGTGGAAGTCGAATCCGTAGACTTGTTAAAAAATCCAGGTGGTTGGTGTCTTGGGAACCCAAAATATTTTTATTCTAGCTAGGGGTTATAGTATTTCCCAAACAAATAGTTTTCTTTTTAAAGTTTTTTTCACTAAAATTGAATTAAGGTTTTATCAAGATCAACAAAAAATTATTTTCAAATTTCATGCCTAATTTTACTATATTTCCACAGTTGTGCTAGTGTACATAAACTACAAAATATAAATGATTTTTCGAAAATATGTTTTTTCATGATTTTATGTGCATATGTCCGTTATGATGGTTATGATACATTGTGCCGTGACAGAATGACGTTTCTTTTTTTTCAGTTTTTTGCTGTAACTCGGAAATTTCAAAGAAAACATCCTCAATATTGTTACAGATTCTGAAAGTAAATATTATATTCTATTTTCTGGACATGATATGCTTTGGAAAAATGTATCCTGACTACCGGATATGTTTCAGGATTCCAACATATCTTTCGCCATTAAATCAAGTTTTAAAATTTTCCTACTGGTATACTAGCCCGGAGAATGTGTCTTATAAACACAGGGAAATGTATTTTAATGTTGAGTTTATTGCACTCCTATTTTCAAGACAACTCTGATTTTTATTACAAAAAATGATTTACTATAATTTGTTAGGTACCCTATTTAGAAAAAATGGCAACATTATTGTGGTTTTTGCAATACAGTTAAACCTCGTATAAGAGCGCCTCGCATATGCAACTTTGCATATACGAGTCATTCCACCTGATTCGGTTTTGTCGCAAGAGTTGCATATGCGAGGTACAGGGCTTATGGGATTTTGGCTATATGGGAGACATAGGCTATATTTTTATAAAAAATCAACTAAACTATACAAATTTATAGTGTTTTGGAATCGTTATGAAGTCAGGTATACAGCTACACCAAATTTACATGGTTTACGATGTTCTAGGTCATCCAAAACTTCGTCAAGTTAAGGCCTATGTGTTCAACGCCGTACAAGTATGAGGTAGGCGATTTGACTGTGGTTTTTGACCACAGATCATATCCGGATAGCCTCAGGGAGGTTCAAGGACTAGTCTACCGATATGTGGTGATGTTCTGGGTCTTCTGTAGAGTCCCGGTAGTTACGACCGATGGGTCTACCGCCATAACACGGCAGAGGTCTGTGGTTTTTGACCTCAGATCATATCCAGATAGCCTCAGGGAGGTTCAGGGACTAGTCTACCGATATGTGGTGATGTTCTGGGTCTCCTGTAGAGTCCCGGGAGCTACGTCCGATGGGTCTACCGCCGTAACACGGCAGAGGTCAGTGTTTTTTGACCTCAGATCATATCCGGATAGCCTCAGGGGGGTTCAGGGACTAGTCTACCGATATGTGGTGATGTTCTGGGTCTCCTGTAGGGTCCCGGGAGCTACGTCCGATGGGTCTACCGCCGTAACACGGCAGAGGTCAGTGGTTTTCGACCTCAGATCATATCCGGATAGCCTCAGGGGGGTTCAGGGACTAGTCTACCGATATGTGGTGATGTTCTGGGTCTTCTGTAGAGTCCCGGGAGCTACGACCGATGGGTCTACCGCCGTAACACGGCAGAGGTCGGTGGTTTTTGACCTCAGATCATATCCAGATAGCCTCAGGGAGGTTCAGGGACTAGTCTACCGATTTGTGGTAATGTGCTGGGTCTTCTGTAGAGTCCAGCGAGCTACGGTCTACCGCCAATGGGTCTACCGCCGTAACAAGGCAGAAGTCGGTGGATTTTGACCTCAGATCATATCCGGATAGCCTCAGGAAGGTTCAGGGACCAGTCTACCGATGTGTGGTGATGTTCTGGGTCTTCTGTAGAGTCCCGGAAGTTACGGTCAATGGGGTTATCACCGTAGCTCGACAGAGGTCGGTGGTTTTTGACCTCAGATCATATCCAGATAGCCTCAGGGAGGTTCAGGGACTAGTCTACCGATATATGGTGATGTTCTGGGTCTCCTGTAGAGTCCCGGGAGGTACGACCGATGGGTCTACCGCCGTAACACGGCAGAGGTCGGTGGTTTTTTACCACAGATCATATCCGGATAGCCTCAGGGAGGTTCAGGAACTAGTCTACCGGTATGTGGTGATGTTCTGGGTCTTCTGTAGAGTCCCGGGAGTCACGGCCGATGACTCTACCATCGCAACAAGATAGAGGTCGGAGGTTTTCGACCTCAGTTTATATTCGAATAGCCTCAGATAGGTTAAGGGACTAGTCTACCGATATGTGGTGATGTTCTGGGTCTTCTGTAGAGTCCCAGGAGTAACGGCCGATGGCTCTACCACCGCAACAAGATAGAGGTCGGAAGTTTTTGACCTCAGATCATATTCAGATAGCTTCAGGGTGGTTCAGGGACTAGTCTACCGATGTGTGGTAATTTTCTGGGTCTTCTGTAGAGTCCTGGGAGCTACGGTCAATGGGTCTACAGCTGTAACACGGCAGAGGTCGGTAGATTTTGACCTCAGATCATACCCAGATAACCTCAGGGAGATTCAGTCACTATAGTCTACCGATATGTGGTAATGTGCTGGTTCTTCTGTAGAGTCCCGGAGCTACGGCCGATTGGTCTACCGCCGTAACAAGGCAAGGGGTCCCTGAGTCCCTGAACCTCCCTGAGGCTATCCGGATATGATCTGAGGTCTAAAACCACCGACCTCTGCCGTGCTACGGCGGTAGACCCATCGAACGTACCTCCCGGGATCTTACAAAAGACCTATCACATCGGTAGACTAGTCCCTGAACCTCCCTGAGGCTATCCGTATATGATCTGAGGTAAAAACCACCGACCTCTGTCGAGCTACGGTGATAAACCCATTGACCGTAACTCCCGGGACTCTACAGAAGACCCAGAACATCACCAAACATCGGTAGACTGGTCCCTGAACCTTCCTGAGGCTATCCGGATATGATCTGAGGTCAAAATCCACCGACTTCTGCCTTGTTACGGCGGTAGACCCATTGACCGTAGCTCCCGGGACTCTACAGAAGACCCAGCACATTACCACAAATCGGTAGACTATTCCCTGAACCTCCCTGAGGCTATCTGGATATGATCTGAGGTCAAAAACCACCGACCTCTGCCGTGTTACGGCGGTAGACCCATCGGTCGTAGCTCCCGGGACTCTATATGAGACCCAGAACATCACCACATATCGGTAGACTAGTCCCTGAACCTCCCTGAGGCTATCTGGATATGATCTGAGGTCAAAAACCACCGACCTCTGCCGTGTTACGGCGGTAGACCCATCGGTCGTAACTACCGGGACTCTACAGAAGACCCAGAACATCACCACATACCGGTAGACTAGTCCTTGAACCTCCCTGAGGCTATCTGGATATGATCTGTGGTAAAAAACCACCGACCTCTGCCGTGTTACGGCGGTAGACCGATCGGTCGTACATCCCGGGACTCTACAGAAGACCCAGAACATCACCACATACCGGTAGACTAGTCCCTGAACCTCCCTGAGGCTATCCGGATATGATCTGAGGTCAAAAACCACCGACCTCTGCCGTGTTACGGCGGTAGACCCATCGGTCGTAGCTCCCGGGACTCTACAGAAGACCCAGAACATCACCACATATCGGTAGACTAGTCCCTGAACCTCCCTGAGGCTATCTGGATATGATCTGAGGTCAAAAACCACCGACCTCTGCCGTGTTACGGCGGTAGACCCATCGGTCGTAGCTCCCGGGACTCTACAGAAGACCCAGAACATCACCACATATCGGTAGACTAGTCCCTGAACCTCCCTGAGGCTATCTGGATATGATCTGAGGTCAAAAACCACCGACCTCTGCCGTGTTACGGCGGTAGACCCATCGGTCGTAACTACCGGGACTCTACAGAAGACCCAGAACATCACCACATACCGGTAGACTAGTCCCTGAACCTCCCTGAGGCTATCCGGATATGATCTGTGGTAAAAAACCACCGACCTCTGCCGTGTTACGGCGGTAGACCCATCGGTCGTACCTCCCGGGACTCTACAGGAGACCCAGAACATCACCACATATCGGTAGACTAGTCCCTGAACCCCCCTGAGGCTATCCGGATATGATCTGTGGTCAAAAACCACAGTCAAACCGCCTACCTCATACTTGTACGGCGTTGAACACATAGGCCTTAACTTGACGAAGTTTCGGATGATCTAGAACATCGTAAACCATGTAAATTTGGTGTAGCTGTATAGCTGACTTCATAACGATTCCAAAACACTATAAATTTGTATAGTTTAGTTGATTTTTTTATAAAAATATAGCCCATGTCTCCCATATAGCCAAAATCCCATAAGCCCTGTACCTCGCATATGCGTGCTTCGCATAAGAAACCCCCATATGAGGTGCATATGCGAGGTTTAACTGTAAATCGAAATAACAGCGCGAGTGTTTTTCATCTCGCGAAGCAATTTTCTGTTGTTTCTTTTCTGAGTGTACCTCAAATGTCACACGCGAAACCAAAACAAAATTTCGCCGCGGCACCAAACTGAAATGTCGCCAGTTGAGCTGCGACAAGACTCGCGCCCGAGCTCGCGCCGCGTCTTACACGGAGCATGGAATCGATCACGAAAATCTACCGGAAATCGTTCTGTGAGCGTGGATTCGATCATCCGGATGGACCATTTCATGATGTCTAGCTTGGAGAGTACAATTACGGCGCTTTTGATTTTCAAATTGATGGCTGGGTCTTTCCATTTTGACGCTATAGAGCTTATTCAATCGACACCCACAACATCCCGCATCGGCAAAACCCTTCCGGTGAGAGGACACAACGGACCGGATTGAGGTCCTTCGACAATGAGGCCACTTATTTTTGTTTTATTCAGACGGTAATCGATCCGTAATCAGCAACTTAACCAAGACTTTTTTCCGTTTTGCGTCTTTTCCTGGAGCTGGAAACTGACTGAACTTCATAAATTACCCCAAATGAAACAGTTCTAGTGGTAGTAGAACTAAAAACCAAGATTTGAAACAATAATTTAATCTAAAGCATTCCATTTCCTTGGCAGACCAGAAAAGATCAGCCACGTTTTTCTCATCATCCAAAGCCGTCAAAACAAAAAAAAGCAAACACACTGATTCAAAATCACTTAAACATGCTTGACAGATATTTCGCGACAGAAAATCGTCGCGAGAGTTAAACTTGCTCAATTCGGTTTAGTGCCGCGGCGACAATAACATTGAATTTATGTGTATTACATAAAAAATATGTCCACAGTCTTATTCCCATCGAAGTTGACTTTATAGCTGTCGGCCACCATTGCTAGTACCAACCACTAGTGTCTTCCTTTTATCTACAAGGAGACTTCGCCGCCCTGGGCTCCTAAGTGTATGAAAGTATGGCACGGAGCGACGGCGCCGAATACCCATATTTACACAAAGAATTTTAGAGCGCCCGCCGCGGGATTCGAACCGGCGACCTCTGGATTGTGAGTCCAGTGCGCGGTCCAATTGATCCACACGGGCGGGTCTTATTCCCATCATTGATGTATAATTTGATAAACCTTCATAATACATATAATATTACTTAAATGACATTTGCAACGTTTTCAAGTGGTCAATAGTCGAAATTTTTTATCTTGCGAATGAACTATTCGATTGATTTGGTGTTTTCGGAAATGCATTTTACACCTGCCCAGCTGTTTTGCAATCATTAGTTTTAAAAATATCTAAGTACTGACGGTTTTTTTTTTCGCTGAAAAAAACTTTTGCAGTAATGTACAACGGAAATTCACTAAAAATCAAAATATTTTTTAATCGATCGCAGGCATGCTATATATGATTTTTAACTCTAACAAAAAAATTACCAAAATTTGCATTTAAATTTTTCCAAAAAAACGTATGTTTGGCCGTGACTTATACAATTTTCACACAAATTTTAAACATTTTCAACTGCATTTTTGAAAGTAGAATCGAAAAGTAGTTTTTAGAAATTTTGATAAAGATTTTAAAATGAAAAATTTTTCTTCATAAGTGTCCATTTCTTTTATTTTTTTTTAGTTTTTATTTAGGTACAATTTTTTATAAAATCGTCTAAAAAAACATTGTAGGTTTGTCTTTTCGTTCTTGCGATACAGCCACTTAAATATAAAAAATAAAAAAGATAGTTTTTAAAATGTCACCCGAACAGCACGATTTTTTTTATTCAAGATGGCCCTTTCATTCATTAAATATTATCTAAATTTAGAAAATTTTAAATTTTCCGCAAATGCTTAGCCAGGGCTACCTAACATCCGGCAGCGAAGGCATTTTATCTGGCCTACGGCGGTTTTCGAAAATTGTTTGTGTAGACCGTTCAAAATTATATTAATGTCATAAATTAAAAAAAAATAATCAATTATATGATAAAAAATTTTAACATTTTTAACAAAACATTTATTGAAACATTTATATGAATTTTGTTTTTATCTTTTTTATGTACAAAAAAAAATCAGGGACGTGCTGGTATGGAGAAAAGTTACAAAATGTCTATATATTTTTTTTAGTTTTTACATGGATTTCAGGTTGTGGGATATTACAGCGTTATTTTGCCAAAATTAACACATTTGAGCAATTCTCTACGGAATCGATCTTTTTTCTTTAATTTTATTTTTTGTATTTTTTAATCCGGCTGAAACTTTATTGGTGCCTTCGGTATGCCCAAAAAAGCCATGTTGCATCATTAGTTCGCTCATATAATTTTCCATACAAATTTGTCAGCTGTCCATACAAAAATGATTTATGAAAATTCGAAAATCTGTATCTTTGGAAGGAATTTTTTAATCGATTTGGTGTCTTCCGCAAAGTTGTAGGTATGGATAAGTTCGACACTGAAAAAATATGGCCAACATGGCACCAAAAAAGTTTCAGCCGGATTAAAAAATACAAAAAAAAAATCGAGTGACCGAAATCTCAGAGAATTGCTCATTTACCATATTAATGCTCTGGACATATCTCGAAGCAAATTTGGTTTTAGTTATTAAGAAATATAGAAATAATAAAATTTATAAACAAAAAATATTTTTATAGGTGGTTTGAAAAATATTTTTTTCTTAGTTTTGTTTAAAATCTTTGAATTTTAAATCAATTTGATTTCACAAATAAATAATTAAATAAAAAAAAAACATTATTTTTTTTTGATTATAAAATTAATTTAAAAAAAACAGATTCAATGTTTGATTTTTAAATTGTATTTTTGAATTTCATATCAATTTAAAGTAGAAATTAGAAACTAGAAATTAAATCATCGATTTGAAAATACTGCAACAAGAAAACTGACTTAGGGATTTTTTTATCAACCTGTTTACTACGCCAATTGCAATTTTTAAATCAGAATTTTTTAAAGCAATCGGCAAACATTTGAATTTAAAATCAATTCATCAAAGTGGGGAAATATTAAGGAGGGCGCAAAATTGATGCTTCGCCAAGGGCCCCTTGGACCCAAGGTGCATCCCTGAAGAAAAGTGACATTTTTCGTAGAGCAAAAGTTACTAAAAATGACCTCATGAACACGCGAAAAAAATATGTGGAATTTTCACTTGTAACCTTTTCTTAGAGAAAGTTACTCAAAACCCTATACAATATTCCTATGCTCAATTTTTGTTAAAGTTTTTGATCCGGAGAATAACTAAGTATAACATCGCAAAGCGCTAGGAGTTAACTCCGAAAAGAAACAGGATGTTTTGGGATTTTTTTTTGTTTCTTGGGCCCAATACACACCACATGTTCCAATTTCAATCCAAATTAGCCTTTTAACTCAAGTTTAACTTATGTTACGATTTTGTTTTAAATTATTTATTAATGTTTTATGTACACCAACATAATTATTTTTCAATCATCGACTTGACGTGACCTCAACCCACTAGATCGATTACTCATCTATCCAGGTTTTTAAGCGAAGATGGCGTTCGAACGTTGAACGTCCGAAATGTCAAAATCGCGCAAGAGCACCAACATTAGAAAAAAAATGCGGCTGTCATGCCATGGCACACTTTTTTCGTAATGTTGGTACCACTGCGTGATTTTGACATTTCGGGCGTTCACCATTCGAACGCCAAAAGCTGGATAAGCTGCACTGGATTTCAGCCATCGCCTCATTTCTCCCATTTCTCCTAAACGACTTTTCATTTTAACGTTCCTCAAAACTTCTTCTCTAAAACAGATTGTTCAAAACGTTTTCATAAAGCATTTTTATCACGCAAAAATATAATTTCACGTCCTTCATACAATTATCAGCCAGCATGAAAATCCGTAGATTTTGGAGATCAATCCGTAGATCCGTAGAAATGGCTGAAATCCGTAGATCTACGGAGAAATCCGTAGATATGGCATCCCTGTGCCAGAGTGCTACCGTTGTCCGTGGATGCCAGGATCTCTGGAGCCTTGACGGTCTCCGAAGGATGCTGCTGCTGCTGGGATGCTGGCAGATAAAGACTCAACTTCGTACCAAACCTTGCACGAAGAGCTCCCTTAAAAGGACTCGCCTGCCACGGTGGCATCGTTAGTTATTCGACGCTTTCGGACCCGCAAAGAGCTCTTCTCTCCAGGTCTCCCGTGGTCTCGTGTTCGTTCGCGGTTATATGTCGTTGTGTGCTGTCTGTATGTATGTGCGCTCGACCTTTGATTCTCCTCGTCCTGTTTCTGCTGCTGGTTGTTGGTGTTTTTTGGTGGTTTGTGGTGGTGCCACGAGGCGTGTGAAAAATTGTGGGTGGTGTTTTGGTTCGGCCTGGTTTCTGGCACGTGTGAAGGCCCAATAAAAAGGAGTCATAAATCCGGTTTTATCACCTTACCGGAGCGTGTTTCCCCTGGAGTTCCTCTCCGAGCTTAGATCTCCCGCGGTGCGCTCAAGTGGGGGATGTGTTTCAACGCAAAAGGGTGTCTCAATATCAATAAAATATTTTGCATATTACATAAATCTCGCATTTCGGGCTGCTGCTGATAATCTGGTTCACGGTTCGTCGTGTCTGGGGTTTGTTTGGTTCGCGGTTTTTGGTAGTGTGTGCTTGCTCCTTCCGTCGCGCGACTCGTGGAAAATTAATTATCCTTTCTCCCGGCGGTATATCCGATCGTTTAGCCTCGGGGCCAGACCAAAGTGTCACGTGGCAGCACCACGGTTGTGACCTACAACAACAGTCCTTTCAGTCGGGGAGGTGGACAACAACAAAGAAGAGAGCAAAACCAGCTGGGAAGGTCAACGAGGAATAACCAAACACATGTCACACTCTGAGCTGGGACGTTTGCAGCAGTGAGTGGATGACCGGAAACCGGGACAAGGAAAAATAAACGTATCCTAACGGATTCAATCAATTATCGGACTGTGTGGCGGTTCTGCTAACAGGCTGGTCCTTTCCCATGTACCGTGGTCTCTGGCCTGGGACAGGATCCTGTAAGTGGAACCAAAATAATACCCCAAACTCCGTTTCGGGATCAGTAGTGTGGTTCATCATTATTAAAAAAGACAGCATTCTTTACTTTCGTTAGTTTCTCAATTGATGAAAAGTTATGTCAACCTCATCCGAAAATCAGCCTCTAAGATTTTTTACTCTTTTACTTCATTCATATATAATTTGGTGCTCTTGTGCACCATTTTGAAAGCCGTACAATTAATAAATTTGGTTCAAATTTAAGGGTAAAACCAAATGACTCGTGAACATTTTTTGTTTCATCTTGAACAGTGTTTCTCAACCGGTGAGGAATTTCCCCCTGGGGGGGGAATTTGGCCGTTCTTGGGGGGGAATGATGATGTAATAGAAATCCAATGCGTATTTGTAAAAAATATAAACCTTTGGTTGTATTTAAATAACCTTTGTAGTTCACAATATATTTTAAATATATGGGAATTTCTGTGATAAAATACAACAGCAATTTTTATTTTATTTTATCTTTGCAGGTGTTTCAAAAATATAGCTAACAAAACTTAAAATTCAAAAAAAAGTTTACTCCTTGAAATTGTTCTGAATAAAACCATCATTTTTTTTTAAATATTTGCATTCTCTCAAACATGAGCAATTTTTGAAGAATGGAATTTCATAAATAATTTTATAAATAATAACATTATTTTAAACATGAGCATATTTTGTTATAAATTTCAAAAATTAGCTTTACTAATTTTTTTTTAAATTCAAGCTAAATTTCATGTGTGTGTGTGTGCAACCAATCAAACGGGACCACGCGGCCGCTTCTTACAAATTGAGTTGTTTCCATGTATTGTAGATTTTTTTATTCTATACATGCAAATAACTCGCATAGGCATTTGGAAGGTGTTAGCTCTGCCGAGCTTCGGTGACCCATTTCTACGCTGGCTAGCCGAGCGCGAGGTACTTCAGCTTTATCGACAAGCCCCGCCCTGAAGAACGTTTGGACCAATCAGATTCAAACGTTATTTAGAACTTTCGAACCCTTGTCAAATGGACAAGGACCCTGCGCGTATATAATTGATAGTAACAGTATTCCTAATTCCAGTCATAGCTCATAACGCCGCGAATCTGGACGTGGGATCGAACCTCGCCTTGAGCAATTTTGATTTTTGTTCATGTTCAGGAATTTCAAGAATTTATATTTTCTTAACTTTCTCGTTGGGAGCAGATGGGGAACGAACCCAGAACTATTCGCTTATAAAGCGAACGCCGTAACCAGTCTGCCACGGCCGCTCTTGCATCACTTGAAAATTAAATAAGGATGCAAAAAGGAAATTTCTCACCGGGTTTGAACAATACGATCTCGAACAGCTGTTCTATGCAGCGGAAAGCACAAATCCAAATCCCTCAGCTCCACCTAGTTGTACATATTGGCCAACTTCCACTAGTCTTCTTCAGACCAAAAATTGATATAGCCACCCAGCGCCGTCCGGTATAAAACTGTCCGTAAGGCAAATTTAGTAATTCACTTGGTTGATGGCCGGCGCGGACAAAACAGTTTCCTTCTTCACCAGGTGCACAAGTTTTAAAACATTCACAAACCGTTCAAATAATTTTGAAGACATTTAAATTTTGTCTAAAACATTAAAAAATTAAAACTCCATGTAAATGACAGGAACACAAAAGTTTGCCAAATTCAAGCTAAATTTCATTTCCTTTCAAAATGAGAATGTTTTGAAATATTTTTATTTTATGTCGATTTTGCTTTGGTTTTGTTAAGTTTAGTTTTTTCAACTGGGAAGCTTTTTATAAAATATATTTGGGAAGTTTTGCGTTGATTCGTTTTTTTCGAACATTATTCAAATTAATTCCTAAGAGTTTTTGCATCGTTTTGGGCAAAATTCCATTACTTTGAAAAATAATCGAGCATCAAATATTAGTTTTTGTAAAAATTATATAAAGTCTATTTTGTCTTTTTCTTTAAATAAAATATCAGTCATGATTTCTGTCTGTGATTGATAAAAACTAAAACTGTTAGTGTTTATAATACTGCAACATACAGGAACATTTATAAAAAGATTATAATAAAAAGATTTTTCGGGAGCTTGTGCATTCCATTAAATATGAACAGATAATGAAAATGCATTTTAAAAATGCTGCAAGTATGTGTAAATTGTTGCGAGTGAAAAAAAAAATGAAATGTTGTGAAAAATTTAAAGTTTCTGCAAACATTAAAACCAAAATTATGACATTTGTGCAATGATACCCATTAGTTGGGGGGGGAATGATGTTCCTGAAATTCAGCCAAGGGGGGAATGGATCAATAAAGGTTGAGAACCACTGATCTTGAATGTTTAGTGGTTAGAGAATGAATATTGAATCGACGTATTTTGGCCGTCGTCTTAGCTTTAAATTTCTGAATGGTTTTAGTGTTATTTAGGGGTCATACTAAAGCTCGACAATACAAAATAAGACAATGAAAAAAAAATATTCGTGATCGCATTTCGAATAATTAAGTCTGGGCTGTATAAAAAATGTGACAACGATTTTTTCGTTAGAAATTAAATTATTTATGCGATTCGTATTAGTAATTCCCCTTGACCTCGACTTGTATCAAGTGACAAAATATTGAATTTCTGAAATCAAAGATTTAGGCGGTTTCAAATATTGTTCTAAAATGTTGTCCCAATTCTCCCACCAGGGGTAAAAAAAAGTTTTGCTTTTCCCCACACATTTTTTCAAATTTTCCCATAAAAACTTCAATCATAAATGCAACTCTTAACCCTTAAACGATTTGGTTCAAAATTGAATTCAAAATGAATTCTAATTGAATTCAAAATGAATTCTAATTGAATTCAAATAGAAATCCATTTTGGGGTTCTAGAATTCCTTTCCACCAAATTTCGAAACACGTTGATTGATATCATATTGAACGGTTTAAGAAAGATATTGGAGAAGAGATAACGCAGTTTTGGCAGAATAATAAGCAATTTGAACTTAAGAGACATTGACTTTATCTTTTAAATTCGGATGTATCGAATTAAGCTGAACATCTTTTCCAAAGTCGTTTTACTCTTCTAAGCCTCTAAATTGACAACAACAAAAAAATAAGATTTTTCATGTTCCTATGATGTAATCTAGTTTCTAAAAAAAAAACAACTTTTGTCTTTTAATAAAAGAGCGAACCACACTACCGAACCTGCTTGTCTAACAATAGCACATACCCTTCCTTATTTACAGAGAAAGAAGAAAAAACCCGTGTCAAAGTAAAGTTCGTGGGAAAAAAGCAAGGAAAATACACAAAAAAAAAGCCCCGCCGGCAGGCAGGCAGGTGCTTCGACCAAGAAAACAGATATCCGGCCGAGATCCGTTCGAGCGTGCAAAGTGCCCTGAAAATCCTGGAACGAATCGGGTGAAAAGTGGGATTCGGTTTCACCGAGCCATCGCCTAGCCCCAACTAGTAGTGACTGCCCGAAAAAGCAATCTCCTCTCAGAAGTGGTCCAACCAGGCTTTCCAGAGCGTTCAAAGAGTTGGCGATTTGTCCTCGGTGTTCAGTCTGAGAGGGCCGGCGGCAGCTCCCAGCATTGGTGCAGGATCAACGGATTTAGATTACTACAACGGGTCGCGCTTCTTTCTTCCCTTTTTTTGTGAAGCTGTTGTCGGAGAAAAATCGTCAAGACGTGGGGCGAAATCAAGAAAGGTAAGTGCTCAGCCAGTTCACCGTAATGCTTGAAATTCCCCCGGGGATTTGGGAGAGTCCGGGCTGTGGTGTGGCGTAGAGTGAGTCTGTTTGATTGGAGAACATCGGTCTTTGGTTAGAGGACTGTTGAAAGGGTGCAGATTTTCAAAAGCTGTCTAGTAGATTTGAAGTTGGTATACTATTTTTGCAATACGTATCAGAGTCTTGAGATTTTCACACCGCAAAATTACACTTGACATTAAATGTACACGAGAAAACAACTCTTCAAAAGCAAAGAAAAATCTTAGTGCCAAGTTGAATAGAAGAAGATATCACTCGACACGTACCCTTCAGAAGATGATGTTATAATTAATTTCATTTCACTTTTCTCCGACATACCTCTGGCAGTACTTTGCAGCATAACTGCAAGGAAAAGAAGCCTTGAGTTCGCCTTGCATTTTAGCTGTGGGTGAGTGTTTTTTTTCTTCTTCGTGGAAATGGTACAAAAATATGTACAACAGGTACCGTTGCAAGCTGCTTTGCTCGTTACGTTCGGAATAATTCATTTTCCGTGCTTAATGAATTCCTGCTACATGCTGAAGTGCTAAGTTCACTTCACTGGAGTTTTCATTTAAGGAGGGCAAATGTGCTTTTTATTGCGGAAACTTTGTAATTCTTTGAAAAGTAGTTTGAGTGAATAATATTTTTAATCAAACTTCAGAGTTTAAAGTAGTCACACTTAAATATGTGGTTCAAGTGAAAACAAGTGTACTGTTTTTGTCGTACTTTATCCATGCTCACTTTCTAGATATGTGCGCTACCCGAGTGAAAATTTTCCTTTTTTTTGCTTTTTTGTCCTTGGATATTTATGTATGTCTACTTAGTGCTAGGAGCAACTGTGTTCCTCAGAAATGTCCTTTTGAATGTTTCAAGGCTGTTGCAAAAACTGTACGACGAAAAATTAAATTAAAAAATCTTTCTTATTGTGTGGACAAAACAGTGCCATGTTTAAGCCCAAGAGGTGACGGGAGGGGGTGGGAGGAGGTATTTTTTTGAGGTTTTTGTTATGATCATTTTTAAAGCCAGATCACTGTTGTTTCAATAAAGAATATGTCCAGATTCATCGTGTGTTGGAATCTCAAGTGTTTATCACATAAGCGATTGTTCTGTGCGTTTTTTTATCTCAGTAATTTAAATCAGAAAGGTGTCCGGATTCGTTTTTCGACCCATCTTTTGTTATGACTTTATACAGTATAATAAAAAAATGTACACCTCTTGGGCACTATACACATAAACGTTGTTCAGAAGCTCATTCCGAACATTTTGTCACAAAAAGTTCATGAAAAGATGAATTCTATGAAAAGTTCCATAACCAATAAATAAAAATTAAACTGCAAAAAACGGGCAAAACGGCCTTTTGAAATATCAACATAAATAAAATTATAATATACATTTTATGTTCAAAAATCAACATTACTCCAGTGTTTGTTGTTTCAACAATAGGCAACTAAGACTGATAAGAAAAATAATTTGGATTGAATTTAAAGTTTACTATTTACATAGTATGTTATACCACTATATAATACTCTGGACATTCTATATAAAACTTAACAAAACTTAATTTTGAAAACTATTAACTCAACTAAATGTCCATATTTTACCAAGGGCGTCCCAACGAAAACAGCATAATTCGAAAAATAAGTTCTCCGAACGGGCTCAAATTTTTTCTGGAGGTTCCTTGGCCAAAATAATTACACCCGTATTTTTTTGTTTGGCCATTATGGTGACCTACGCCGTGTAAGGTTGGTCCGAAAAAATTGCCATTTTCGTCGATTTTCGCAAAACCACTTTTTTCAAAAAGTTATATCCCCGCGCCATTCAATCCGATTTTAGCTGTTTTAGACGCAGAAGAAAGGTGATTAGTTTGGCTATTTGGGGAAACAAGTAAAAAGTTTCCATAATCTAGCTTCATATATGAAATGGTCGTATGAAAACTCAAAATGCTGTTTTGAAAGTCTCGGGACCAAAGAGCCTATGTCTGAAAATATGTTTACCTGATTCCTCGGAAAATTTTACACAGCATCTCAAAAAATGGTGATGTTTTGTTTTCAATTTTCTGAGATACGTTTAAAATAAAAACTGTGTTTTTCGACGCGCCACGCGCGAAAATGGAAAAATGACGAAAACGGCAAAAAACGTCATTTTTCACAAAAACTGCGATAACTTGAAAATTTCAGCTATGACCTTTACATGTTAGGATACCAAAAGTTGCGTATTTCAATTGCAAAAATCGCTCCGGATGCCGGTTTTTGATGAAAAGGTATTTTTTTTAATAAAAGTTATCCTTTTTAATGTATAAAAAATCCCGGGATTCGGGAATTCCCGGTTTTGGAAAAATGTTGTTATTTTTGTCCCTGGAATTCCCGGGATGGACGCCCTAATTTTACCAAACAAAATGCTATATAAACAGGGTCATTCCATTCCCCAGAATCCTATTTCCCAGAATGAGCCATTCCCCAGAAACTCATTTCCCAGAAAAGTTTTATTTTTATTATGAATTTACTTTATTTCAAAAAGTGATCAGTTTTAAAGTGTGAAATGTTCAGATTTCGCCATTATTGTGATAACTTCTGGAGCAACACGAGAAAAGGGTGGATAATAGGGTGCCCAGAAAAAAATGACCCCCTGCTCCACAAGCGGAAAACGGTTTTTTGGGTTATTTCAAGCATCTGTGTAAATTTTGAGCGACATTGGATGAGATTAACCCATTGATACCCGAGCCTAAAGTTGGTGTAAAAAATGTTTTTCATACAAAAATGACTTTTTTAAATCGCTAATAATTTTTCAGGATCGAGTTTCACAGCTTTGGTATGTTCTACAAAGTTGTAGAGCATTAAATTTTCATTAAGAATCTCACTTTTGGGAATATTCGGATGGAAGTAGCGCACCGTGCAGACCAAACCGTAAGAATCTTGGATTTTCCATACATTTTTTCGATTTTTCCCATACAAACTTCACCTCCGAGTATCAATGGGTAAATGATGACCGATTTTGCTCATATTTGGTCCAGAGTCCTAGAATAGGTCAAGGAATAATATTCAGCTTGTGGAGCGAGGTTTTTAGAAAAAGTCCCATATTCTGGGCACCCTAGTGGATAAGCATTTTGACAGCATGAACAATTTTGCGAATTCCGAGCCAACAGGTAACTTTTTCACAAAAATCGAAATGTAAATCAATAGTTGACCTTCCCAGCTACCATTTAACACTGCGAGTTTTGTTAAATAGTTTACTTTTGCTCAGAATTAGCAAAATAGTGCTGGCTGTCAAATTACTATTACTATGCTGGCTGTCAAATGTACTACAGTCAAACCTCTTTTTACGCGACCTCCTTTTACGCGAATTTTTTTTTACGCGGTTTTATTTACGCGAAGAATTCAAAATAACGCGAACTCAATTTACGCGAAAAATTCAAAATAACGCGGTCCGATTCTAAACTGTCGGAAGTCTTAACCATTATGGTCATATCTTCCTGTTCAACGGGGACCACAATCAAGGTTTTTACCATCAGTAGCTTCGGTATACTCTACATCATATTGGGATGTTCTGGACAACTAAGAACATCCGGAAGTCACGAATAGAATATCTATCTGTTCAACGGGTGTTTGTACCGGTGTATCCACCATCGATATAGCTTCAGGTAGCTTCAGTGAGCCACGATGGACTCTCTGCGATCTGTTAGAATGTACGAGGCTATCCAGGAACTTCCGGAAGTCATGGCCTGGATATCTACCTAATCAACGGGGGTCTGTATGGCTATATTAACCATCGGTATAGCTTCAGGTAGCTTCAGCGGACCACAATGGACTCTCTGCGATCTGTTAGAATGTACGAGGTCATTCAGGAACTCCCGGAAGTCATGACCTGGATATCTACCTGATCAACGGGAGTCTATATGGCTATATCAACCATCGGTATAGCTTCAGGTAGCTTCAGCGGACCACGATGGACTCTCTGCGATCTGTTAGAATGTACGAGGTCATTCAGGAACTCCCGGAAGTCATGACCTGGATATCTACCTGATCAACGGGAGTCTATATGGCTATATTAACCATCGGTATAGCTTCAGGTAGCTTCAGCGGACCACGTTGAACACTCTGCGGCATGTTGGATTGTTTTGGGTCATCCAGGAACTCCCGGAAGTCATGGCCTGGATATCTACCTGATCAACGGGGGTCTGTATGGCTATATTAACCATCGGTATAGCTTCAGGTAGCTTCAGCGGACTACGATGAACACTCTGCGGCATGTTGGATTGTTTTGGGTCATCCAGGAACTCCCGGATGTCATGGCCTGGATATCTACCGGATCAACGGGGGTCTATATGGGTGAATAAACTATCGGTATAGCTTCAGTGGACCACGATGGACATCCTGTGGCATGTTGGATTGTTTTGGGTCATCCAAGAACTCCCGGAAGTTATGGCCTGGATATCTACCGGATCAACGTTGATCAGGTAGATATCCAGGCCATGACTTGAGTCCCAGCGTCATCAGGAGGTGTAAAATAATGTTATTTCTAACAAATATTTTCAATTTGCTCTATTAAATGAACTGTCATGTCTGAATTCAAAAACTAATGTTGTAGCATTGTTGCAAACGAAATGAAGAACAATTTTGCAGAAAAAAGTATGACATTTTATCCATTAACAGTAAAGTAATGTCTATTTTTGTGGGAAAATTTCTGCCAATTTTCAAAATTCTTCGATATTTAACTCATTACTGTTATAAACAGCAACTATGATCATACTCAGGGGGATGTAACAAAAAATATAATTTGTAGGCTGGTTACGGTGGGAATATGTGTCATACTTTTTTCTGCAAAATTGTTCTTCATTTCGTTTGCAACAATGCTACAACATTAGTTTTTGATTTCAGACATGACAATTTATTTACAAGAGCAAATTGAAAATATTTTTTTAGAAATAACATTATTTTACACCTCCTGATGACGCTGGGACTCAAGTAATGGATCGATTTAAGGTGTACTATGTCAGGAATATAATTTGTGAACTAAAAATTGATATCTAGATGAAAATGTACATCTTTGTCCATAGATAGACCGAGTTTTTAGACGTATCTGACTCAGAATAGTCTCCCCAACAATGTCCAGAAAGAATTTCCGAGGTGCATGCAAGTTGCATAATAATCCCCTTCTTACCCACCGTGCCATAGAAAGGCTTCAAAGGTCCTTGAGATATATGGTGGTTACTAACCGAACCGTCTCAGTTGAAATATACCGTAAACCGGGGTGACTTTGATAGGATTTCAATTTGTTTTTAGAATATTTTCCAACAGGTAAGGTTTTTCTTAAGATTATTATTTTTAAAACATGTACTGGGGTAGACCACACAAAATCCATGCACTATTTCGGAAAAAAAGTTTTTTCAATAATGTTTAGAAAAATAGTTACGTTAAAAATTCTTAGTTTGAATTCCGGGGTGACTTTGATAGTCATAGTTTTTCTTGTTAAAATCATATTTAAGATGTTCAAACTTCATTTGTACGTTAAATGTACCATCACTAAAGTAGCTGATATAGTATTTAAGAAAAAAATCAATGTTTATATTTATTTAACTAAGTGTATAAGCTTTTAAGCAAAATACATATAAATTTTAGGTAAAATTGTTAAAAAGTCGGAATTTTGCCTGAAATTTGTTAAAATTAGTTTTGTTTATAAAATTATCGATTTATATTGCATTTTATACTGAATTCGAAGCACGAATCACAAGTTTTCACATTTTACATGAAATTTGTTCAACTGAAATTGCCTATAAATTTAGAGAGTTTTTATAATTGTGTTTCAAAAACACATATTATTATTTTTTACAAACTATTTTTTACAAACTTTTTTAACCTTCTCCTAGTGGAAAATTGTCCAAAGAATCCGAAAATTCATTCCGTTTTCCGATTAAAAATCATGTTCATTGAGAAAATCATGACACTTTGAGAAGTTTAAAATAATGACATTCATCAACATTTTCTTAACTATAGTTAACTAACTTTTTAAACTTGTCAAAATTTTATGAAAAGTTCTTCTTGAGGTACTTTGAACACTTCTCTACCACGGTCAGTATGTTTCTAAACCATTCCTTACGTACTTTAATTGAGTCCGTTTCGCGGTGCCTGTCCGTCGGGACGCATTTTTTTTCGCGTCCCGTTTTCGTCGATCGTCGTCGGTGTGTATTTCGGATGAGTGCGTGCGTGTGTGTGAAGGTGCGGCTAGCTCTGGTTGTCACGATGACAGCAGAGCTGAGCCAGTCCGTTTCGCGGTGCCTGTCCGTCGGGACGCATTTTTTTTCGCGTTCCGTTTTCGTCGATCGTCGTCGGTGTGTATGAGTGCATGCGTGTGTGTGAAGGTTCGGCTAGCTCTGGTTGTCACGATGACAGCAGAGCTGAGCCAGTCCGTTTCGCGGTGCCTGTCCGTCGGGACGCATTTTTTTTTCGCGTTCCGTTTTCGTCGATCGTCGTCGGTGTGTATTTCGGATGAGTGCGTGCGTGTGTGTGAAGGTGCGGCTAGCTCTGGTTGTCACGATGACAGCAGAGCTGAGCCAGTCCGTTTCGCGTTCCGTTTTCGTCGATCGTCGTCAGTGTGTTTTTCTCGTTAGTCATGTATTTGATACACATCACAGCCGGGTTTCTTTGTTCTATGATTTGTAATTGTTTCACGGGAAGATTCGTTTTAAATTGCGTTAGCCAAATATACATTATCATTCAGTTCGACTATTCGTTTCCCGCGAATCGCGGCGACAAATATTGTTTCAACGCGATTGTTCAAGTCCTTCAGATAACATCATAACTCATAAGTCATTTATTGGTCGCTCATATTATAATAATTTAAAAGTATAAATAGTCTCAGGTCAACTCTACGTAAATATGTAACGCTGAGTTTAATATTTCACCTTTTAAACACACATACTTTTGATTCTATCTTTCCACAGTCGGCTGTCTAAGATTGAATCATTTATGCTAAACTCAACACCAAATAACCGGGAATGGTCTCATCCGCATTATTTGCCTTGAGAATGCATAATACATCACCTTATTTAACGAAATTCATTGATTATTGGGCCACATCATCATCCTCTATGATGAATCCTGGCTATTACCCTTCCCCACTAACAAAATCCCAAGTAGAAGTAGTTTTCCGGCACACGCGGGGGTGTGGATATCGTATAGAACCCACCCTTGGTAGCAGCCTGTGCTAACTAACATTCCCGTCCCATCCCCTCGAGATCTACAAACTGACATGGCGGGCGCCGTTGGTGGCCAACGACTGTTTCCTATTCGCACCGGCTCTAGTTTTGATGATCGTGATGTTTCATCTTTTCAGCGCATTCATGCATGCTGTTGATAAGGGAAACATCATTTGATCGTTGAAGCGTGTGACCGGTTGTGCTGATGGGATATTACGGTCCTGTTCAGCAACGGAGAAGGACAACCATGGGTGGTCTCTCATGCTCATGCTCAAACCATTCCTTACGTACTTTAATTGTACTCTTCATTTTGCGGAAAAATCGCAAACCTATCAAAGTCACCCCGGCTATCAAAGTCACCCCGTTTTACGGTACTATGGTCATGGCCAAGTCCTGCCAAGACGGGGGTTCAAATACATACATACATACATACATACATACATACATACATACATACATACATAACTTCTAACAGAACTTGAATGATTCCTTCTCTGCTCTAAAGAAGGAAAAACTCTCTTGTTTGTCAGTACTGCTGACAAAAGTTGAAATTTCTCTTTAAAGTTGAATTCTGACTTGTGATATCTGCAGCATGCTGACACAAGTTGTTCTGGGGAGTGGGATTCTGGGGAATGGGTTAGGACTGAAAAATTACCGTTTATCTTTTGAATATTTTTTTTTCGAAAAAAATACTTTGAAAAATATTTGCAACGCCCCTATTATTTCATCTCAAGCTGACAGAAACGCTTCTAATACATTCTAATATGTTGTATCTAAGTGATAACAGTTCAATTGTTAGCAAATTTATATGGTGTTTCATGTATTGCTCATCTTGCCCCACTAGTTGAGTAGAACGAGCTGAAAATCAATAATTTTAAAACCATTTTTTATGGCGAAATTCAAAATTTTTTAGAAACTTGTTTTATCAAAGTCTTAGTCAAGACCTGGAATATGATGATTTTCACAACATCAGTCAGATTTTTAACGTTTTTAATGGTTTTTAACGAACAATTCTTTAGCTTGTTACCTTCCTCTACCTCATTTTTCTCTGTGTTGTGACCATTATTCTTTCAAATATGAACTGAAAAAAGCTTTTATGTAATCTTCTTGTGATAACACGGAGGCGGAGATGCTTGTATCATCAGTAAAAATCCTGGGAGCAAATCAGACAAGTCAGAAGTAAAGTATTGTATACAATTTTACCCAAAATGCTAACTTGAGGGACGCCAGCACGTACTGGTATTTGATCAGATTTGCAGTTCTAAAAACAAACAATTATTTTGAATAATTTTGACGACTTTGTCGGATAATTAAACCATATCAATTTCGCAATCAAACCTTTTTGTCAAACACTACTTTGTGATTATTTTTGCTTTATAATCTAATGAAAAGCTTTATTCAACAATGGTGAGGTGCATAACGATTTGTAATATTCTAGTACCAAATCTATTTTGTTTTTTATATCTGTTTAGTACTAAAAATGCAATTGAAAATAATATAAACAATTGGGTCCTAAAATGAAGCTTAGATTGCTGATATTATTGTTTACAGCGATAAAGCTTATTTTTCTGAGTACAATGACCCTTTGTACGACCACAAAGAGTTAAAAATTGATTTTTAAATCAATTTTGAAAAATTAACCTCGCGGTCCTTCTTGACAGAAAAGCTTCTACTTGACAGCTCGTTCCAAGGGGACCATAGTTGATCCATCGAAAAAATGTTGTCTTGTCAAAAAAAAATTTTGCATTAAAATGAAAAATAGTGATCAGAAATGGTTTTTAATCGTGTTTTTTACCGTTGTACATAAAAATTGGCATAGGGCTTTAGTACCCAATTTCTAAACATTTCGCCACAACGTGGTATTCAGCCTAATTTGCCGCCAACACCTGGCACCAACCTGGCACCCGCGAATCGTGTTTCTCACAACCTATTCATTGAAAACGAAGCATTTTGTTTCACCCCCGTGTGGTGTTGTTTTTATTCACTAAAAACTTGCCCACCGCGACCGCAGTGGCGGAAAAAAAATCAACAAAATCCTTTCACCATCAACCCCCTACCATGGTGGGAGCCAAAGCAACGAGCCAAGTGCAATGTTGCGGGTTTTGTTCTGATGCACTCACGTGTGCTGGTGCTGGTTTGTGTTCTTTTTCCCAAAGCAGAATGTTTGTATAATTTGTGTGAGTGTGTGTGTGTGTTTGTTTGGCGGGATGTATCTGGGTTGTCTTCGTATTATTTTTCTTTTTATCCGCATAGAGGAAGCTTACCGTGCGCCCAATTTCTCTTATCTCGTAATCCGCGGTGGATTCCAAAAACACTTTTCCGACGTTTTACAAATTTTTCACGCTTTTTGCCGCCGTTGTACCCGCTACAACAGTGGGGCGCGGGAGAAAGGATGCAGCATGATGCGGTGCAAAAAAAAAGAAAACATAAAAACACTTATGCACCGCGAAGCAGAGAGCAAACATTTTCCGGTAATAAATTTAGTTTAGGGACCAGAACGTTAGCATTTTTGTGCGCCTAAGCGGTTCGTGGATATGAACTGTGAATAGGAGAGGTTTTTGGGGTGCTTTTTTTTGCCGGCGGAAATGTTGCCATGCGTTTGCAGTAATTGCAGGTGGTTGGAAGTTTATTTAATAAAAACTGCATGCAAAGTGCTTGCGGAATGTGTGGTGCAATAAACAGTTAAATGAATAATTACATGATGCAATTTCGAAAAATGACAGGTTTTTTTGTGTTTTTCATAGGTAATACTTGAAAGTGAAGCACAATAAAACCACTAACAAACATGTGGGTAATTCTCTACCAACTCACACGAAATCGGGAAAAGTTGCCCCGACCCCTCTTCGATTTGCGTGAAACTTTGTCCTAAGGGGTAACTTTTGTCCCTGATCACGAATCCGAGGTCCGTTTTTTGATATCTCGTGACGGAGGGGCGGTACGACCCCTTCCATTTTTGAACATGCGAAAAAAGAGGTGTTTTTCAATAATTTGCAGCCTGAAACGGTGATGAGATAGAAATTTGGTGTCAAAGGGACCTTTATGTAAAATTAGACGCCCGATTTGATGGCGTACTCAGGCGTATCGAAAAACACACTAAAAAAGTTTAAAAAAATCTCCCATTTTCCGTTACTCGACTGTAAAAAATTTTGGAACATGTCATTTTATGGGAAATTGAATGTACTTTTCGAATCTACATTGACCCAGAAGGGTCATTTCTTCATTTAGAACAAAATTTTTCATTTTAAAATTTCGTGTTTTTTCTAACTTGGCAGGGTTATTTTTTAGAGTAAAACAAAGTTTTACAAAGTTGTAGAGCAGACAACTACAAAAATTTTGATACATAGACATAAGGGGTTTGCTTTTAAACATCACCAGTTATCGCGATTTTACGAAAAAAAGTTTTGAAAAAGTTCCTTTTTGCAATTCCGTCGTGAATCTACTTACTTTTCCTGTCATTCTTGAACGACGAAATAGCCTACTTTTTGCCTTCCTCACTGAGGTAAGGCTATAATCCTGCTCTAAAAATGAACTTCGTATAAAAACGTCGTAGACCCACCTTCATGTATACATATCGACTCAGAATCGAAAACTGAACAAATGTCTGTGTGTATGTGTGTGTGTATGTGTGTGTGTATGTATGTATGTGACCAACAAACTAGCTCATGTTTCTCGGCACTGGATGAACCGATTTGACCCGAACTTGTTGCATTCGACTTGGTTTAGGGTCCCATAGATCGAGTTTTATACAGATTGAAGTTTCGATAAGTAGTTCAAAAGTTATGTATAAAAATGTGTTTTCACATATATTTGGATCTCACTTAACTGTATGTAAACTATGTCCGGGTCCATCATCCGACCCATCGTTGGTTAGATTATCAAAAGACCTTTCCAACGAGTCTAAAACATTGAAGATCTGGCAACCCTGTCTCGAGATATGGCCACTTAAGTGATATTGATATACTTTTTTGAAGCCGGATCTCACTTAAATGTATGTAAACTATGTCCGGGTCCATCATCCGATCCATCGTTGGTTAGATTATCAAAAGACCTTTCCAACGAATCCAAAACATTGAAGATCTGGCAACCCTGTCTCGAGATATGGCCCCTTAAGTGATATTGATGTACTTTTTTGAAGCTGGATCTCACTTAAATGTATGTAAACTATGTCCGGATCCACCATCCAACCTATTGTTGGTTAACTTATCAAAAGACCTTTCCAATGAGTCCAAAACATTGAAGATCTGGCAACCCCGTCTCGAGATATGGCCACTTAAGTGATATTGATGTACTTTTTTGAAGCCGGATCTCACTTAATTGTATGTAAACTATGTCCGAATCCACCATCCGACCCATTGTTGGTTAGGTTATCAAAATACCTTTCCAACGAGTCCAAAACATTGAAGATCTGGCAACCTTGTCTCGAGCTATGGCCTCTTAAGTGATATTGATGTACTTTTTTGAAGCCGGATCTCACTTAAATGTATGTAAACTATGTCCGGCTCCACTATCCGATCCAACGTTGGGTAGGTTATCAAAATACCTTTCCAACGAGTCTAAAACATTGAAGATCTGGCAACCCTGTCTCGAGATATGGCCACTTAAGTGACATTTATGTACTTTTCTGAAGCCGGATCTCACATAAATGTATGTAAACTTTGTCCGGATCCATCATCCGACCCATCGTTGGTTAGGTTATCAAAAAACCTGTCCAACGAGCCCAAAACATTGAAGATTTGGCAACCCTGTCTCGAGATATGGCCACTTAAGTGATATTGATGTACTTTTTGGAAGCCGGATTTAAAAAATAGATAAAACTTGTGTACAGCCATTATGTGAGGAAGACGCCAACCACATAGGTGGATTAAGTTAGTTTTTATACCAAAAATAACAGAATCGAATAGCAACATTTTCAAAATAAATGCTGAAAAGTTCTACTTTTCGGCACTGAAATGGGTGCTGAAAAGTTGAACTTTTCAGCACTTGTTTCGAAAAGTAACACTTTTCAACATTTTTTTATGATTTAAACGATTTATTGACAAAATACATGAAAATTCGACTTAAAATTTCACTCAATGGGTGTTTTTCGAAATTGCAAAAAATGTTGTATGGAACTCGTTGCAAAACTTGATTTTTTCAGCACTCGGTGAACCTCGTTGGATAAATGTACGACTCGTGCTGAAAAAATCCTCTTTTTGCAACTTGTTGCATAAACTACTATTTTGCGATTCTCTTTGTTTCGTCGCCCGTGTCTGTCGCGGGTGACTATGAACGGCCATTGTCGATGATGACCAACTTTTTCAAAACTTTTTTTTCGTAAAATCGCGATAACTCGTGATGTTTAAAAGCAAACCCCTTATGTCTATATATCAAAATTTTTGTAATCGTCCGCTCTACAACTTTGTAAAACACTGTTACACTCTAAAAAATAACCCTGCAAAGTTAGAAAAAACCACAAAATTTTAAAATGAATACTTTTGTTCTAAATGAAAAAATGACCCTTCTGGGTCAATGTTGATTCGAAAAGCACATTCAATTTCCTATAAAATGACATGTTCCAAAATTTTTTACAGTCGAGTAACGAAAAATGGGAGAATTTTTAAAACTTTTTTGTGTTTTTTTCGATGAAAAATACGTTTTTTTCGGAATTCTGAGTACGCCATCAAATCGGGCGTCTAATTTTACATAAAAGTTCCTTTGACACCAAATTTCTATCTCATCACCGTTTCAGGCTGCAAATTATTAAAAAGCACATCTTTTTTCGCATGTTCAAAAATGGAAGGGGTCGTACCGCCCCTCCGTCTCGAGTTATCTAAAAACGGACCTCGGATTCGTGATCAGGAACAAAAGTTACCCCTTAGGACAAAGTTTCACACAAACCGAAGAGGGGTCGGGGCAACTTTTCCCGATTTCGTGTGAGTTGGTAGAGAATTACCCATCTTAAATTACAAGCGTTTTAAAAAATGGTCTGAATTCACATAACCTCAACTGGTCGGGTCTGATCGCCACGAAAAAGCCGTGTGGAGGGATGCCATTTTCCTCAAAGGCCGTGTCTGTATAATCTTGACAAAAAGTCTGTAGGTAGTCTGTTTTTTTACTCATCACTTATTTTTACTAGGACCTCTTAGGTCAGTGTTTCTCAACCGGTGAGGAATTCCCCCCTGGGGGGGAATTTGGCCATTCTTGGGGGGGAATGGGGATGCAATAGAAATGTAATACCTTTTAACAACGAGCTTGCAAAAATAATCCATGTCTAGAACATTCAACCAAACTATCGAATTGGAAAGAATATTAAAACTTTTAAAATAAAAGTCATTTGGTTTTTTATACTCTTTCAAACATTAGCTGTTTTTATAAAATACATTTTTTTCATGTTTTTGTTCTTTTTCTAAAAGATTGTTTTTATACTCTCCTAAAATTTAACTGTTCTTTGAAGAATTACATTGAATTTAGAAATTCTGAAAGTTTTTGCATTTCATTTTGAAAAGTAGATATTACATTTTTTGTGAGTGCTCTCATCTTGGGTTTTTTTTTTAAAGTATTATGATTATTGTCAGTTATGTATAGATTCATACATGAAAAGAAACTCGTTTTTTTTTTCAAGAAAGCATTTGCATTAATTCAATCAGGAACAGTTGGTTTATGAAAAAATACAAATGTTGAAGATAACTGAACTGCTTTTATCGCTTAAAATTGGAATATTTTTCAAAATCATGGATATAACCAGTTAATTTAAGTTTGCTCAATACTTACTTTTTTTTTATAAACTTTTCAAACGTTTCTTTCACATCCAGATTATTTTAACTATATTTGAAAAAATCTCTCTGAATGAAAGTTTTAGTAATTTTGGACTACATTGTGAAATGTCTTATGATAACAATTTAATCTTAAATTATGAAATTTGTCCAAATTTAAGGGGGGAATGGAGTTCATGAAAATTAGCCAAGGGGGGAATGGAACGAAAAAGGTTGAGAAACACTGTCTTAGGTGCTGCGAACGTTAGAGGAAATTCATAAACATGTGGACACTTTAGGGGGGTTGTAATCACTTTAAATGAGAGGAAGGCATCAACCACCTAAAGGTGGATTTCTGAACGTTTTTTAAAATAGTTACAATGAGTGACAATTTCTGAAAATATTTGTTATGAAAAGTTCGGAAAATTTGCATATAAAATTGTTTAAGAGAAATTGAATATTGGACCTCTGGTTGCTGAGAACAGCGGCTTGAAGAAAAAGAAGCAGGAAAATTTTAGTTTTCTAAGTCTCACCCAAACAACCCTCCATTTTGTAATGTCGATATCTCAGCAAGTTATGTTCCGATTATTTTAAATTAATTATGAAACATTCGTGAAATTTTCCGCTCTTTTCGAAAACAATATTTTGATATCCTTCATCAAGACTAACATTTCAAAAGGGTCAAACATTCAATATAACACCTTTTTGAAATATAAGTCTTTGTTAAACAGAATTCAAAATATTGTTTTCGAAAGGATTGGACAAATTCACGAATGTTTCTTGTTTTAACATTGTAAATCGGACCATTAGTTGCTGAGATACCGACATTAGAAAATGGAGGATTGTTTGCGTGATACTTAGAAAACATAAATTTTCCTGATTTTTGCCTTCCTCACCTGAGGACAAATTTCTGTGTGTATGTGTGTGTGTATGTGTGTGTGTATGTGTGTGACCAAAATTCTTACTTTCCAATGAGTCCAAAACATTGATGATCTGGCAACCCTGTCTCGAGTTAGTTTATGTACCACTTTAAAGCCGGATCTCACTTAAATGTATGTAAACTATGTCCGAATCTATCATCCGACCCATCGTTGGTTAGGTAATTGAAAGACCTTTCCAATTTGTCCAAAACATTGATGATCTGGCAACCCTGTCTCAAAATATGACAACTTCAGTGATATTTTTGTACTTTTTTATTCCGGATCTAAAAAAATAGAAGAAATTTATGTTCAAATGTATGTGTTCCATCATGTCACCAACTGTTTGTAAAGAGTGAGGAAGGTACCAACCACATAGGTGGATTAGGTTAATTTTACCTTCCTTACCTCAATGAGGAAAGGCTGTAAAATCACTCGAAAAATAAACTTTTTAATTCGACCTCGTAGACCCACCTTCACGTATACCTATCGACTCAGAATAAAATTCTGAACGAATGTCTGTGCGTGTGTCTGGATGTGAGTCCGTGCACCGAAAAATATGCACACGATTATCTCCGAACTGGCAGAACCGATTTGGACCGTTTTGGTCTCATTCGATCCGTCTTGGGGTCCCACAAGACCCTAGTTAATATTATGAAGTTTAGAAAAGTACTTCAAAAGTTATGCTAAAAAAATGATTTCAGCTAAACTTCGGAAAATTGTAAAAAGGGTGAAATTTGTTAGAAAGGTATTTGAAAGAACTTTCTAACGCGTTCAAAAGATTGGATATCTGACGACCTCAACAAAAGTTATAAGCACTTAGAGTTATTTATACACCTTTTTAAGGCCGGATCCCAAATATGTTGATGAAAAAGTTGTCCAGATTTATCATGCGACCCATCGTTGGATAGGCAATCAAAAGACCTTTCCATCAAGCCCAGAAGATTGAAGATCTGACAAGCCTATCAAAAGTTATAAGTACTTTTGTGTTTTAATACACTTTTTTTGAGGCCGGATCTCAGATATTTTGATAGAAATAAGTGTTATTTATACACTTTTTGAAGTTGTTTGCATGAGTGTATTCACTCTATGGTTGCGAGGAAGGCACCAACCACCTAAAGGTGGATTAAGTAACGTTTTTTTCTTTAAGTCGCTGTATCTCCACAACCAGAGGTCCAATCTTCAGTGTCTCTTAGACATTTATACAACAAATTTTCTGAACTTTTCAAAACAAATATTTTCAGAAATGATCACTCATGGTCATTTTATTTCAAACTTCAAATATTTGACTGAAATCAAACTTTCGGTGGCTATATCTTAAAAATGAGACGCTTAATCAAATTATCTGTTAAATGCTTTTCTTTTGCAAATTTAATTTTACATAAAAAATTTTAGTAAAAAATATTTCATGTATGAAATTTTGATTATTCTCAAAAATCACTTTTCTTCTTTAACTCATAACTCAGCGGCAGATTTTTTGACCATACTTCTCTATGGCTCAAAAGTTGCGGGTTTTGGTCAACGCCTACAACTTTGCCAAAGGCACTAAATTGATCAAAAAAAATCATTGCAACAATCAACGGTGAAACGAAAAAATACTCCATACTTATTTATATTGAATATACAGGAGAAATAAGTCAGAGTTTACATAGACGAATAGAATTATCCTCATAATTATCCAAAGAGTTCTGTTTTAACAAAAAAGTAAATTTTAAATTCGCGTTGTTATCCTTTAGCTTGATTTTATTTTGACAAACACTACCTAGCTGTTGGAGCTTCTTCACAATTTCAAAAAAATGCGACACCAATGCGAAAATAGTAATTTATTTCAAACTTGGCGGGAAGAGTTTTAAAGTCATTAATTCAATCAAACCCAAATTGTGAAGAAAAAGCGCTAATTTAATTAGTATAAATTGCTTTGACGCTCACGCTTAATTAACAACGGATTGCTTTCATCGCTAATTTATGTGCGGCTTATTCACTGAATTGTGGCCCACCGCGACGACATCATTAATTTCGAACAAAGCGTCCACCAAAACTGGCTACCCTTTTATTGGAGGAGAGTTGTGTGTGTGTGAGTTTCACTCAATTGAATATAAGTCAATTATTTGAGGGACGAAACAATAACCCAGTTCGCAGAATTCAACAATGCCGAATTGCAATTTGAGCTGCAGGGAATTTAAAATTGAAAAAAGGTTATCTATCCAACATAAATTGGGAGTTTAAGCCCAATTTTCAAAAAAAAAAAAAAAAACTTGAATTGCTTCCAGCCAAACTATTTGCGTTTATCGTCAATAATTGTTTCCAACAATAGAGTGGTCTCTTTGTGTGCGCAAGTGGAACTAAACATAACTTTTCCGTTATTACTTTTGCACCGAATATAACAACATTCAAGCTGTCAAAGGATGTGTGGTGTGATTTCAATAACATCCCAGAAAATGCAACATTTACCGTTTGTGCCCGTCGAATGTTGTTTAACTTTGTCGGTGTGGAAACTATCCTACTCAAACATTTGCTCATAGCGGAAGCAAACACCATCTGATGCACATTGTATTTGCTTGCAGTGCACATAAACGTGGGAGCGGAAAATAAAACTGTGAAACAAATACAACGGGAAAAGTGACACACACACACATCTCGTTGCACTCACCTACACCCACAAATACACAAAAAGTTTATCTAACTTTGGTCTTTTCTAATCAACATATTTCGTGTGTGTAATTAATAAATTAAAAATTATTAAGGTCTTTGCAAAAAAAAATTGTGAAATATCACAGTTATTATTTTATAATTGCTAATGAAAATCGTACTTTATTGTATAACTATGACTTTCTTCAGCACGATTGGTCCTGGTAAAATCGAGTTTTAAATTTGTTTTTGGAAACCTAAAAATCACTTATAACTAGTATTCTTCAGTGGATTTTTTGTTTCCTTGCTATAGGACGGTGTCGAAAGCTTTAAGTTTTAGTGACAAAAAGTGAAATTAAAAATCATCAAAAAAAATTTTACCTTGTATCATTTTTTTCAGTGTAGTCCATATCCATACCTACAACTTTGCCGAAGACACCAAACCGATCAAATATTCCTTCAAAAGATACAGATTTTTGTAATTTCACATATTATTTTTGTATGGACAGCTGCCAAATTTGTATGGAAAATTATATGGACAAACTAATGATGCAAAATGGCTTCTTTGGGCATACCGAAGGCACCAAAAAAGTTTCAGCCGAATTAAAAAATACAGAAAAAATCGAATGACCGAAATCTCAGAAAATTCCTCAATAGCAAATGCAAAAAATATATATATTTTATCCATTTATAACCCCACTTTCCGTTGACCTAAAGTGATCATATTCGGCCCAGATGCTAGATAAACATGTTCAAACAACCCCTGCAAATTGCAGGCAGTTTGGTGAGATCGATGCAAGATTAGTTTTCTCTGCTCGTGGACTCCACGGCTACGTCACGACTGTCATCCACATACAAAGCGAGTGAAGTCAAAATCGAACCAAGATCGAACCAAGTTTTTGGCGCGTGGCTTTTGAAAATGTCATATGCGCTTCGGACATAAACTACAAAAATAAAAAAAAACTTTTTTCAGTTTTGTTTACTTTTTTACATTTAATCTCAAGGGACAACTAGGGAAACAGCATTTAATTCCATCAAGCACATAATGTTGGCATACCAGCACTGTGGTGTTTAGTGAAAGCACAGAGTAATCCAGAGAGAACAGTCCAAACAAAAGCAGTCAAATTTTGTGGCTCCGTTACTTGTATACCCTTTGGAAAGGCAGCGGCTTTCAGCGTTATGTTTTGAGCGTTACGGGGTTGATGAAGAAAAATTTTCATCATAGTAAACTCAGGATTTTTCAGATTTTTTTTTTGTTTTGACAAGTGCCATGTTTTGATGACTGATTTGTAATTTTGTTCCTTGCAAGTTTTATATTTTTTTAAGGAGCTTGGGAAGCAGTTAAAAGTTAAAATCCAGTTTATGCCAGAAGTATCCCTCAGGCATGCCCTCAGGACTACCCAAATGATTTGGCGGTGGGACGAAAACTATGCTTCCTTCCGGGTATTTGTTCCGCTATCTTAAATTGCCGCCCGTGGATCAGGCAAATTCGTATTGCCTACCCAAGACAGGTTGCCCAACGTCCAGGGGATCCATGAGCGCAATCTGACGAAGTTTATCCTACTCGAAGTCCTATTGAGGTTTTATGAGTACTCCATACAAATATATGTGTTTGTGAAGGAAAATGAATGTGTTAGCATGGAAAAAAGGGGGTGGTCAAGGGGGGGGAGAGGTTTTGAACCTTACAGCAATTTTTTGGGATTCTTCACTCACAAACGCATGCCATGCACTCTTCGCAGTTTTTATTAAACAGAGGAAAAAAGAGGAAAACCTGACGTAGGTTAGTCATTGTCCCAAGATTAAGACTATAAATGAAAATTAAACATAGAAATTAGAAGATTCCATCTACTTATCCAATTTTTCTAGTAGTATGTTACGTCGTTTCCCAAAAACTGTCCTGAGAAATTGTTATGACCAAGCCACAAATGTTACAGCTACGAAAACTGTCCCAAACAATTTCGCACAATTTTTCACTTTAAAGAAAGCTTAGTTTACAGAAAATTCCACTGGAATTCCGTTGGAATAGGAATTTATTACTCGAAACCACATCTCCATTGAGAACTTGGTCAGTTCGAGCCACAGCGTTGCCAGCATGAAACTTCCAACACAAGTAATTCTTTGGCGGAACCACAAGTGAGAGGAGGTGGTTCCTAGATAGCTCCAAATTTGTCCTTTTCCAAAACTTCCACCAAACTTTGGATATACCAGATGTGGTCCGCGATAGTCGTCAGAAAATCCACATTGTTGATTGAGAGATTGTGAAAATTTTTGACAGCTAAATTTAGAACCTGGTTGCTGCGAAAAAAATGTAACGCTTTAAACGTCATATTTCTCGGAGACAATCAACAGTGTTGCTGAAGGGGGGATGTACCACGATGTACCGCGTAACGCAACCATAAATTAAATGCCAGTGCTCCCTCTGGGTTACTCTGTGGTTGTACTGTATAAAATGAATCGTCAAGAAGAACTTTTTTCATTGATCTAATAATTTAAAATGTGGAAAAATGTACGTAATAATTATAATTATCTCGCAAATATATGCAAAAGATATTAAAAAACTAACAAAAAAATCATTTGCGAAAAACATTTATAAATTTATTTCATACGACATTTTCAAAAACCACACGTAAACAATAGTGACAGCGTCCCTTGCGGGGACTTCAGGAAACTGCATGCTTGTCAGATCCCTGGTGGACTCGCTCTTAAATTCTATAAGAAATTCGAATTACTGATTACACAGACCAACAAAATTTGTACGCAGGCTCAAGGGGAGGCAAGAAATTTTGCGGTACCCAGAAACACGTGCACTTTAAATTTTCCAAAAATATTTAGACAGGGTCAAATGGTTTTTGTCCAAAGTTTGTATGGGGAAATAGTGCTGTTCGCTACTCCCACATATTGCATGCATTTTTTGCTTGTACGCAAGAGCAAAGAACCGCGCTAATTCTCCATACAAACTTTGGAGAAAATTCATTTAGCCCTGTCTAAATATTTTTGAAAAAATCAAAGTGCACGTGTTTCTGAGAACTAGTGTTTCACGCTTTCCCTCGAGTTGAGCCTGTGCAGTCATTTTTGTCCATTTTTGTTGGTCAGTGTTATTGATAGCTCTACAAGATGAGTCGCTCTGATTATGTTCACCAATAATGATTTTTTTGCGTCTCATCTTGTTTGCAATTTGATTGATGAAAGGTAATGAAAGGTATCTTTGAAAACTGAAACTACACGTAGTATGTAGGATTTCCCATTAAGCTTACCCCAATTTTATAAGATTTATAAGGTTTACCTTTACCTTGTTTTGGGCGGACGAACCGAAAAAGGACGTGGGATGTTCGAACATGTATCGTAAGTAGGTTTAGGCAAAAACGAAGCGTTTCCGGAGTGTTTCGGCCGGAACATCACCATCGTATTGTTTACCTTTGTACAGGTACACCGGCTCTCTAGCCCCGTGCAAGAGGATTTACCCCCCAAAAGGACGCAACCGTGTGGTGGTGGTGGTGCAGGTGGGTACGATCCAAGCTTGAGCGGATTTGTGGAGCACTTCAAAGGTCGGAGCTTTTCTGCGCTCCACACTCGAATCCCTTGCATGGCTCGACATCAGTCGATACACTCTTACCGTGCATGTTTCCTGTCGGAGGAGGTGACTGAGGGGGATGTTCCAGGGGGGCAAGGATTTGTATTCATGAATTTCCAAGAGGAGATGAAATATTTGATCGACCCGCTCGTAAACTTTGCCGGGTGCCTTTTTGAAGCTTATCTTGCGTGCTATTACCTTCAGGAGATAAGAAAACTTTCCGGAACATAATAACAGGAGTAGCTTCTTGAATTGCTTATGCAAAGAGCGGCCGCGGGCTAGAAAAGCAATCAATCGCATGACTTTGGTGGATTTTTTTGCAACTATCTCAAGCATTGTTCAGTATTTTAAATTTCTTTTTATTTACAAACATTAAAATATGAATTTTGCTTAGTGACAAGTCACATTCGATGAGAATCGATCATATCTGTATAAATCTTTATCAGTGACGAAGTCAAATCAAAATTATGGTAGCAATAATTCAATAAATAAATTCAGAAAATTATTTAAAATCTAATTTTTTTCTATGCTTAATATTTTATCGTGTGAGCGGGAAAACGGAACAAACATAACGTAAAACAACCAGCAGAGTTTAACTCTGCATAAGAGACTTTAGCTGGATGCTGCTGCAAATGAATAGTAGAACTGGACAGAAATCCATGCATGTTGACAATTAAATAAACAATTTCAAGAAATATGTTTCATTCAGCTGAAAACTTTCATGCATTTTGACAAACCGAATGAAGGGTTAGTATGGTTAACACAAGTTATTCAATAAAGTTTCAGTTTATTTTTTCCCCATGGACCAGCTTCGATGTGAAACCCCCTCGAGTTTTTCGATTTCGAACCGTCCAGCAGCCTGTAGGCGATAATTTTTCACTCAGCTCGCTGGCACCAGCACTATATCCGGCCACACGTACACACAATAGGAAGTATTTTTAAATTTATTGCGGCATCCCAAGAGAGGGTAAAGCGGGGTTGGGACTGGGGAAGGTGCTATGGCGAGTGCTTGGTGTGGAAAATTCATCATAAATCAGCGCAATTTATAGCTTCCGTTTATTGATTATTAGAAAACAATTTGTTGCACTGCCCCTCGTTTGTTTAAATTCTTGGAAAAGGGAGGGAATTTTGCATTAATTGCTGCTATTTTTTCAAGAGCATTAAATTTATACTGTATTGATTTTTGAAGTGTGAGCTCCAGTGTGTTCAAAACTTTAATGTTGAATGCCAAAAATAAATCAAGCTTATTTTTGTGTTTTTGTAAATTTGAATATGAAAAAAAAGTTGTCTAGATATTAACTTTTTAGAATAAACATTGCGACATACAAAAACAGTTTTGTATCTTTTAAAAATTTGAAGACCTGGTATAACATTCAAGTATTACAAAATCTTGAAAACTGTTTTTCGCAGCTTTGTATCTAATAAGTTCAAACCATTTATAGCAGTTTTCTTATGAATTTGCAAAATATTGAAATTCCAGCTGAAAAAATGTGACTATACAATAGATCATAATGTGATACCGTCATCAGGGCTGACATTGGGTCTGGAGAGTGAGTTTGGGTCATACAAAAATGCAGAAATTTGTATGACCCAATGTCACCCCTGATGACGGTACTTCTAAATAATAGTAAGCAAACAATTTTAGAAAAGAGGATTTAATTTAATTGTGTGCATTTCGAATTAAAATTATGCAATCATAAAAAAACCTCCCGAGCATGGGTAAATAACAAAGGAAATGCGTAATAATACATTTCTCTGGTATCAATACCAAATTTTGGTATTCCTGGACCCTTTAAAATTTGTCTTAAGGATTATGCAAGAGCAAAATGTGGTATCATACCAATTTAAGCTATTGTTTTGATATTGCAAATTTGCAGAATTTGTCAATGATCGAACACCACATTTTGGTATTATTTTGGTATTAAAGTGTTTTATCAAATTCCTCTGAAACTATGGGAAAATTTTGACCAAATTTGACAAAATAATTAATTTTGCGCTAAAATCATGTCTCAAAGCGAATGCTTTCATTCAAAACCGGAAATTTCAAACTTTATTTAAAACATTTTTGATATACCCCCTACAGAAATGATTTGAAATTGTGGAAAATTTTCTAAGTCAGGATGACACATTTTGGTATTATATGAATATTGAAAGGTTTCATCAATTTTCTCTGAAACTATGGAAAATTTGTTAAAAAAATTTTACGAGTTATTTAATTTTGCGCTAAAATGACTTGAAACCCACAAATGTTAAAGATGATTTTAAAAATTAGTGTGATATACCCACTAATATTTTTTTCAAAAACGTTGAAATATCTCTAAGTCGGGATAACCAAATACTTTGAAAAACGAGTCAATCGACAGATTAATGAATTTTGGTGAATTTCAATTCAGTTTCATTTTAATAATACTTATTTTTCAATCTTGATATTTTTCAGAAGCTTCAAGAACTTCAAGCACAGGCCGTTCATCAATGACAAATGCATTCGGTGTGGTGAAGAATATCACTAATAACAACATGGAATCATCAGGTGAGTAGATTTGGCTGTTGCATATGAATAATTTCCGTTTTTTCACTAACTGCAACTGCTGCACTAAATGGTATGAAAATACCAAATTTTGGTATTACTTGTTCAAATACCAGCGACCATAATGTGCTGTTGGTTGCCCAGTAATAGATGGTAAAATACCATGAAATCATACCAAAATCATGTATGTGAAAGACCACAGAAATACCAAAATATGATTTTCCAAGGGCGCGGGAATACCTAAAAATTAAACCATGGCAATACCAAGTTTTGGTATTCAAGCAATGTTCAAAAATCCAGAAGACCTCAACTTGGTATTGAAATGGTTTTATTTTGAGGTATTATTTTACCCTTGGAATAACATGGTTTGGTATTGTTGTGCCCTTACACATACAAGATTTTTGTATGATTTCATGGTATTTTACCATCTATTACTGGGCAACCAAGGGCACATTTTGGTCGCTGTTATTTGCCCAGGTAATACCAAAATTTGGTATTCCCGTGTTATTTACCCCTGCTCGGGCTAGCGTGACGTCACAGTCTCGTAAACCCCCCTACCCCCTTCGTCGCATCTTGCCACACCTACGGTAACCCCCTCCCCCTAAGAGCGTACGTACTTTATGGATGACGCCTATATGGGATTTGTGCCCAGTACTCCCACCGGAAAAGCCCCTGAATGGCAATTTTGCATTTCCATGCAAGCCTCCATACATTTTGCGGGCTAGTCGAACAAAATGGGTATGTACATATATGGAAATCTGATGATCGATTTGATGTCTTCGGCAAAGTTGTAGATTGCAAATAAATAGTGAAATGTTAAAAACAATTCCCATTTAATTGTTCAATTTTTATTAGATGCTGGATTCCAAAAATAAGTATTTTTATCATTTAAACCACGGGTGTGAATCTGCAATCTTCAATATGACGACTTGTATCAGATAAAAGTGTGACTTTTTTGCTAGTATTTAATGTTCTGTGTTAAGCGTGCACGTCCAAAATCATCGACCACACACATGCTCTATCGCAAAGCTTTACCAAGAGGCAAAAGGTAACTACGATTTTTTTCTGCATATTCATTAAAAAATATGTGGTTTTGCAATAACACATAGCAAATCAACTTGTAATTTGTAACTAATTTATACGATTTGTGAGAAGTAATTGTGTTTTAGCCGGACATTATTGTTGCCACCTTTTAGTTGCTTGGATAAGCCAAGGATAATTTCACAGTGTAATAAACCGGGCTGTTATCACTACACGGCGCCAAAAAAGATACAGGTTTTTCTGACGAGTTACAATCCCGTGCTCATACACTCCTGATTTTCAATTCAAAGATCAAAGATTACTCACTCGTCACCGAACAAATCTTTGCCGACTGGAGCGCGCAACCATTCGCGAGCGAACACGACACGCATGCTGCCATCGGCTAGATCAATCGCTTCACTTATCGAAACAAAAACTTCGTGAATTTCTTTTCCTACTCCGTCCGGCATCCCGAGTCAAACACGAATATGCTCACAGAGGAGAGAGCCTAAAAAAACTAGCTCGGCGCTCACATAGACTGCACTATAACAGTTTGCCGTCAAATAGGTTTTGGCAAGGGGGAAGTTGCTGCCAAATGTGTCTTTGATGTTGTGTATACAACAAAATTGCAAAATATTATTGTTATCGTTGTATTGAAGCAATTTCTCAAATGATCGAAGCAAAGCCGATCGCAAACTGTTTTCAGTCAGCTTTGAGCGACTTAACGAAATCAATCTCTCTGAACCATTCGCTGTACTACTCGATTGGAGTGAGAGCAAAGAGCAAAGAGAGAGTGTTCAGTAGCGATTGGTGTGGAAGTGACAGTCTATATTTTTAACTGAAACAATTGGATGTTCCGGATTCCGTTGTTGTAGCTCGTTCCTAATAAAAACTTTTCCACAGAAAAATACTGAAAACAGAACGATACATTGACACCGTCAAGTCTTTTGGGGCACTGGAACCGGTTCCAACCGGAAACCGTGCACTGAGCTGATGTCGATTAGTGGTCAATCGGAACTGGCTCTGGTGCCCCGTTGGACTTAACCTTGTCATGTATTTTCGCAGGATGGTGTATTATTATGATTTTTCATAATTTCCATTATTGTTCTGTGTATAAGTTTTTGTTATATTGACAAAAATAACATATATTAGGGCGGAGGTATCCCAACGGAATCTGGAACATTTTCGAAAAAAAAAAAGACCATTTTTTCCTCATTTGGCACTTGAAAATATAGACAAATCGGGATCTTTTGCAACTGGAAGCATAAAATTTCACAGATAGAAATCCTGCCAGCTGATCCGGTAAATCTGAGTTTCTGAATTTGTAAACATTGAGATGTTTCCAAAATCGTCCAATGTTGTCGATTTTGAAAACATTTACATCAAAATCGAGAAAAAAACATTTCAATGTTTACAAATTCAAAAACATAGAGGTTCCGGATATGCTTACAAAGATTTCTATCCGTGTTGGTCAATTCTTCCAATAGTTATAATATTTTAAGAAAAAATAGGGGTAAATGACTTCCTAAGCGTTTGGGTAAGAAATAATGTCAGGTTTTTAAACATGGTCTAAAATATCTAATGATAGAATAATCTTTTTTGTACACCGTCTAAAGTCTTGCTTGATTTAAAAATGTAGGTTTTTTAAAGAAAAGATGGGATTTTTTTTCAATTCTGAAATTTGAACCAATAGTATCCTGAGCGAGTTGTGGCGCTATAACCACGGCAAATAGTGTCCAGGGCATTTGTGGAAATACAGTGTCCCATCCTCGAGGGTCCCGGAGCACCAAAACTTCTTAGCTGGTGGCACCCAACGATTTTTTGCACCTACAAACAGGAGCGTGAGCGGGGGATCCCCACGTTTCTTCCTCCCCTGTCGATTCAGAAATGTGTTGTTGTTTGAACATTCGTGTTCAAACTCAATCCAATTCAAAGAATCATCTTTGCGATAAACTTTACGCAGTTGGCCTGGCCGCTTTAACGTTTGTGATGTTTCAAAGCAATTTATTGCATTGGGCACTGCAATTGTTAATAATGACAACAGGATGCTAGGCGTTAATCAACCTAAGGCATTTTCCAGGATGCCCTCGAAAGACTGGCTGCGCTAGGGTTAGATTAGATTAGATTAGATTAGAAATTTGAACCAATAGTATCCAGTATACCGTCAGAAGACAATTTCAGGCATTTTAAGTGACACATGGGAAACATCGACATAAAAGGACAAAGTTTCATCAAATTGAAAAATACAAAAAAAAGTCAATTTGCGAAAATAGAGAGAACTTATAAAGACAAGCATTAAATCATCGTAAAAATAAAATAAAATTTTGACTAGAGTTAAAAAACAGTTACACAGATGGTTGAATAAATAACACAGGCACAACATCAAAAATTATAAAAAAGATCTTATAGCCTTCGGAAGTCGCGTGTTTTGGTGTTTCTTAAAAGTGTCCTGTCAAAGTGTAAGTTAGTGAGTTAACATAAATCACTTCAAAAATAAATATAATTTATATAGTTAGATAGATTTTGAAAAAGTATATTGTTATTTCCTTAGTAAGTTTCTATAGTTTGCTCAATTTGTCTACCTTTTGTCTAACACCCAAACAAAATATGTGCAGTTGCTCGTTTTAATAACTTTCCACAAAATGGGGTGCGCACATTCTAGCATAAAAGTGAAGATGAGTATGCTTTGGGATTTTCTCTACATCACCGTTATTTTTTTCTCACTGTGCCTGGTGGTGACAGCATCGACCGTGGAGGGTGACAAATTCGAAAAATCTGCTCAAACTGTCGACGGGAGGTTCTTGCGTCGTCGTCGTTTGCTAGACAGCATTTCGGTTCTAGTCGCCATGTCGATGATACTCGATGCTCTCTATTTAGGATCAGAGATGGGATTTTTTTTGACAGTTCAGAATTTTCAATTTTTTTTTTTTTTTCAAATAGTAAAAGATGGCACTGACTGTGTAATCTATGTTTGATTATTTGTATGAAAAATTGGAGGGCACTAAATCAACACTAAAATTTGACCAGGATTGTTTAGATCAAGGTCTCCAAATTTGTTCAAAATAAGCCAACTTGGACATCGGAAAACGGAATCGACGTAACACCTTATAATGTGGCCCTCTTAAACCTTGCGGTTTCGTCAACGGTTCCACAGGTGTGTATCGTTCTTTTTGCGACAAGACTCCGCCTCCCGGGTCTCCTAAGTGTGAAGGTATGGCACGGGGAGAGGGCACCGAATACCTATATTTACACTTAGAATTTTTTGCGTCCGCCTCAGGATTCGAACCAGCGACCTCTGGATTGTGAGTCCAGTGCGCGGTCCGATTGATCCACACAGGCAGACAGCTCAGGACATCTCAGACCCTTTAAACAGATTTTATCCACTTTGTGAAATTCCCATCTCTGACCCAAAGTTTTTGTTCTTCGCTCGAGGTTTTTTTTTGGGTTCGCTCCATCGCTGGTGCTCAAAAATGGTGATGTATATTTGCGGAAGCAAATTGAATTGGCTCGTGGCGATGCTACTTTTCCTCTGGTTTCAAGTTCAACTGCTTCCAAGTGCACAGCCACCGAATGTGGCACCACACCAGCCAGCCAGCCAGCCAGCTGATCAGATGCCGTGATATTGCACAATGTTTCGGTTGTTGGCAGGGAGGACATGCGCTGCCGATGTGTGGAACGAACGATGAACGATTGATTCGGTGAGGTGGGTGGGGTTGGCTGATTCAATCTCGATGCACATGGGCTTGCGACTTGCGACTGCCATGCTGACTTTTCCAAGTAGCATAATTGACTATCGAGTTTTAAGTGAGTTGCTCTTTGGTGTGCTCGATTTTGGTTTTCATCTTTGGAAATTTTGGCATACCTCGAATGGCAATAGAACTTTTTCCTACACTTCACATTTCTATCCTCTTTTCCACTCAATGACGATCTTTTGTCAACGCTCCAATTCCAATCAATTATACTAAAGTGAATCGAACGGTATAGTGGTGCCCCTTGCGAAGGAAATGAAAAATTCCACTCCCATTCCGGCCATGGAACCTTTTCCAATGGTTTCATTTCCACTTTTCCGCTATCGACGAAAATTCTTCTTTTCAAAGTTCTCGTTCTGCGAAAAGCCCTCTCGATCTGGGGATGTGACTACCCTTATGTGTGATGATGCTAAAGCACCTCAACAATGGAAGCACCACACCGGAAAACGGTGGCGGCGCTGGATGACTGTTGAAAGTTCTGGGGTGGTCTGACTTGCACGAATAAAATCGAATTTTAACGATCAGAAACGGCGCGCTTCCCTTTCAATTTGCGATGACACAAGCTATTTGTGAGCGGGGAAAAGTTTGACGTGCAGGGGTTCTCGAATTGAAGAATTGAAGAATTGAAGAATTGAAGAATTGAAGAATTGAAGAATTGAAGAATTGAAGAATTGAAGAATTGAAGAATTGAAGAATTGAAGAATTGAAGAATTGAAGAATTGAAGAATTGAAGAATTGAAGAATTGAAGAATTGAAGAATTGAAGAATTGAAGAATTGAAGAATTGAAGAATTGAAGAATTGAAGAATTGAAGAATTGAAGAATTGAAGAATTGAAGAATTGAAGAATTGAAGAATTGAAGAATTGAAGAATTGAAGAATTGAAGAATTGAAGAATTGAAGAATTGAAGAATTGAAGAATTGAAGAATTGAAGAATTGAAGAATTGAAGAATTGAAGAATTGAAGAATTCAAAATTGAAGAATTGAATTGTTTGAGATCCTCTGCACTAAATCACTTGAAAGAAAGTTGGACTTGGGAAAGGATTTCGCTTTTTTTTTCGTCCAAGGAATAGAAAATATACGCATTTCTAAGACGACGCTTCCCTCTGTCGCCCAAATAATCGTAATCCTAATCACGAAGCGGTAATAAAATGCTCCAATTGAGGTCAGCGGTGAGAATGGGTTTGGCTCTGAATGCAAAGGAGCTACCCTCCGACCATAAACACCAATAAAACGTAGCTTAGAACCAATCCTAATCTCGGACGGAAAGGTAATCGGGTTCTGCAGCTGGACCACAAGCAGATGAGCAACACTCTACGAAATCGGCCGATTTCGACCATTTTATTTTTTGATTTTTTTTTATTTGACATGAACTTTGTGGGGGCCTTCCATATGACCAAATAAGCTATTTTGCGTCATTGGTTCACCCATATAAGTCTCCATACAATTTTGGCTGCTGTCCATACAAAAATGGTATGTAAATATTCAAACAGCTGTAACTTTTGATTGAATTTTCTGATCAATTTGGTGTCTTCGGCAAAGTTGTAGGTATTGTTGAGGACATTTGAGAAAAAATAGGTACACGGAAAAAAAATGCTGAATTTTCAATCAACTTTTTTTTCACTAAAACTCAATTTCCCAAAATATATATTTTTTGATTTTCGAGATTTTTTGATATGTTTTAGGGGACAAAAATCCGCAACTTTTGAGCCATAGAGAAACATGGTCAAAAAATCTGCCGCCGAGTTATGAATTTTGAAAAATAGTGATTTTGGAAAAAATGGAAGTTTTATGCAAAAACAAATTTGACATTATTTTTAATGCAAAATTGAATTTGCAATCGAAAAGTACATTACAGATTTTTGATAAAGGGCTCCGTTTTCAAGATATAGCCACCAAAAGTTCGATTTTAGCGAAATATTTGCAGTTTTCAATTTAAAAATAGTGACCATAAGTGACCATTTCTAAAAATATTTTTTTGAAAAGTTCAGAAAATTTTCTATAAAATTGTCTGAGTGACATTGGGGATTGGACCTTGGGTTGCTGAGATAGAGCTGCTTTAAGAAAAGAAACACGAAAATTGAAGTTTTTTAAATCTCTTTTCTAATGACGATATCTCAGTAACTAATGGTCCGATTTTCAATATTAATGCATGAAACATTTGTGAAATTTTCCGAACTTTTTGAAAAAAAATATATTTTTTTTAAATCAAGTCTAACATATTAAAAGGACCAAACATTGAATATTACATCCATCTAAAATGCTAGTCTTGATTAAAAAAACTTCTAAATATTTTTTTCGAAAATTTTGCGAATGTTTCATGTATTAACATTGAAAATCGAACCATTAGTTGCTGAGAGTCTTTAGAAAATGGTGGGTTGTTTTGTTGAGATTTAGAAAACTTAAATTTTCGTGTTTCTTTTTTTAAAGCGGCTCTATCTCAGCAACCCAAGGTCCAATCTTCAATGTCTCTTAGACAATTTTATAGCAAATTTCCTTAACTTAAAAAAAAATAGAAATGGTAACTCATGGTCACTATTTTTAAAAATCGAAAAACTGCAAATATTTGCTAAATTCAAATTTTCGGTGACTATATCTTGAAAACGGAGCCCTTTATCAAAAATTCTGTAAAGTAATTTTCGATTGCAAATTCAATTTTTTCATTAAAAAAAATAATGTCAAATTTGTTTTTGCATGAAACTTCGATTTTTTCCAAAAATCACTATTTTTTTTCAAAAATTCATAACTCGGCGGCAGATTTTTTGACCATGTTTCTCTATGGCTCAAAAGTTGCGGATTTTTGTCCCCTAAAACATATCAAAAAATCTCGAAAATCAAAAATTAATTTCGGGAAATTAAGTTTTAGTGAAAAAAAAGTTGATTAAAAAATCTGCATTTTTTCCGTGTACTTATTTTTTTCTCAAATGTCCTCAACAATACCTACAACTTTGCTGAAGACACCATTGATCAGAAAATTCACTCAAAAGTTAAAGCTGTTTGAATATTTACATACCATTTTTGTATAGACAGCAGCCAAAATTGTATGGAGACTTGTATGGGTGAACCAATTACGCAAAATAGCTTATTTGGTCATAGGGAAGGCCCCCACAAAGTTTGAACCAAATCAAAAAATACAAATAAAATCCATTTCCGGTTTTGGTAGAGAATTGCTCAGATGACAAAAGGTCGGTATCTGCATGGATTTCGGTCGGATGTGGTTACGAGCTTTGAATTTAAAGAGGTTTTTTCTATGAATATATTTGTCGGACATTGAATTATAAAAGGTACAAATAATTTAATTTTCCGTGGTACATTGTGTGCTTGTGAAAAAACAAACACACTTTTAAAAAGTCATGATAAATTCTCCGAATCTTTATAAAACGCATAGAAAATCATTGTCATAAATCAATAAAAGGCACGCCACAAAGGCAACTCCACAGGACGTGGCTTGGAACAGGAAAATAAGTGATTTTTGCACAACGAGCAAGAGAGAGAGAACGAGAACTCTGAATACGCTTGTTTGACAGCTTCCTTTTTCCTCCGGACTCAATGGCGCCAGAAGGTCCAGTCATCTTTTCGTTCTCGGATACGTATTCCCCCCAAAGCTTGCAAAGGATAGGAAGGAGATGTTTTCCTTGGCACGGAACATTTTTCCGACTACACAAACGGAACGGCGGACGTGTTTGTGTAAGCTGGTGCGAGCAACCATGTATTGGAAAACGGAAAAGTAGAGTTAATTTCTAAAATGTTGATTGTCAAAAACCGTTAAATGGCTTTGAACTAAAAAAAAAAGTAGAGGTGTATTGAAAACGAAATCCAAGTTTTTTTTTTAAATTATGGTTAACAATAGGAACACACACTCTAAACCAGTTAGGGGATAGTACAATAAGAGCGGGAGTATAGTTTATTTAAGCGGACATATTTACCTCGATTCTGCGACAAGAAACAATTGAATGGTATTGAATGTGGCGCCAGATAAATCGATGCGCAGTTAAAGTAGTGATTTCAGCTACAAGTTTATTGTAATCTGCTTGGTACCTTTTCCCTGGTTCAGACAAAAAAAAGTTTAGCAAAACAATTTAGTGGGGTTTAAAAATATAATTGAAAACATTCAGACGTGATTCTTTTTGCAAAAAATGTAAATTTAGTGGAGGTTAGTGGTGGTTTGTGTTTTTTTAGTGGTAACGCTTCCACCTCGTAAGTGGTAGATCAGGGATCAAATCCCGGCTCGGACCAACACAACTGGTGATCGTTTCCCTTTTGGATTCGATTGCTTAGTAAAGGAAAGGAAGTGTATCATCAAAAGCTGGACCTTATCACGACACCTCAACATGTTAAAATTATGTTGACAAATAAATCCGTATTGTAAATGCGGCCCAGATACTCTTTATGGGCCATGGAAAAAAAATACTTTACTTGTTGTTTGGAATTTGAGCAGTGAAATTTAAAATGTAAAACCCGAACAAAAAATAATTAAAAACCATTAAAAAAAACATCATTAATTTTCCAGCGCTTTGATCCAGCCAGATGTAAAAATTGAAGCATAAGGAAAGTTATAATTCTGTGGTGCTGGAAGCCACACCCGGCCCCCCAAAATCTCCCCGCTGATTACGAGCAGTAATTTCCTTTAAAGTTTCACTCGAATGGAAGCAGCGCGCCCAACATCAGCAGTGGTAATGAACCCAGCGTTGAGTGGAGTGAAGTATCGTGAAATTAACTGATGGCATGGTGCGGTGAACGGCAAGCTTTCACAACACCAACAGACGAGAGTTACTTTCGGTCCGGAGACTCTCGTGAGGCGCGCCGGAAGTGCTTGGGTGGGAGAGGAGATGATCTTCACAGGAGCCGAACAAGTAGACAATTTGTGCCAGTCTGAAGTGGGGTTGACGTGTGTAAGTTGTGTACAACCTAGTTAGTAAAGAATCCCCATTCCTCCTTCCTGAAATTGCTATGGGTTCTTTTTGAAGCAGCTTCTGGGGACATTCATAAACAATGCGGTTTTAAGATTCTCACTTTCTTTTTTTTTAAATAACTACGTTGTATTCGTACGCCCCCTTAAGTACTCTCGGTAAGAAGGGGACACACATAACACTACGATAATATCATTGCCCGGGAAAAGAGTTGTTGGTTTAAGTTGGTTTTTGGTTTGCTCGTTCCCCTCCCGGCACTGTTGTGGCCTGTTGATGTCCTGGAAGGAGGGGAGCCCTGGAGCAGTACACACGCCGTTGAGTGCAGCAGTACCTTCCAGAGTGAGTCGAGCGAGATTCTGCTCCCTGATATGACCTACCGTAATAGTTTGCGTCTTGTCCTTGCTCGTGGGAACCCCTTTGATGCAGAAGACGAGCACTTGGAAAAGTCACAGTGATATTGTTTCGAGAGTGATACTTGTATGGAGCATTGCGGTTATGTTGTAACCAAGCAGAGCCTGATTTAGTGACTGTGGGTGAACGAATGTGACATTAAAAGTTTTGCTTTGTTTCATTCTGTAATGTTGTTCAGATGACTTGCACTGAATTCCTGTTAGATAACTGGATTTATATAACGCGTGTTACTGTAAGTTAATCACATGTTAATGCAAAGTTTCAGAATATAATCAAACTATCTTGAAACTTATCAAATGATTGTGGTTAGGAAACAAGGTCATCAGACTTGACGGATAAATCACGGTTCCAGAACAAATCTTTGTTTATTTGACAGTTGAGCAACTCAAATTTCTACACCATCTCTAACATATTGACTTGAAATTTTATTTAGCATCTAAATTTAAGTAATTTTATTTTGAAATACATTTTAATCATCTCATTTTAAAAGATGTAATTTTCGGCGATGTGCCATTCTGTACCAATACCAGAGATGTATTTTTATTATTTGGCTCAAACTTTGTGGGGACCTTCCCTATGACCTAAGAAGCCATTTTATTTCATTGATTTACCTATACAAATCTTCATAGAATTTTGGCAGCTGTCAATACAACAATGGTTCGTAAATATTCGAAAATCTGTAACTTTTGAAGGAATTTTCTGATCAATTTGGTGTCTTCAACAAAGTTGTAGGCATTGAAGAGATCTGAAATTTCTGTATTTTTGTTTGACAAAATCTTACCCCCAGACCCAATGTCACCCCTAATGACGGAACACAATTTTTTTAACAGCAAGGCCGTTGAAAATATTTTTCAAAGTTTGTGTCGCCCCCGCTTCAAAATCGGTTCGAAAAATCAGGGGGCAATACAATATTTTTTTCAAAAAACTTCAAAATTTTAAAGAAAATACCAACCAACTGAAAACAATTAAAAAATCACTCGTCACTCACTTGAAAAATAATCTCGAATCATGTAAATAAAAAAAAAACAAACGCGCCAATTCTTTTGACGTTTGCCTTTCGACGACCCATCCCAATTGAAGGCTGAAGAAAACCGAGCGAGAAACGAAGGCAAATAAAGAACAAATGGTGGCCACCAACACCACCAGCAGTGCTTGTTAGAGTGAACCGGCGATGCCAGGAAACTTTCTCTATAAATATATTTACTAATTTTCGTGAGTGTTCGCTTGAAATTTCATCACAATTGGCAGCACCAAGCAGACTCAAAAAAGCGCTGGAAGAAAAAAGAACTATGCTGAAAATAAAAAAAAATGGCCGTGGCCAAATGCATTGTTGACTGATAAGAATACATTTTGGAAATATTTTTTTTAAATGCTTGTAAAAGGAATAGAATAACTTTTAGTAAAAGTAAAAATAAACAGAAAAGTTTACAAAAAGTTGCTCTACTTGTTGGCGTACTTAGTTTACACTCCAGATTATCCAGCATCAATCAAACACGTCCTCTTATTAGGCTTAAAATGGGTATATATCCCCTAGTTGCTGAGAAGTCAGCATTAGAAAATGGAAGGTTTTTTGGGTTAAACTTGAAGAAAGCAATTAAAAATAAAGGTAATTATTTGTTTGATATGTCTTGTCTTTGTCTTTTCTTATTGACTCTCCAAAACGATAAAAAAAATCAGGTTTCATTCCATATCAAATTCAGACTTGTCAAGAATCTCATTTCAATAAAAACAATCTTATCTCCTTGCCTGTTCATATCAAGGACACTGTGCCAGAGGACAGGTACAAACAGATAAATCTCCACACTCTCACTTTCCTCCCGTCGTAATGGATTGGACCATGAAAGTTAAGTGCAATTTGTATTACAATGAGAAGATACGGCCCCGCCACTCCCAGCATCCACACATCTGCTGGAAGGTGGGATGCAGAACGAAAACGATAATTTAAACATTATTGCCTTCATCCATTCAACTCATGTGACACAGGACTGCCAGTGCTGCGCTGGTGGTTTCCTCCTTCCACCCTCGTCGCGACATCATTGGAAGGACTTTTGAAATGGCTCCTGAAATCCTCAGAATGACTTAAAAGTTTGAGCATTACGCTTGAGCCATTGCACTGTGGGCAATATATTGAGTCAATGTCGAAACTTACTCTTATCGTTTGAAAGTAGATATATTTTTCGATTCTTACACATTGTTTCAAAAGGATGTTTTATCTTATCCCTCACATAAAACGTATTTTTCATGTTTTTTATCATGTCTTTCCCGAATCAAAAAATTATGTGCAAAATAGGACATACTTTAATTTTCCGTCTAAATCCTCCCACAGTCCGTAATCATCCAATCTGATTTGCCAACTAAGACCCGCGATCCCAAGCGATCAGGAGTAATTCAACCCGAGGGTAGTGCCGTGGGGAAAAAGGGGATGCCAAACTCTGTCCTCATGTGTAGTAGTAATAATGTACGTCTGTTCCGCCGGCGACGACGACGACCCACTGCCAAAGTCACAGGGAAAATGTTTTTACAACGAAACTTTTCTGTGTAAATTTCGTGCGCTATTATGTGACTTTGACTCTTTTACTCGGTACACCATTTGGCGCACACAAACACTCATGCACACGAACTTCTGGCTGAGATGTCTGATTTGGAGCTTTATGACCTATCCTGGTTGATGCTTTCACCCGTTTTCAGTTTGATGGAAATGTTTCTTTTACGAAAAGCGAAACTTTACTTGTACTAGGTGTATAATTTTATGCTACATTGTACACGAGTTTCCACTTTTGCATATGTATGTAGGTTAGGGTGTAACAAAATTTACTTTTTGCTGATATTCTACAGGTTTTGTTTCGTTAGGTGTAGTCGTCGTTGTCTTGCTATCTTATTGCATGTGCAATTTGGGGCTAATTGAGTTAAGTTCGCCAGCTCACAATGCCTCACTATTTGACCTTCACATATCCCCAAAATTTGATTTAGGGCGTCCAATTTTCCCGGGTTTTGAATTTCTCGGGAAACGGGAAAAATATTTTTGGAGTTCAATTTGTTGGGTGGTGACGCGCGGTCAATTATGTGGCATTGTGTGTGAAAAGAAAAGAATTTTATTTCGTGTTTCATCCTGGTTGGCTTGCCCACAAGCAGAAGAAAATCAGTTCAATTTGTTGGGTGGTGACTAGCGTGGTTCACGGATATATGAAAAAGACAAAAGTGTTCAATTTCGTTTGCATCAACCGGAATTTTGAAGTACTATGACCCAAAAAGCTAGCCTGAAAATTTTAGCTTATTTGGTTATGGTTTAGTTGCTCCAGTTTTGATATGAAGTAAGAATGGAATTTCAATAAATTTAATTGATTTATTTTTCACTTTTTAACTCTTCTTCTAGAAAGTTTTCCTCAACCCGATAAAACTTTATCATGTAAGAGTTTTCTTATAGGTTTTGATTCGGGGAACAACTTTGTAGAACATCGTAAAGCGCTAGGAAATGATCCCGAAAAAATACAGATTAATTTTTTTTAGCATATTTTGAAATTTTGCCGAAAAAAGTAAACCCTAAAAAACATCCTGTATCTTTCCAGGATCAATTCTTAGCACTTTGCGATGCTGTACAAAGTTGTTCCCCGGATCAAAACCTATAAGAAACCTATGAATAGGAAAATTTGATAGGGTTTTGGGAAATTTTCTATAAGAACATGTAAAAAGTTACAATTCTCCATATTAAATTGAATCAAGTTCCATACTAACTTCAGATCAAAACTGGAGCAACTAAACCTTAACCAAATGAGCTCAAATTTTCAGGCTAGCTTCTGGGGTCATAGAACTTTGAAATTCCGGTTGATGCAAACGAAATAGAACACTTTTGTCTTTTTCATATATCCATGAACCACCCTAGTGGTGACGCGCGGTCAATTATGTGGCATTGTGTGTGAAAAGAAAAGAATTTTATTTCGTGTTTCATCCTGGTTGGCTCGCCCACAAGCATAAGAAAATCAGTTCAATTTGTTGGGTGGTGACGCGCGGTCAATTATGTGGCATTGTGTGTGAAAAGAAAAGAATTTTATTTCGTGTTTCATCCTGGTTGGCTCGCCCACAAGCATAAGAAAATCAGTTCAATTTGTTGGGTGGTGACGCGCGGTCAATTATGTGGCATTGTGTGTGAAAAGAAAAGAATTTTATTTCGTGTTTCATCCTGGTTGGCTTGCCCACAAGCAGAAGAAAATCAGTTCAATTTGTTGGGTGGTGACGCGCGGTCAATTATGTGGCATTGTGTGTGAAAAGAAGAGAATTTTATTTCGTGTTTCATCCTGATTGGCTTGCTCAAGTCCTTCCTACATCATCGTTGATCGGGAGGCAGGACGTCGTGTGAATTGTTGCATTAAAATAAGTTTAAGTATTACTGTAAATGACTGTAAAAAAAGTCCTTCCTATATCATCAATGTCGTCTGGGTAATCGTGATGAAAAATTACATTTATTCAGTATTTAAATACCTGTGCGCGAGTGTTTTGGTGTGCTAATTAGAAAGACCTTCCCATAGCATCGTTGCTCGGAAGGCTCGCCGACGGGTTTGTTGTGAAAGTCCTCCCCATAGCATCATAGCCCGGGAGGCATCGAAAAGCCAATACCTTATCCTACTAACCCAAAAAAAAAAATAATCACGTGATGCTTGAAGGAGATGCTGTGGATTCAACGGTCTCAAGCGGTATCAACAAGTATATAGCGAAAAACTATGTGCTTGATGAGTCTGCAACTTCAACTATCGGACTAACATTCCTCCCTTTTGTTGAACTGCAGGCTTCTTGGGAGGGCGCCGGTATTGACTAATAAAGTCGGGGTCTTCAGGGGTTAAACAGTGAACGGATGGTTGGCTCCCACTGATCATTTTTGATTCATTGTTTAACTTCAGCTGATCTGTCAATAACGGAGTAGCAGCTCATTGGCAGTCAACCATGCTCATGCTCATGCTCATGCTCAAACGGGAAAAATATTTTTGAAATCCCGGGAATTTTCGGGATTTTTTTAAACATTCATAAAATTTATATTTTCTTTATATTTGTTATGTTTTCAAGCTTAAAATCATAGAATTAGCTCAATTATATTAATTGGTGAAAATCTACACTTCAATCTAAACATATACGACAGCTTTTAAATAATTACATAAATGTAAATCGGCATAAATGTCAGAGGTTTGTATGAGAACACATTATTTAAACTTTTTAAAATCTATTTTCAAGACATTAAAATATATATTTTCATCTATCAACAAAATAAATTTGAAAACTTTTGGTTGTACCTTTGCCGAGATATAACAATTTGAAGTTGGCAGTTTAAAAAAATGGTTGCCACGATATCTCAACACTGCTTTGATCAAATCGGCTCATAATTTTGGTGAACACTCGTTAAACTGGTTCCGGTGCCTGACGAAGGCATTTTTCAAATATGCAAAATTCATAAATCGGGCATCGTCATGCACACGGGAGGTCTTGCGAGTCTTCTCCCTAATTCCAGCCAATTTGGTCCATCCTATCTTGAGAAAAAAATGTTCACAAAGTTTGACAGTTTGCTTTGCGCGTGGCAAAACTTTGTGCTTAAATCGTCTCTTACTCAGTTAAATAATGAAATATCTTAATGAAACTTTCAGGAGGGATCATCTTTCAATTGGATTTGATAAATTTTCTGTAATAAGTTTTTTTGCATTTTCTTCATGCATGTAACCCCTCAAAACAAATTAGAAATATATCTTTTTTGTTTTTTTATTCTGCTTTGGCCAACTGGGAAAAACCGAGACTAACGTCTGAATAGTTAAATATAGTTTCCAATATTTTAAAATTATTAATATGTATAAATGTAATAACCAGTCTTTAAAAAATATAGAGAGATATATAAAAAATATTTGAAACACTAGGAATTTTGTAAATCTGTTAGCTCAAATTTAACAATTTTCACTAATAAGCCAAATTATTTGCTGATATATGCCGAATACAAATTTTAATGCTTTTAAATTCTTATCGATTATTATGTATTCAACTATCACCACTGGAACGTCTAACGCATGTCCAACTTACACGGACGCCCAAGCCCCCAAAAAAGGTGGAACGAACGATTCTTGTTTCCAGTGATTTGTAAGAATGTCTAGATGATCCTAAATTTTTGCATAACTTGATTTGAACAAATCTGTAATTTCTGCGACCGAAAACCTTTTTTTAAACGACTGCCCCGCGGATTTTTTGGCGAATTATTTTTTTCACTCGAAAAAATAAGTTGGAACGATGTTTTTGATCGCAAAAATTACAGGTTTGATCAAATTAAGTTCTGCAAAGTTCTAGAATCATCTAGACATCCTAACAAATCACTGGAAAGAAGAATCATCTTGATTTGTTGAGTTTTGCCCGAGAACCATTGAATGGAAGTTACCGTTCCAACTTTTTTGGAGCCTTGGGCGTTGGAATGTTGATGTATTTCTACCAAAAAAGTATAATTCCGGTCCAAAATTAGATTTTTTTTTTCAATTTCGGGGACTCCCGAGACAAATTATAAAAAATCCCGGGATTCGGGAATTCCCGGTTTTGGAAAAATCCCGGAATTTTTGTCCCGGGAATTCCCGGGGTGGACGCACTGATTGGATTCAATCCTGAGATATTCAGTAAAAACCGAAAAACACCGTACATTGTTGTCACTCCATCTTATCGTGCTATCTTGACACAGTCTGAAAATAGCTGTAAGTGCGACAACTATTCAAATGGAATTTAGTCAAAAGCAATATGACACACGTACATGTCCCACTACTTAAAACAATTTTAATTATAACTCGAGACTCCGGCAAACAAATTCAATCAAACTTTGGGATAATACACAGAATGGCCAACCAAACAAAATGTGTTTGTTATAGTTTACATTGCTTGTTCACGTCAAAAAGCAACTTGAGTGGTGGTTTAGTAAGATCAATAAGTTTAGTTGATTTAAGTCAATGTTGTTTCACTTTAATATAATGTGTGCGGCTGCATGTGTGTGTTGTTACCAATTCACTGTACATTAACATATACAGCAGGGTGTTTAAAAAAAGGTTTTTTTTTTCTCGAATTTACTTCTAAGTGATCTTCTTTTTTCGTCTCATTGTAAAACTTCGAATTGAAAGTCATGAACATAAAATTTTAAAAGCATTGTCTTTTCAAAAAGATCATAAAATTTCAAGATTTTTTTTATTGAAAATTGGACCATCAGTTACTGATATATTGGCATTAAAAATGGGGAAATGTGTGGATGAGACTTAGAAAACATTAATTTTCTTGTTAAGTTTTCTTTTATTTACTGTATTATCAATTTTCTCAATCTTTCGAAATAAAATTGAAGATTGGACAATCTATGGACTGTTTCTAAACATTGAAACATTAGATTTTAAATTATTTTTTGTGGAAAAACATTTTTTCTGAATTGTCCACTTTGACACCTACAACTTCGAAAAATTGAAAGAAAGAAAATTCCTTCAAAGCACAAAAACGAGAAAATGGAGAGAACGGGAAAAAATCAACTTCTTTCGCTAAAATTGCAAAGCTGCAATGTAAATTCAATAAAACGTATATAATTTTGTTAACCCCCTGAGTTTTATGGAAATTTTGATTGGGCAAAAACTTAAAATTAAATTTCAATGATTTGTTTTCAAAATAAGGCCGTTGCAAATATTTTTCAAAGTTTAGGTTATTTTTTTTTGAGTTCATTAAAAAATCCCTTGAATTTTTGAAATATAGGTATTCGGTGCCCTCTCCCCGTGCCATACCTTCACACTTAGGAGACCCGGGAGGCGGAGTCTTGTCGCAAAAAGAACGATACACACCTGTGGATCCGTAGACGAAACCGCAAGGTTTAAGAGGGCCACATTATAAGGTGTTACGTCGAATCCGTTTTTTTTTTAATTTTTGAATACTCTCGATGTACAGCACCGTAGAAACGAATCTTTTCGTTAATTTTTGTCAACCTCGGGCAGAGCTGAGACAACTTTAAAAATAGAAACAAATTCTTAAGATTAGTGTTATTTTTTCTTATTTTTTTATTGACTTAAAATTCGAACTGTTCCGGAAGTCCCCATTGAAATTCAAAAAGACCATGCAAAAATGCAATTTTAAAGAAAGTCCTGTGTGGTTTTAGAGATAATCTATTAATTTAAATTAATCAAGGTTTTTGAAAGATCCTTTCGATTAGATATACATTTGTATGACATCTCTATTAAAAATTTTATTCACCTTATTTGTTTCAAATTTAGAGAGCCTCTATGGATACACAACAAAAACCATGGTAATATTTCATCTGGAAAGGGGTACATCTTTTATGTCAGAAAATATTGGTACCGTCAGTGGGGGTGACTATGGGTCAAAAAACGATACACCTCTCGAAATTTCTTAATAACAAAAACAATTTAAATAACATCGAAAATCTTCCAACGTAGATTTGATCTTAGATAGTTTACTAACATTTTCACTAAATATGATGGATTTTGATTAACACTACCTTAAATGCCAATAGTTTGAAAATTGACCCAATATCACCCCTTAGAGGAAAATGAAACTAAAATTATGCTCAAATACAACGTATGGTAAAAACAAGTCATCCATCAGCGTTTCTTGTTCGAGGGAATCGTATTGACACGCTACAATGTTTGAAGTGGAGATTTTCAAACATTTGGGTAGTTTTCGAGGAAATCTAACAAAAATATAGAAAAATGATTTTTCGAGAGGTCATTTTTGGCCAAAAACGTACCCCAACTTTAGACATCTACCAAAATAACAGGATTTGTTCTAGAAACGAGATTTTTTCAGCGAAGTCATCTTAAGATGTCCCCAACACAACCTTTTTAACAGAATTCAGTTTCATTGAGAATAACCTGAAAAATGGTAAAATCCGTAAAAAATCACTTTGAACCAATTTTACCCCCCAGACCCAATGTTACCCCCGCTGACTGTAATTTTAACTCTGAAAATGTGTAATTTTACCACTATTCTGGTGTAATGTGATTTTCAGTCTAAATTTAGGTAAAATTACATCATAAAAGAGGTAATATTCAACCTTCTAAAACTACACCTTCAAAATTTACACTTTTTTTTGCTGTGTAGGTGGGGTCTCTGGGTTCCAATCGAGTGGCAAGACCTTGCATGAATTTGGTTGGAATCACTCTCAATTATTTAAATTTAATCAATAAACATCATTTTGATCAGCACAAAATTGATTACACTTTTGTAATTAAAAATAATTATTATATGCAACAGTTTCACAAAATTTGGGATACGCTTTTGTTTTATGATTATTTAAAAAAAATATTTTCAAGAACTGGTTAATGAGTTTTAAGTACGAAACTTTCATATACACCACCCTAATCACACAGTCACTTCTGACTGGGACCGGTCCCATCAGACATCAGACAGAGATAAAGAGCGAGACTACACGTGTCCCTTCCCCCCACAAACCCCATCACTGCCTCCAACTGACTGCACTTCCCATTGTTCTGAGGGTGACATGTGACGCTTTGACTTGGCTGGCAGTCTGACAAGAATGGCGCCCTCTCTTTGCAAGTTTATTCGTTCGTGAAATTGTGTTGGAAACAAATTTAGGGCTTTTTGACGATGATGTGGCGCAGCAGCTGATGCATGGGATTTTGGTTTGTCAGCTCTTTTAGGGTGCAACATTGTGAGTAATTTGCACTTTGCGGATATTTTTTGTTTGTGATTTTAGCTAGCTACTATCAATCGACATAAACTGTTTATGAGAAGGTTTAAAATTACAGATCATCGGTTCTTGTATAATTTAAGAGAGGACTGTTAGAGTTCCCCTTTTTGATTTGCTTTACTTACTGGGACTAACTATCAGGCTGAACATTTCAGCCAAATTTTTGTATATTTCATATTACTTATTCAAATTTAAAAAAAATTAAATCAAAAAAAAAATAAAAATAAAAATAATATAAAAATGGGTCACACCAGTTGAATGTTAAATGAGTGAACTACACTAAAATTATTCTGTCATCTGTTGCAAAACAAAGAATTTCTCGCAACATACTATACATTTTCTCGGAAAAATAAATAATGGTACACCAGAATGAACACTAAAGAACTGTAGAATCGGTATGATTTGATTTCAAATTTAGCCTTTTTGTACACTTTAAGTCCTGTCCAAAAACTGTGGAATTTTCTATTTTTTCACGACAATTAATTGAATCTACAACAACTTACAACCAACTAATGATTCAGTTCAATCGATTTCATGTTTGTTTCTATGTTCTATGTTGTTTACATAATAACTAGTGTAGTGTTTTGGAGAACCTTTCACCTACAGTGGAATTTGATTTAGTGGAAATCAATATTCAAAATTTCACTACTCAAGTTTTTACAATTAATTACAAAACTTTAACTTCAACTTCCTCACATCTCGATGGCCTGCACTGTGAATGTACGCACACACTACAGTCGTTATCGCTTCCTGGATTATGCCCCCCGGATTTGATGTTATGGAAACCAAAAAAATGTATCCAAAATTTTCCCAAAGCCTATAGCGACGCCACCACGGATGCCCCACAGCTGGGCTTTTGCGAGACAAAAACCCAGTTTTCCGTTTCATCGCCATTTTCCAGGCTCCTTTCCCATCATTCGCTTCTCCACCCCTCTTTTGTTCCATCCGCATAAATTGGTGGTATTGAAGTCCCATTTTCCAATCCCAGTCCAGTGCTAATGTATGAGTGTACGAATGGATGTATGTGTGAGTGTGTGTGTGCATTTGCTCGAAATAAGAGTACTGAAAAATCTAATCAAAAAGGCACACACATGTCTCTCCGTTGTCAGTTGGATTAGGATGACGTTTTGAATCACTCGATACTCAATCCCCTCTGATTGTCGTTATTTTGATTTGTTTTCCTTTTTTCTGCTTTGTTCTGTATTGAATAAAAGGATGTTTTTTATGGAATGAAACACATGATAACGAAATGAATCCGTGAGTGATTGAGTGATAAACTCTGAAAATGGGTTTTATACTTTGTTAATTGAGTCCTTTATTTTTTATGAAGTAAATGAATGTAAAAAAGTCCATTGCAAAATACCATATAATGAAGACGAACGATATTTTCGCCCAAAATGATAGACCATGTTTGCAGGTCTGTATTGAATTGATCGGGAATTTTCACCAAACAAAATCAAAATGTTTTCAAACGAGGACACACAAATGATTTCTGGTCCCCTGAACGTTCAAATCAATTCTGAAGGGAGAAGGAAGTTGACATAAACTTTCAAAACTATTTGCAACGGCCTGACTGTGCTTAACCAAATCATTTGACAATTATTATAATATAATTTCTGTAAAATTGTAACAATGTTCTACAGAAGTCTGAGAATAATCAAATTAATATAAATGATGGGGGTTTGCTTGCCAGCTAGCCTTCGTGATTTACAAAAAGATTTTTTCAAGTTTTCATTTTCAACTACACAGCTAAAAATGTAGTAATCTAGCTGCGTGTAAAAGGCCTGGGTGTAAAATAAATATTGCATTATTTTATGCAATTTTATGTGATTTTACACCCTTAAAAATGTAGCCCATCAGTATGGGAAACCTACTTGACCGAAATGTCAAGCTCATGTATGCGTTTATCCATACGGCTTTTCATCGGTCTGATGGCCGAGTGGGCTAAGGCGCCAGTCCTTACTATTGGTGCTGGGTTTGAATCCCGTCGGTTGCAACTTTTTTTTTGTGTTTGCAAAAAATGTACATGCAGTGTGTAATATTAAGTGTTTATTTTGACGAAGGTGATGTGCATGCTTTTGCATGCGATTTTACCATCGGATTTTTTGCTGTGTACATTAACAGCTATTTTCAATATTTGTATCGATAACAAAGCAATTTTTTATTAAAACACAAAACCAAATTGATCGCATTGGAAGCTCAAGCGCCTCAAAAATTGTCATTTTAGCAATTCTCTACCAAAACCGAAAATGGATTTTATTTTTATTTCTTGATTTTCCTCAAACTTTGTGGGGGTCTTCCCTATGATCAAAGAAGCTATTTTGTGTCATTGGTTCACCCATACAAGTCTCCATACAATTTTGGCTGCTGTCCATACAAATATGGTACGTAAATATTCAAACAGCTGTAACTTCTGAGTGAATTTTCTGATCAATTTGGTGTCTTCGGCAAAGTTGTAGGTATTGATGAGGACTATTGAGAAAAAAAATAGGTACACGAAAAAAATGCAAATTTTTCAATCAACTTTTTTTTTCAGAAAAACTCAATTTCCCAAAATATGTATTTTTGATTTTCGAGATTTTTTTATATGTTTGCGGGGACAAAAACCAGCAACTTTTGAGCCATAGAGAAACATGGTCAAAAATCTGCCACTGAGTTATGATTTTTTGAAAAAAAAATAGTGATTTTTGGAAAAAATCGAAATTTAATGCAAGAACAAATTTGACGTAACTTTTAAATGTAAAATTGAATTTGCAATCGAAAAGTACTTTACAGATTTTTTAATAAAGGGCTCTGTTTTCAAGATATAGCCACCGAAAGTTTGACTTTAGCGAAATATTTGCAGTTTTTCAATTTTTAAAAATAGTGACCATGAGTGACCATTTAAAAAAAAAATAGTTTTTTTAAAGTTCAAAAAATTTGCATTAAAATTGTCTAAGAGATATGGAAGATTGGACCTCTGGTTGCTGAAAATTCTAAGTCTCATCCAAACAACCCACCATTTTCTAATGTTAATATCTCCGCAACTAATGGTCCGATTTTCAATGTTAAAGCATGAAACATTCGTGAAAATTTCTGATCTTTTTGAAAAGAATATTTTGAACAAAATTAAATCAATACTAACATATCAAAAGAGCGTAATATTTCATGCTTGACCCTTTAAAAAAAACCCTTTTCAAAACTACTTAAATTAGTTAATTTTTTACATTGCTTTTATCTCAGGTAAAACAAGTTGCAAGAACAAACAATTTTATCGCGTAAAAACCGCTTTGAAATTTATTGTTTTACAGCACATTTAAAGCTAGGTAGGAAAAAATTAACAAATCTTGAAGGAAGAGTAACTGTTCATGAAAAATAAAGCTTTTGACGAAGAACTTCGTCTTAGGGCTCTATACAGGGTAGCAATCCAAAATTTCCAAATGAAACCGAAAAATGAAACGCCTTCCCCAAGCAGAGGGGAAAATCACAGAAGCAGCGCGGCCGACGGTTTTGATATAAATATAAACGCCACCCTCCACAGCATTAGTTTAGTCGGTGGTCTACCACCGAAGCGAGAGGAGCTCAGCTCTTTCGCGAGCGCCAGCCTTCTCTTCCCTACAAAACCACGGGAAATTTGAAAGCTGGCTTCAGTCGGTGGTCTACCACCGAAGCAAGAGGAGCTCAGCTCCTCGCAAGCGCCACTAGGTGGCGTCTTCAGGAACTAGCCTTCCCGCTTCCCTACAAAACCATGGGAAATCGGAAGGCTGGCTTCAGTCGGTGGTCTACCACCGAAGCGAGAGGAGCTCAGCTCCTCTCGCAAGCGCCACCAAGCGCTTGGCAGTAGTGGCCACCACCTGAGGCCCCGGGGATGTTCCGATAAGGGAACATTTGCGGAACCATAAGAGTTGGGGCAATATGGGTATCAAACTTAAGGGATTTTGATACTGGACATGAAATTTGACATTTTGGCAGTAATGGCCGCAACCTAGAGTGGCCGGAGGCCCCGGGGATGTTCCGATAAGGGGACATTTGCGGAACCATAAAAGTTGGGGCAATATAAGTATCAAACTTCAGGGTTTTTGATACTGGACATGAAATTTGATATTTTTGCAGTAGTGGCCACCACCTGGAGTGGCCGTAGGCCCCGGGGATGTTCCGATAAGGGGACATTTGCGGAACCATAAGAGTTGGGGCAATATAAGTATCAAACTTCAGGGTTTTTGATACTGGACATGAAATTTGTAGTGGCCGCAATCCGGAGTGACCGGAGCCCTCGGGGGTGTTCCGATGAAGGGACATTTGCGGAACCATAAGAGTTGGGGCAATATGGGTATCAAACTTCAGGGTTTTTGATACTGGACATGAAATTTGAAATTGGCGGAACCATAAGAGTTGGGGCAATAAAGGTATCAAAATGTAGCTGCTCCTCTGTGATGCTGCTGCACGGTTACGCAAAACGGAAATGAAATTAAATCCAGCCTCGGAATAGAGTTATCTACGTGCGTATGTATTGCGTGTACGTAAACGAAAAAGATTGAGGTTAAATTTTGTACAGTCCAGCAAAACAAATGGCGTGCTAGTGTGCGTGAGAGCGGGCTTAGATAACTCTATCAGAATCACCTCGAAATTTACGAGCGATTACATATGTGTGTGTGTGAGTGTAAGCGCGTGCAGTCCAAAAATCTCAGCCTGCTGCGCCCCACTTCAGCTCATAATTTTTGGATCGTCGTCGAGGCCACATCAGCTGCAGCAGAAGAGGGCGCAGAAGGCGAAAATTTCCCTAGGCAGCCTAACGTACAAACAACGAAGAACAACCGCTGCACCGCAGGAGAAGCAAACCACAGGCCAAGGTTCCGAAGGAGAGAGGAAACCGGCCAAGCCCGCGGCCCGTCCGCTGGTTGACGAAACGAATCTGGCCGCCATCACCCCGAAGGATCGGAACTTCGGAACGAATCGCCACTGCAGACCATCGGGAAAGAAGAAGAGCAGCTCCTCCACCATCGCAAGTGTAACGGATAAGAAGCAAAAGCCCCGCCGCAAGTAGCACTTAGGAACGTGGTGCTGATGCAGGTTGACCCAGACCAAAGCCATGGACATCTTCCTCAACGTTGACCGGAGAAGCGGCCCGAATGAAGCACTACACCTCGCGGAAGATTTGATAAACAAACGGCCCTTTTCAGGGCCACCAAATATCTCACGAAAGAGTTGTTCCTTCAAAATTTCCTCTAAGAATGTTCCCTAAAAATTTAAAAAAGATCGAATAAAAATCATTTCACCACAGAGTTAGCATGAAACCACTGTTTCTGTGTGGTAGAATGTCATACGCGCTGTGTGTGTGTGTGTGTGTGTGTGTGTGTGTGTGTGTGTGTGTGTGTGTGTGTGTGTGTGTGTGTGTGTGTGTGTGTGTGTGTGTGTGTGTGTGTGTGTGTGTGTGAGCACGGAGAGGGAAAATCGCCTGCTGCAAAATGCACAAGTCAGAATAACTTTTCGAAAATTTGGAGCCGTCGCCGATTGCTGGCAACAGCCTTCAAAAAACACTGGCTCAGAAAAAGCCCCATCGAAACGACGTTGAACGCTTCAACTTTATCCTCAGCTCAAGCATCTCCGCCGTCAGGTATTCCCGGTTTGGTTGACTCGTCCGACCGGGAACTGCGGCCCAGCTCGAGACTACCGTGTCTGTTTCTCGCCTTCACCTTTCCTCATTTGCTGACGCGTCGTCCCTTCCTCTTTTAAAGTCAAGAGTGAAATGATTGCGAAAATGACAAATCGACCTATATTTATAGATTTTTGTTTTGGCATATCGCGGAACGATCAAATCTTGGTGGCGAATGCAGTAGAAACGGCAAAATGAGGAAAAAATCTTGCGTGCTTGTGAAAAGAGGGGAAGTAATAGCGAAGTAGAAGTATAAAAATACGTTCTACCCTTTCCACTCCACTTAGTTGCCACCGAGATGCTGAACAAGTCGGGTCGGCTCATAATAACTATCTGAGCCGCAGACGCTTGAAGCAGCAGCAGCAGGGAGAGAGAGCCCCAAATTCTCTCTTCCGGAGAAGGATTTCTTCTGAAAAATTACCTTTATTTTCTAGAGAGACAGAGAGAGAGAGAGAGAATCGGAGAGCAGCACCGAAGAGGGCAAATTGTGTGCGAATGCCGTAGAATGACACACCATACATACACACTCCCGTTTCATGGTACACGCTGATTGGGTTCGATGCGTCGAGTTTCCCTTCCACGGATGTTCGATTGATGTATCTAAATTCGTCACCTGAAAAGGCCATCAAAGACTGCGACCAACTACAGATACACCCGGGGACGAGCAAAACCGCCAGCGGAGGCAACTTTTAGGCAGTGGAGTAAAATCGTTTAACCTAGTAGACTGTGTGAAAATTGTTGTAGCCCTGTTGTATGGGTTAGTACAACGAATCTACTACGAGCTCGTGTAATTGGTCACGGCCCCGGGATGCACAGCCGGGTCAGTCAGGAAGCTTCCCCCAATTCGTTCAAATATTTTGTTTACGCCAGTGGTGGCCAAAACCTGGAGTGGCCGGTGCCCTCAAAGAAGGTTCCCCCGGGGCCCGGAGGGCCTTTTACAGAACCATACGAGTTTTGGCAATATGGGTATCAAAATTTATGGTTTTTGATACTGAACATGAAAATGGCCATTTCGACAGTGGTGGCCAAAACCTGGAGTGGCCGGTGATCTCAAAGCAGGTTCCCTCGGGGCCCGGAGGGCCTTTTACAGAACCATATGAGTTTTGGCAATATGGGTATCAAAATTTATGGTTTTTGATACTGAACATGAAAATGGCCATTTCGACAGTGGTGGCCAAAACCTGGAGTGGCCGTTGATCTCAAAGCAGGTTCCCCCGGGGCCTGGGGGGACATTTACAGAACCATATGAGTTGTGGCAATATGGGTATCAAAATTCATGGTTTTTGATACTGAACAGGAAAATGGCCATTTCGACAGTGGTGGCCAAAACCTAGAGTGGCCGGTGCCCTCAAAGAAGGTTCCCCCGGGGCCCGGAGGGCCTTTTACAGAACCATACGAGTTTTGGCAATATGGGTATCAAAATTTATGGTTTTTGATACTGAACATGAAAATGGCCATTTCGACAGTGGTGGCCAAAACCTGGAGTGGCCGGTGATCTCAAAGCAGGTTCCCCCGGGGCCTGGGGGGACATTTACAGAACCATATGAGTTGTGGCAATATGGGTATCAAAATTCATGGTTTTTGATACTGAACATGAAAATGGCCATTTCGACAGTGGTGGCCAAAACCTGGAGTGGCCGGTGATCTCAAAGCAGGTTCCCCCGGGGCCCGGAGGGCCTTTTACAGAACCATACGAGTTTTGGCAATATGGGTATCAAAATTTATGGTTTTTGATACTGAACATGAAAATGGCCATTTCGACAGTGGTGGCCAAAACCTAGAGTGGCCGGTGCCCTCAAAGAAGGTTCCCCCGGGGCCCGGAGGGCCTTTTACAGAACCATACGAGTTGTGGCAATATGGGTATCAAAATTTATGGTTTTTGATACTGAACATGAAAATGGCCATTTCGACAGTGGTGGCCAAAACCTGGAGTGGCCGGTGATCTCAAAGCAGGTTCCCCCGGGGCCTGGGGGGACATTTACAGAACCATATGAGTTTTGGCAATATGGGTATCAAAATTCATGGTTTTTGATACTGAACATGATAATGGCCATTTCGGCAGTGGTGGCTAAAACCTGGAGCAGACGTGCATCGGCACGCTCTGCACTGCACCTTCAAATTTAGCACATACCTTAAGTGCAACGCGCACAGCGCTTGCCCAGTGCTAGTGCTATTATTTAGCACTCCTGGATAGCACGCCACATAAATTTCAGTTTAATTTAGTGTGGGAACTTTAAATGGTGGCCAAAAAGAGACATTTTTGGGTCCCAAAAGACTACAATCCTCGATCTGTTTCCTTTGTTTCCATTTTCACTGATTTTCAGGCTCTCTCGCCATTTTTGAAGATTTTTTGCGATGATCTAAAAGAAATAAAATTATGCTTGTGATTTGCATAAGGTAAAAAAAAAATGTCTCACAAAGAACAGAACCATGGACCTTTCACATCCTAGTCTTGAACGCTAGCACTGCACTGAATTTTCCGATAAAAACTAGTGGAGATATTTACACCACATTCTAGCGATCGTGACAGGAGTTTTCGAATAAACAAAAGGCAACAGCATCTTAGTTACCGTTTTAGTTAGAGTGCCAGGGCGAGTGCTATGATCAGAAGCGCAGTGCTATCCGTTAAAATAGCACGCGTGCTAACCAAGTGCAGTGCCAGTGCATGTCTGACCTGGAGTGGCCGGTGATCTCAAAGCAGGTTCCCCCGGGGCCTGGGGGGACATTTACAGAACCATATGAGTTGTGGCAATATGCACCCAAAGGAAAAATATATCTCAAAATCTGCAACAGTGGATTTGCTGCAGAAAATGTCACATTTTATAACATTTTATGCAGCAAGCCCCTAGATAATTTTTGCCCGCTTGTAAACATTTCAGCGATCTGCAGTTCTCACCAACACATATAATGCTGGCCCGTCCCCGAGCAACACTGTAAAGAGAAGCATATGTTGGTGCTCTTTCACTCACTTTTCATCAAGCGTCCATGGCGCGGTGGTAGCGTGTCGGATCAAAAACCAAGTAGTTGGTGGTTCAATCCTCGATCTGTTAAGGGTTTTTTTGTAAAATACAACCAAAAAGCCTTCGGTAATGTCGATAATTGTCGGTAACGGGCAAAAATGTCATACCCCTATATCGCAAAAAAAGCATGAGGACAGATTTCATGCAGATTCTGATATACTTTCATGCCGCCATGTATCACAATCATGCGACCGCCGGTTGGGTGTGGGTATCAAAATTCATTGTTTTGATATTGAACCTGCAAATGGCCATTTCGACAGTAGTGGCCACAACCTGGAGTTGCCGGTGCCCTCATGGAAAGTTCACATTGGGGGAACATTTAGGACAATTTTGCCGACAAATCTATGAAACAAAATACAATAATCTTATCCCAGATTTCACTAGCAATCCAAAAACTCATTTAAAATGTTTGGTCCTATGTCTTTCGGTTATGTCTCTGACATACCATCTTGAACTTTTTGACAATATGAGTAATAAATCGCTGGGGGTAATAAATCGATAATTGCGAAATTATTGAAATTGAGAATAAATCTTTCGTAATCAATTTGAGCCCTAAAAAGGGCTTTTTAATGCTTGCTGTTGAAATTTACTTGGCTGTCGCCGATGGCTGGCAAGAGCCTTGCCAAAACATTTCCCCATCGCGAACAACATTGAACCCTTGCAGGTTCGGTCTGCCCCTTCGCCACGATGCTTCTCCGCTTTCAGCTATCTTTGTTGCCGCTGTGTCGTCCCTTCCTCGTAGACTGTCGAGAGTGATTTGAGTACGCAAATGAAATAGATTTTCGTTTTGGGATTTCGTGGAACGAAGAAATCTAGGTGGCGAATGCCGTAGGAAGGCAGAGAGAACGCCGTAGAAACGTCAAAACGAGAAAAAAGTCTTGTAATGTGTGGGAATAAATCGTTTAATGTGATTCAAATTTGTTGTGACGCAAAGAAAATCTTTAACACATGGTTCAGACTGGCTCTTTGTAATGAATTGGAGTCCTGATAATGGCTTTCAATTATTTCAAAATATTTCTAAAAAATTGTTCAATGCCAAAAGTTTAATTGATGAAATGATTTCAAATCAACTGGCACGACAATGTTGACATTACGATTAGCTGTGAAGCGTTTCAAAACTTTAGACGTTATCCAACGTCAAAATACCATAAGATCTTAGAGCAGAAATACCATAAGATCTTAGAGCAGAAATAAATAGATCTTAAGAAATAACCGTTTCGTGATTGATTTTGTGGCCAAGAAACGCAAATAATAAAACTATAAAAAAATCATTAACTTTTGTGTCCGAAGTTCTTCGTCATGATGGTTATGCCTGTAGCATTACCACTGCACCTTTTTTATTAACAATTACATAAAAATAATCACTTCATGTTAAATTTTATGCTTCTTTTCCAAATCCTATAGGATTCACAATATATCATTGAAGGATAACATCCTTTAATGCATATTAATTTCCTATCAAAGTGTTTTTTGAAATATTTTTTATTTATCATATTTAACATAAGTATGGCATATTAGCCCCACCAAAACCAAACTTTTTAAGGGTCTTGACAAAAAATACTTAAAATAAAAGAGGCTTGACATTAAGGACAAGTCATTGGAAGTCATGCTTCTCATAGGATAAATCGCATTTCGATGAAATAAACATAAAATTGAACTTGGCATTCCCAAGAATGAGCAAATTTAATGGATTTTTTTTTGTATGTTAAAATTTGTATGTACCTTATCTGCGAACAAAAAATACATTTTGCATCATTATTTATACAAGTCTTTTATCAGCAGCTGTCCACACAAACATGCTATAAAAAAAGAAAAATCTTATATTGGCAAACTGTTGGTAATGTATAAGACTTGAAGAAAATAATAGTTATAATCTGAAAAATGCCCATTTTTTTAATTCAACTTCTACAAACGCATTGCGCAAAATAACCGTCTTTAAATATTCTCGTTTTTGGATATGTTTTAGATAACATGTTTTGAGCACAAGTTGTTAAAAATTAATTTGTCAGTGTTGACAATTTTTCGAAACAAAACAATGATTTTGAAAACTGTTTAGAGAATTCGAAAAATTGTTTGACTATATTTTAAGATATTAAATCAAATTTACAATCGAAAATTAATTGAGACAAATTAAAAAAAAATCCCAAAACAAAACAAGAGCTAATATAAAGCATGGAAGTTATTGGCATTTCAGTGAAAAACGAGCAATATTTTTAAACTCAAATGAAAAAAATATCAAATCAATTTGACCTGGCGCTTGTAGGGGACATCAGGAATTATCATCTGTGAGTGAGAACGGTTTGGGCAAGGCAGTTTGAGGTGTAGAATAAAGCACTTTAACCCATTTTCTGGAGATCATTTTATCAAATTACAGTTCCTGAGTCAATTTTACAATAAATGTTTTCAACATTTTGTACAGTGGTTCTAACAAAAAAATTATGCCTGATTTTCTTTTAAGACACTAAATTATTTGAAATCGTTGTACCAATTATATTTTCTCTTCTTTTTATTTCAATGGTTTGGGAAACATTTTTATCATGACCTAGTGTAGTCACATCTGTGTCTTTCCCGACCCAAATTTAAAAGCATCAGCCTGTAGCTAAGAGGATTCAGTTGTTTAGACATAATTACGTCTCTTGCCGGCACGTGGTGGTGCTGCTGCTGTTTTTTTTTCTGTTTTGTTTCTAAGACGAAACTCAAAACCTAATCCCGGCTGCCGCCATCCGCATCGAAAATACGCACATGCGATGAGCAGACGAAAGCTCGCGGAGGTCGTGTATAATCTTGGCGAAAGCTTTCCGGGGCTGGGGGTTTTCTGGGATTCCGTGTGTGCGTCAGACCGCCTCTCTAAAATTTTCGACGTTTTGTTTTTCACGTGATTCGGTAAGCTGCTGCTGTCAGCGGCACCTTTCTGCGGAAAATGAGGAAAATCGACTGAAATTTCAACGCGTGCGTGAGCGTGTGTGTGTACTTTCGAAGCTTAGCGGCATCATACACCATGCGTTCACATCTGTGTGAGTGTCTGTGTGTATTATATTGCGAGTATTAGGGGTTAATACGTGAATTTTAAGTTGCCTTACCTTGGCTTGAGAATACGGCAGGAAACTGAGGAAACTCAGGGATTTCTGCGCACGATATTTTGATATCGCTTTCGGAATAGATAAAGTTGTACAAGAATTTGCATTCTGCCAGCAAGGTGCTGCGAAGTGGATGGGGTTTGCTTCCGAATTGGAGTTTTATTATTTGACAGTACATAAAGTTTTATGATATGAGCTTACAGCTAACGATTATCTCATAATTTTTATATGCTCTCATTTTCTTCCAGGTATGAACGCAGCTTCCTCTTTAAAGTGAGTTCGACCCGACTATCGGTTGCTTTGAGAAAATTTATAATGTCTTACCAGGGGTGAGTAAATTGAATCAATGTGGCTCAATAATTCTGTCGTTTTTTTAACTCAAAGGAAAACTAAAAAAACGGTGATACCAACTGATATTTTTTAAAACACAGACATTTTTTTAATATGAAAATATAAACTTACTTTGTTTCTTACATTTATAACTTCTCGATTAATGTGGTCCTATTCCAACGGAATGTCACTTCCTTCTCCGAATCGGTTACCGACTTTGTTACGGTTGCCGTTTGTTTTTGATATTGTACCACCACTATACGCTGGCAACCGCTCTGTCTCGGTAAAGCTGTAATTTATTTGATTCTGACATTCTTCTGTATTTTCTCTTCCACTACTGATGCCTCCCAACCCCCTCAGAAAAAGAAAAAGTTCTGGTTAAGCCCCAGATGATGATGCTCTTTACCCCAAAGCGAAGCCCGAAACAAACTTCCTGCCAGAGAAAGGTGTTTTGCGGACTGGTGAGAAGAGAACAGAGGAGGAAAAAAGTAAAATACATTTGTTTTTGACAAATATGAATGCCTTGTCGTTTTTTTACTCTCCTGTTTCTTATTGCCGAGATTTTATACGGAATTCATTTCACGGAACATCTGGTCCGAATGAGTACTGGAACCAATTTAGCATGACTGCTAAACTGGACATTTCAAGTTTTGGGAAGGACCTTTGAGAGTTGAGATGGCTTCAGATTTAGTTTTTGAGGGTTTCGAAAGCTTGAATAATCTGAAAATTTATGAAGTTAAACACTTATGTTAGCGGTTATAAAAATACACCATAATTTTTTTTTTCGGGTTTTATTTTATTTTCGTCAATGCTAGGGAAATTAAACAAAATCGTTTTCAATTTGCATAAAATTAGTTGGAAATGAAACCTGTTGGAATTTTCATGATTAAAACGAGAAAAAAAATCTTCGATTGAATTGATCACTTGGCACAAAAACAGAAGCCATTCAACTTTATGCGCTGCCCTTGTCTCGTCCAGCTCGTCTGTTGACCCGGTTCCGTTGATTTCTTCATCACTTGGCAATCATCCAGTACGGCAAATCCATCTGAGACGTAAATAAAAAAAGGACTAGAGAATATCAAAAATACTAAATCTCATTCCATCTCTTCTTCCCCGAACCCAGGTCTCGTTATTCGTTTCGTTCGACTTTTTTCCATTCTGATCGCAAATACTTTATTTGCATAACACGAACCCGAGCACATTCTTCACCCTTAGCCAAAGGACTGTCGGACGGACTTTGGCCAAATACACACAAAACAGTGAGAGGAAAAGCAATTGAAGATTTCTTTGGGAAATTAAATAAAACTTTCAAGTTTCACTTTTAATTATTTTTATAAGTATTGTGACGCTTTAATGTTATCCAATAAAATAAGTCACTTGATTTTGATGAGAATCGGAAATCAATAAACTAAGTATCATGTTCATTCCAAAAAACTAACTAAATCCACCTATGTGGTTGGAGCCTTCCTCACTTATTACCAACAATGGCTGATATGATGAAATACATAAATATCACTCAAGTGGCCATACCTCGAGACAGGGTTGCCAGATCATCAATGTTTTGGACTCGTTGGAAAGGTCTTTTGATAACCTAACCAACAATGGCTGATATGATGAAATTGTACAAACATTTCATCTATTTTTAAGATCCGGAATAAAAAAGTACATAAATATCACTCAAGTGGCCATATCTCGGGGCAGGGTTGCCAGATCTTCAATGTTTTGGACTCGTTGGAAAGGTTTTTTGATAACCTAACCAACGATGGGTCGGATGGTGGATCCGGACATAGTTTACATACATTTAAGTGAGATTTGGCTTCAAAAAAGTACATCAATATCACTTAAGTGGCCATATCTCGAGACAGGGTTGCCAGATCTTCAATGTTTTGGACTCGTTGGAAAGGTCTTTTGATAACCTAACCAACGATGGGTCGGATGGCAGATCCGAACTTCGTTTACATACATTTAAGTGAGATCCGGATATATGTGAAAACACATTTTTATACATAACTTTTGAACTACTTATCCAAACTTCAATCTGTATAAAACTCGATCTATGGGACCCTAAACCAAGTCGAATGCAACAGGTTCGGGTCAAATCGGTTCAGCCAGTGCCGAGAAACATGAGCTAGTTTGTTGGTCACATACATACATACACACACATACACACAGACATTTGTTCAGTTTTCGATTCTGAGTCGATATGTATACATGAAGGTGGGTCTACGACGTTTTTATACAAAGTTCATTTTTAGAGCAGGATTATAGCCTTACCTCAGTGAGGAAGGCAAAAAGATCGCCCAACCGGCAAAAAATGTCGGTAACGAAAATCCATCCCTAGACCTTTGACAGACTGCAAGGCAGAGCCTTTACAGTATCGACCACCACGGCTTGATTAGATTACGAAGATCATAAGTCGATATGTAAAACCTTGTTCATATTTACTATTTTAATGAACGAATGAACACATTTTTTCTGTATGAGAAGGTCATTTTTCTCTCGGTTATTCCATTTATGTAAATTTACAAAAAAATTGTTTTCTTCAAAACATTTAAAAAACAAAACTTGAACCACACGGACCCCTCAAACCATTTTTGAAATAGAAGATTGTGTAGAAGATTTATTCTTTAAATATCTTTATTTCAGTTTAAACTTCTGATTTTCCGGCGACTTGAACAATTGCTTTTGGCTTTCCGTCGTCCCGGTTGATGCTTCTCGGGTCGATGTAAATAACGCCACTTTTTGGCAGAGCAATCAGCCCAACCCGTAGTCCAGGAGGCAGATCTTTCGGTGTGTTTTGGAGCCCATGACAACAGCATCGGACGACAAAAGCCAAAACTGGAGAAACGAAATGAAAAGACCTGCCAAAATTGCGACGGCCAAAATAAAGCAATCAAGACAATGTCGTTGAGCGGGGATATATTTAATAAATAAATAAATAAATAAATAAATAAAAAAAACGTCTTTCTTCTTTCACCGAAATAACACAGGAAAGCTTTCAAGGAAACATGGGGGATGAAGGGAAGAGCGATGCTTTTCAAGTAAATCAATTGACTACGGCAGCTGCAAATATTGACGCAACCCATCCGTACGGGTTTGGTGAAATGGGCGCCCCGGGGAATAAAAATGGGATTCATATGGATGTGTTTGCTTTTCTTGTTTATTCAACGTATACGTTGTTTGCCGTGCAAAGTAATGATTGATTAATTTTGCAGAACTATAAAGTTGTCAGTCAATTTAAACTGGGATATGCTGAATGCCGTATGCTCAAACCAATAACTGAGTGATTCGAAATCGACTTATCAGAGTGTGTGACAGAACAAAATTCCAATAGGCTAACAATGTTTATTTAAATTTGAACATTCTTGGGTTTGTTAAAAAATTACGTCCAAAGATTTTCGGGATTTTAGACCCCCCCCCCCCCACTCCCCACGCACTTTTCCTATACCTTTAACATGAGCTGTCACAAACCTCAGATCCCGCCCCCCCTCCTCCTATTCATGGACGTATTTTTTGAACAAACCCTATCCAGGTTTTTAAGCGAAGATGGCGATCGAATGGTGAACGCCCGAAATGTCAAAATCGCGCAGCAGCACCAACATTAGAAAAAATGTGGCTGTCATGCCATGGCACACTTTTTTCGTAATGTTGGTACAACTGCGCGATTTTGACACTTCGGGCGTTCACCATTTGAACGCCATTTTCGCTTGAAAATCTGGATACAGCATCTGGTCCAAAAATGGTATGTTTTGTCGATTGTCGTTCGCCTTTCAATAGTTTTAAGACCAAAAACTCCATCTATGAATCTTTGAAATGCCGTTATTTATTAAGAAAATGAAAACAAACGTTCCAAAATGAAAAATGAGAACATTTGTAGTCCAAACATAAATGTTCCTCAATGAAATAAAATATTTTCCAAAATATTTGTCCATTTTGGAATGTTTTTCGCAAAAGAAAAAAATCCCATTTATTTGATGAGCATCACCTCGTTTTCGATAAGATTCCTTGTGAAAATTGTAAATAAATTGATAAAATAAAACCGTCTAATTCAAATTGAGATATCTTAAAACAGACTCCGAAAGACACGGAGATATTTTTAGAAAATGTATTTGAAATTATGTACTTTCAGACGCTTTGTTTGGTTTTGCGGAAAAATACGCCATTTTTAAAACATAGCAACTTGAAAATAAGCTCAAAATCATTTAAAAAATAAAGGATCGTAACATTTTTCGGCAAAAATGTGTTTTTTAATGTTATAATCAACTCTTTAGAACATAGTAGGCCGCTAATATCATAAAAAAGAACTTTTTTTACCATTTTTGCGAAAATGGGTAGATGTAGGTCAAGAGCTAAAATTTAGGTTTCTTCTAAAACTTCCATAAAATTAGCAAAAGATATCAAAGCTCTCAATTGTCATCCAGCAAAGATAGATTATGGTTGACACCCTGGAAGATCGTCACCCTGGCGCTAGTATTTTGTTAAATTCTTTCCTCTCTGAGCATATTCGTTTGTGACCCGGGTCGCCGGACGGAGTATTCATATGTAACTGTCGGGTTACCACCGGCTCACCTGACCTTCTTTTCCTTCCTTCTTCTCGGGGCCCCGTACTCCGTCGCTGCTTCCGGTGACGTCGCTTCCTCTCCTCCTGTTGCTACTGCTACTCGCCGCCACGCGGCGCAACCGCTTGTTGTTGTTTTGGCACTCGCCGTATCACGGCGCAGCCTCCTGGGTGTGGTCTTGGCGGCGTACTCGACTGGTTGCGGTCGTACAATGGTCCCACTCGTTCCGGTTCTTGTCGTCCTGCCCTCTGTCGTGGTTGGTTACGTCCTACGACCTTCGGAGCATCATCGAGGGTGTCCGGCAGTGATGTCAACCATCGCGACGCTCATTTTTGGTTCGCGGCACATTTTTTGTTGGTAGTAATTTTCAATTACGGAATTTGACAAGGTTGTGTATGAAGGACTTGTAGAACACACCAAATCGTACAACTTTGCTGAACATAGTATTGATTTTTGATAAATACAAAAAAAGTTACAACCAAAAATGTGATAGGCAAACGAAAGCATCGCGAACCATTGGTCCTGAGGTCTGGAATCTTCTTGTAACTTTTTGCGTATGAATTTTACAGCTATACAATGTTCTGAAGAAATGTTGCTGTTGGTGAGATCTACAAGTGCTTCAAACACCATTTTGTCGAATTCCGTAACTGAGAAGCACTACAAACGAAAAATGTGCCGCGAACCAAAAATGAGCGTCGCGATGGTTGACATCACTGGTGTCCGGAATACCCGGATGAGGCGCAGCTACGACGCGGGTCTACGTCCGGCTGCGGACTGGATTCAGGGGTGACTCGAAGGTTGCGGCGAGTCCCCGGTTGGTGTCCTCGACACGGTTGTTGCGAGGCGGTGCCGAACTGGCACTTAATGTGAGGTACGAGGGGTCCTGAAGGTGATGGTTGAGGTTAGGTGAGCCATGACGGTTGGATTTGTTGGTTAGGCGGATGGGGTCGTTAGGGTTGGCAAACTGGCGGGTTTTGTGGATATACCTGATGTCCTTCAGCGGTCCCAAACACTCCTGGTTCCCGCTGGCACTATCACTCGCGGCCGTGGCCGTGCACTACTTGGCGAAACAGTGGAGTTGTAGCGTTCCAACTGTTCGCTATGACTCTTTCCGGGCAATTGGACGAGTCTTGAGGAGTCCTTAGCGGTTGACGGTCTTCGTCTTTCCCCTCCTTTTTCCGCCCATTGCCGACGAGGTCCTCTGGTGGTCGGTTTCGGAAGCTTCTGTTGGCTGCGTTCTTAGTGGACGTCACTTGCTGGGTCGTTTACCGGAGACAAAACACTTGACACGCGAACACTTCCCAACTTTTACAGAAAACGAATAACAAATCACGTAAATCGCGGTAACCTTCCCGAGTGAGGTTCCGAACGGTTACACATAGAAATTCACAAAGTGTTTGTATCGATGTGTGAAGCGATTGACAAAAACGCTAGAAGCTAGCGAGTCGTGTTCGCTCACGAACGGTTTCGCGCTCCAGTCAGCTTTCCTTCAGCAATGATTGAGTGATTTCTAAACTTTGAACCGAAAATGTTTTTAAAGAAAATTAAAAAATGTAACTAAGCGAAAATTAGACATTTTTATGAAGTTTGAAGAAATAACTTTAAACTACGTCGATAGCTTTTTAAAGGTGCAGAAGCAATTTACAATCTGAAAAGCCATAAAGTCTCATTTTAATTTTATTTTTTATGATCTCTAAAAATAGATCAAAGGAGAAACAACAACCTTCTGCCTCACTCATACGTCAAATATTTAAAAAGAAATCAAATAAAAGGCTGTTACATTTCCGCACGTCGTTAGACATACTTGTTTTCGGAATAGAAGGAAGCCCACATTTCCTCGTTAGTGAGTGTATGTGTGTGTGTGTGTGTGTTTGTGTGTGCAAGCCACGCTGAATGAAAACATCGTGAATCGCCCACCATTCACTGAAGCTGTCACTGGCAACACTGCTACTGGCTGGCTGCCTCCGCACAAAAGAAGACATGTTAATTTTAATATTCGCATGGCATCCTGCATGCGATGGGTAAAGTGACGGCGTGGGCTGTTTTCTTTTATTCCCAGCCTGCTCGGATGGTTCCTCCGTTGAACTTTAAGGTATTTGGGCAAGTTTTGCCAAGTTGTGGTTATTTATCAAAGCACATTGGTGTATCGTAGATTTGTCTAGGAATTTACAGTGGCTTTTTGGTTCAACGTAGTAACGATTGTTAGTTTAGACCAAACATAGGCTACCTCATCCTTAGGTCCTTCCGTTTGTCTACACCTACATAGAATACACATCGACACGTTCGCCAACGCCATACCGTTAAGGGATACATCTTTTCCCCCATCCTGGACGTCATCGGTCCCGTCACTTCCGACCGAAGAGAGCGCGCCTGTGACTGACGCATTTTGAACCGATTGGCCACCGAGGGCCAGCAAAATCGACCAATAATGGATGATAGATGATGTGATAAACCTGACCTCGGAACCATTTTCATAGAGCACAGCACGTGAATAAATGTTTCTCTAAAAAGTTCGAGTCAAAGCATATCCCAATATGTATGCGGCACAAGTGGCCCCTTTTGGCCCCTCCAGGCTCAAGGGCAGCTGACGAAAGGATTCAGACACACACACACATTCGACGGCAACACTGCTTTGCAGCGCGTCCAAAATTCCAGATCCCTGACCCGAACACGATGACTAATGTCGTGACATCAAGAAACGTTTTAATGCCTATTTAGATAGGAAAAGGGACAATATAACGCTATTAGGGAGTATTATTTATCACTGCTCCGGCCAACATAAATTTGGGCCAGTGGATCAACCTGACCGTGGTGGAGGCTACCAAATCAAGCGTTCCCGTGGTGGATATACGAGGCAACTGTATTTTCCAAGCAGATGAAAAATGGCAGGGATTTGTCACTCTAATCTCTGCCGTGTCGAGCGTCGAGTGAGGACAGCAAAAACCTCGCAACCATTGAACGGGAGCTTGGCATTTCACAATACACAATACAGTTCTGGATGAATGGTTTTGTTTTCGATTGTTGAAAAACCTTGACGTGATTGAACTCATTTAATTTTGTAGTAGTTTGTTTAAATGTTTGAGAAACTAAATTTTTAAAGGAAAATTGTCATTCCATTTTTATAAATTCTCTCTCGAAAACCATAAATTGGATTTTAAATGTATTTATTTTTTTATTTGGCTTAAACTTTGTAATGGTCTTACCTATGATCAAAGCAGCTACTTTGCATCATTGGTTTGCCCATACAAATCTCCATACAATTTTGACAGCTAATTTAACAAAAGGTGTATGTAAATATTCGAAAATCCGTATCTTTGGAAGGAATTTTCTGATTGATTTGATGTCATCAGCAAAGTTGTAGTTGTTGGCTGGGATTACAGTCTCGCCTCGGTTTAGCACCGCATATGGGGGATGCAAAACCGAGGCGTGCATTACTACAAAATTTTAACAAAACTACGTATTTTTGAAAAAAATTAAAAAATTAATATATACAATATGGGTATTAAATGATCGGGATTATATTATACATTTGAAAGTAAAAACACAAAAATTTTAAAATACTCAAAATTTTCACGAAACAACGTGTTTTCGAAAAAAAACTACAAATTGAAGTTGTTTTACAATATGGGTATCAAATGACCGGGATGTTATTATACATTTTAATAGTAATAATATTTTTTGTGAAATACTCAAAATTTTCACAAAACTACAATTTTCAAAAAAATGCGAAAGTTTTTAATTTATTACAATATGGGTATCAAATGATCGGGATTTTATCATACATTTCGATAATAATAATATGTTTTGTGAAATACTCAAAATTTTCCCAAAACCAAGTCGTTTTGACACAATACTAAAATTTTGTTTTTTTTCAAAATAAGTATAAAATGATTTAGAATTTTTCATACATTTCGATCGATTTTTTTGAAAATACTCAAAGTTTTCACAGAACTACGTATTTAAAAAAAAGATTAAAAATTTAAGTTTTATCATATAAGTTTCATATAATCGGAATTTACTTGTAAAAATTAAAATTTCAGTATGTTTTTTGGTCCAAAATACATACACAGAAAAAAATAATGTAAATTTGGAAGCTGTAATTTTGGAAGGTTGAATATTACCTCTTTTATGATGTAATTTTACCTCAATTTAGACTGAAAAAGTGACATTACACCAGAAAAGTGGTAAAATTACACATTTCCAGAGGTAAAATTACACCTTTTTTCTGACATAAAAGATGTACTCCTTCCCAGATGTAATATTACCATGATTCTTTTTTTCTGTGTGGGTTTGTGAAAATTTCGAGTGTTTACAAAATATGTGTTATAACTTTTGAAATTTATGGAAAAATACCGATGATGGAAAAAACATACATTTTCAGTATTTATTCGAAAATGCGTAGTTTTGTGAAATTTTAGAGTATTTCACAAACAAAATATTATTACTATCTAAATCTAGGAAAAATCCGATCATTTGATACCCATCTTATAACTAAAGAAATTTTGAGTTTTTTCGAAAATACGTAGTTTTGTGAAAATTTTGAGTATTTTCACAAATATTTTTTATTGCATTCTAAATGTATTAAAAAATTCCGACCATTTGGTAACCATATAGCAAAATACAACATTTTTTTGTATTATTTTGATAATCATTGCAAAATACAGAAAAAAACGTATTTTTGTGAAAATTTTCATGTAGTTATAACTGCAACGCTAACATCATCCCGATTCAAAAATACAACATTTTTTCGAAGTTTGGATGATTTGTCACAGGATTATAGCCAATGTTTCCCATAAAGCCAAAATCCCATAAGCTCTGTGCTTCAGTTAAGCACTGGACCGTGCTTAACCGAGGCAGCTGAACGAATCAAAACCGGGCAGTGCAAAACCGGAGCATGACTGTACTCAGAAAAAATGTTCCCCTCTCAAAAAGAAATTTTTTTTAATCAACTTTTTATAAAAAGAAGTTGAATTCCCAAAAGCAATATTTTAAATAAAATTGATTTTTTTGTTTGTTTTAGTGGATCATAAAAAGCATATATTGAGCCTTTGAAAGCAAGGGATTTTATGTAAACATATGAATTTATAAAACACGGATAGAACTCTTGTAAATATAACCGGTAACTCTATGTTTTCGAATTCGTAAACATTAAAATGTTTCCAAAATCATTAACATTTTTCTCGATTTCAACGTACATGTTTTCAAAATCGATAACACTGTTGCTCGAAAAATGTTGACGATTATGAAAACATTTCAATGTTTACGAATTCTAAAACATAGAGTTACCGGATTTGTTTTCAAGATTTCTATTCGTGAAAAAGGAATTTTACGCAAAATGCAACTTTTTATGTAAAATTTTACATAAAAAGTTCGATTTCGATTGAAAATTTGATTTAATCATATTTTATGAAAAGTGCACCGTTTTAAAATGTTAGTTTTGAAAAAAAATCATCATAATTTTGATAAAACCGTTGAGTGCTCATGCCCATTTCAAAAATATATTATTTAAAAGGTGAGAAAATTACCTAGAAATTCGTCCAAGAAACATTGAAGATTGGGCTTTGCGTTCGTGAGATACAGCCCCTGAAATATTAAGAAACAATACAATTTAAATTGTCTTAGAATTACTTAAACTGCACTCATTTTTTCAACTCCACTATCTCTGGAAATAATGGTCTGATTTTCATTAAAAAAGAATCATTCGTAGAATTATAAAAATAAAATGAAAAAAAAATAAACATGAGACCATCAATGGAAAAATCTGCAGTATATTTCAAATATTTTAAGCTCATCAGTCCCGTTTAGACTTTCAAATGAGGAAAAAAATCCATTCGATCTATTTATGGATTAGGCTATGTTTTTAATATGTCTTAAAAATCAAATTGTTCGCTCTATAACATTGCCTTGGCGTTCTCTATGGCGAAAATCTTACCCGAAACCAGGTGTCCGAAGCCTTGAACGGTGAGACCGTCCAAACCTTTCTTTACACCTAAGCTCCAATCCGCCTCGGGATTCAAACTGACGACCTTTGGATTGTGGATTGTTTACCTCTACACCACCGATCCCGGATTTAACATGCATTAGTATTTGCCCAACTAATCACCTTTCTTATGATATGATATGATTTTTGTATCCTATTAGTCCATAGCTCAAAAGTTTTATTTTATGATCCTTAATTTAGTAAAAGACTCGAAACCAACCTGAAATTCTTCGGTAGGAAGAAAGCCCCACGCAAGGTCGCTCATATGAGACATATAATGAATTTGTTCTTCATGAACGTAAGCAGTCATTTTGGCATACAAACAAGATTTCTTCTGTTCTCTCGGCTCAAGCTCGCAACATTTTAAACCCCAACAAACACATTTCTCCCTTAGACCTCAGATTTAATTCGATAAAATTAAATTTGTCCAATAAATCTCACTTTGGCTCGGGATTTCTGCTGATTTCGACTGCCAATGCCAAGCCAGGATCGGCAGGATTTTCTCTTCCAATCCTCAAACACACACACACTGCTGCCACGTGCCGAGGCTGACTATGTGCATTGGTCAACCAGTCTACCGGTCCACTGTGTGAAAGCGACTCACGTGGACCAGCGACCGCCCGGACCATTCGGACTGCTTTTTGTGGCAAAAGGTAATTGCGAGGGAGTGGGCGAGGTTTGCGGTGGGGCAATAAAAATGCTATAATGCGTTTTGTGGTACTTATTCTGGTGATCCCGAACGGTGACCTGGAAAATGAGGAGGGATTGGGGGGAGGGGGGCGGGGGGGGGGGGGACTAGAGACGACGCACCAACGACCGGTCAACAGCAAATGATTGTCCGAACTGCGCTGACCTCAGGTTCTGAACTTTTTCGGTACAGGGGTTCACGTTCTTATTTCAAGATCTTGTGAAGAACTGACAAGCATTTAAAGTTAAGCTAAGAATAATATGTACTTCAAAAACTACAAAGTTTTAAGATTTAGCACTATTACAAGATATCTTTTGAAAAAGACCTTACAAATGTGAGGATTTAAGAATAAGGTAACGGTTTTTAATTGACAGTTCGCCACAAAAATCAACCACTTGAGAAGCCCTGGACCTCATCAGTGCCTTCATATACGCCAAAGCTTCGGTGAGCCAGGACATTCGAGCCAGAGAGCACAAAGGTTAAGCCGGCGAAATGTTTGGCATTCGAAAATCGGTTGAGACAAATGCAATTAATTGTTCAGTATTGGATTGTAATTAAACAAATTACCGATTGTATAAACTCGGGAGCATTTCGATGCATACGGAAAAGCCACTGCCCCATTGACCGGAAGAAGGGGGGGTGGCTGGGATCTGTGGTGGAAAGAAAGGGAAGGTACAATGTACCGGACCGACAAATTGCAATTGACCACATGTTCTCGTTCTCGGTCTGTCGGGGACACGGTTTCCGACACACTCACACAAAGTCACACAGTGTTGTAAAGGGGTGCCTGTTAGTATGGCCATAAACTTGGGTGAGTACATTTAGTGGGATTACGGTGATAAGGATTATGGTGGAAAATGGTTCCGAGTGGCAACATTTGAACCACCAGCACCCATTAGAGGACACAGCTAGTTTGGGAGGGCAATGAAAATAAGATTTAAAACGCAATCGTTCGAAAATCACACGCCGGCACTCAATCCCCTGATCTTTTTTCTGAAAATGGTCTAGAAAGTGCTATCCTACGCTATTTAAAGCAGATATTATTTGACTGTTTTTAGAAATGTTGTTTTTTTAATGAATTAATGAATACAATTTGTAATTGGGCAGCGTTTTGTTCGACAAATAAGAGTGCTTTCTTTCACTTGCATTTCTCCATACATTTTGATGTTTTCGCCTTACATACTTTAGGATCTCATGGACAGATCCAGCTTAAAACTGTTATTTTTTTTCGAGAAATGAAATAGTCTGTGATGTCAGGAGCATTTTTAGGACCAAATCACATTTTTTGAAATATGTTCACAAAAAATCCACTCCACTCCACTCCACGTCACTCCACGTATTCAGAACACCCGCAAACTCGGAACACTTTTGTGATAATTTGTCAATAGCCTGCCAAATGCTCAATTTCTGTCGACCCTTCTATTTTTAAGGACCTTTATTTCAGGGCTGAGGAGTCGGGTCATATTTCAAACGACTCCGACTCCAACTCCGGCTTTCTCAGATTAGCTGACTCCGACTCCGACTCCGGCTCCGGCTTTGAACAAATTGTTGGCTCTGACTCCGACTCCGGCCTACCAACTCTAGCCGACTCCGACTCCGACTCCAGCTTTCAACAAATGGTTGACTCCGACTCCGACTCTACATGTTTTTAAATGTTTCAAAAGTTATTTAACTATTATTAGTTAATTATTTTTAAAACATTGATAAATAGGATTATTTAAATACTCTCTCAGCGTCAAGTTTTTCTCAAGAAAAATAAGTTAAGTAAAACTAAAGTAAAGTAAATAAACGGAAAAAAAGTTTCTAGGTTACAAGTTTTATACGTTATGGAAACATAATTCAAAAAATATTTTCAGTTTATAGGCATTTTGAGAAGAACAGTTTTGTAAGTAAATTTGGATTTACTTGCTTAACCTCAAATTTGAAAATATTTTTTTCAAAGCTAATTAATTTAAATATTAAATTGCAAGAAGCACAGTGACAGGCACCTTGTTTTTTAAATGACAATTTTAAACGAAACTTTTTTTTGTTTTTTTTTAAGACGTACATGGACATCACGCCATGGCTGAAGGAGATTATTATTGCAAATCAATGTATCTAAAAAATTTCTTCGTGGAAAGGATGCTTAAGATGTCCTTTTCAAATATCTGTGACATGGAAAATATTTTAACCTGGAAATTTTTAAATTATTTTCATTTTAAAATTTTATATACTTTAAAAGGGAGGTGCACGATACTTCGTGAATCTTCACCTATAACGAAGCTTTATGGATGATCTTGCGCCTTGAAAAAACTTAAAATATAATAAAAGACAAATATCCACAAGTAAAATATTTTCTAGGTCACAAATACTTCATTTTTATAAGGTACATTGATTTGTAATAATTATCACCTTCCGTCATATTGGCGTAAGACATACAGTATGAGAAAATTCGTACCAGTTGATAATATTTTGATTCTGTGTTTTTTATTTATAATATTTGAAAAATAAATTAAAATCCTATATTTTGTTCTATACATTTTTTATTAGTTCATTTTTGTACTGAATTCTTAAGATTTGTTCAACGATAATTTGCAACGATATCAAAAAAGTTTACCTAAAATCAACATCAACATTAGCAATCAATGACTATTTCAAATATGTTGCAGCTTCTTTTCACATTTTTTGTTAGTTTAAATCATTTTAAATGCAACACTTTGATTTTCTTGTACTCAGTTATAAACAAAATTCGCATGTTGAGTTCCAAGTAAGAGATTGTTATTATCGTTGATTATTTGTTACAAAAGTTAAACTTTCAGTGACTCTTTTTCGATCTGCAAAAACAGTGATTACTATTTAGAATCTTTTTATGTACCTCGTAATTTTTTCCTAAAAAATGATTTAACTTAAAACCTCTAAGACATTCGCTATCGGGGTAAAAGATGACTTTGTGTGTACTTTTTTCAGAAATAACTGGATGAAATTTGGTCAAATTATATATAAATATAGTCTGACTACATAACCAATTTTTTTTATTATTTTTTTGAATTATGATACTACATACTTGGGTAAGAGGTTATCATTTAGTTATTATAGTGTAATAACACAATTAGAGCTTTTCAATCACAATAAAAAGCTTCAAATACATAATGGCATCTGATAAATCAATTAAAATATAAGTTGTTTTGTAAATTAAGCTGTTATATAGGAAATACTGAACAATAAAAAAAAAACATATTTTTTGTTGAATTTAAGATAACTCCGACTCCGACTCGAGCTCATAAAATTTAGCCGACTCCGGCTCCGACTCCGACTCCAGGTCCCCAAAAAGACCCGACTCCACCGACTCCGGCTCCGACTCCGACTCCGACTCCACAGCCCTGCTTTATTTGAACATCTCCTTACTACTTCACTTTTAAAAATAGTACTTGCTAAACAGAAATTTACATTTTTTAAAACATTGGCAAAGTCACATAAAACAAGTCAAACTTCCAACCCATAAATTTTCTAAAATTTTAAGAGTTCTTCTTCCCAATGCTGTTTAAAGATTAAAAATTGGTTGAAAATGGATTTTCGGCGATTTTTTTTTTAATCCAAACCCGTCTAAAGGTGGGGTTGGGTTGTAGAGGGTTAACTTAAAAGTGTCTTCGATGGTGTACTGATGCCACCAATAAAAAATTAAAATTAAAAATATAAAAAAAAATTAAAAGCCTCACTTTTTGCATCTGTTCCAAAAATTCATTCGTCTCCCCAACCAAAATTACGTGCGCGTTGACCGGGACAAAATTTATTTATCGCCCCGACATGAAAGCGATAAACTGGTCTGTTAGTGGTCACTTTGGTGACAATGTCCGCCATTGCCGTCCAATTCGCATAGCTACACATGCCACGACCACCGTCACCACTATGCGCTACAAAGCACCGTCCGTCAGAGCATATCAACGCGGTTACGTAATTTGATATAGAGCTGCATTGTGGTTTGCTGCTGATGGTGCAAATTTCGGGCCAGATCCCGAGTTCCGAAAAGCCGACCAAAAATTATGCAATCAAATGTCGCCGATTCTGTGCATCTCCCAGTTGGAATCGTTTCGCGGAAATGCTCCACTCTGTAGATATAGTGTGAATACGGATGATACGTTGCACGTGTTCTATAAGTGCTTGATGTTACGCATGACCTGTTGGGGTCATCATTTGCGTTGCGGTTTTGCTCTGACCACACATCATAACACACTGCTGTATCCGTCGCGCGCCGAGTAGCAGTTATGCTTCATCTAGCTAATGCCTTCCTTTCTCAGAAACGTTGTGGTGGTGCTGTTCATACGTGCACAACTGAATGAACATTGCTCATGCTTCAGGGTATAGGATAATCAATTTTCAAAAATGATAAATAAGCTTAAATGATCCGTAGATACTTTAAAGTCAAAAGACTGCATGAAATAAAAGAGAAATAAAACCTATTTTTACACCTAAGCTTCCATCCACCCCGAGATTCGAACTGATGACCTTTGGATTGTTAGCCAAACTGCCTATCAGCGACTCCACAGAGACTGGACCCAGGGAGACGACTCCTCGTCTCGAAAAATGCCACCGGGACCATCTGGGATCGAACCCAGGCCGACTGGGTCAGACGCAACCACGCTTACGCCTACCGCGATTTTTGAATTGCCTTAATATTTGTAGGAGCCTTTTTTATGATCAATGTAGCAATTTTGTGAGATTGGCTCGTCTTTACAAGTTTAGATAAAAACATTTCTTATATTTTGAATTTCACATTTCAACACAGAAAATTGATTTGGACAAAAACATTTTTTTAAGAGAATAAAAAAGCCAAATGTTTGGCAGTGTGCCATTTATGTATGTTTGTTTTATTAGAGATGTTTATGAGCCAGTAACCTCCTATTGATTATTTTCTCTTAAACTTAACCCTGAAATTGCTACATTCAAAAAAGAGGTAATATTCAACCTTCCAAAATTAAAGCTTCCAAATTTACATTATTTTTTTCTGTGTATGATAAAACTAGTCGTAGAAAAAGTAGGTTGCAAGATCTTTGAGTGTCTTCGACCAAAATGGCATGACATGTGGTAAGCGTAGTTGCCTCTCACCCAGTCGGCTTGGGTTCGATCCCAGACGGTCCTGGTGGCATTTTTCGATACGAGATTTGTCTGACCACGCCTTCCGTCCGATGGGGAAGTAAATGTTAGCCCCGGTCTAACTTAAAGGGTTAGGTCGATAGCTCAGTCCAGGTGTAGGAGTCATCTCCCTGGGTCCTGCCTCGGTGGAGTCGCTGGTAGAGGTTTGGACTCACAATCCAAAGGCGTCAGTTCGAATCCAGGTGGATGGAAGCTAAGGTGTAAAAGAGGTTTGCAATTGCCTCAACAATCAAGCCTTCGGACACTTAGTTTCGAGTAGGAATCTCGCAATCGAGAACGCCAACATTTTTATAATAAAAATTTAAAATAATATCTTTTGCTCCTCCCGCTCCCTTCAAAATTCACCTAAATAATAAGGGGGCAAAACAATTTTCATGCGTTTATAATCATATTTATCATGTTTTAACTCCTTTGTAAACATTTAAAATTTTCATGAAATACCAAGTTACAGTTCCACGACTTTTTTTCAGAATTTTTTTTTGTCAATACATCAATGTTTTGAAAACTAATAATTAGAAAGCAACTGAACGTGTGTAAAATGCATTTAAAACACTTTTTCCATCCAAATGTTGAAACGTAGGCTTGTAACTGAAATGTTAATATTTTGTATTGTTTTTTTGTCAGGAATAAAATAGTCGAGGGCGTCGAGCTTTTGAGTTAGTCTTAAGAAAAGAGATGAAATGGAGATTGCCATAATTCGTCGCTAACATTTACATAAGCGCTATGCGATGCCTCACACAAAACCTATGTTTACGAATTGTTTACGACGAATTATCAGTAACTGTGAATGGCATCTGCCAAATAACATTGAATAACCTTACTCCTGTATTATCACTGCGCTTCAAAGATACATAATCTCGTAACTTCCATCCGGTTGCTCTTGTGATTCACAAAATTCCCCCACTTCTGACGCAATAACCGCCCATCTACGAACAAAAAAAAACACAAAGAACTTATTTTTTCAGCGAAAACTTTAATATCATAAGGTCCAAAATCTTCTACGCTTCTATTTTGATTATGTTTACAGCTGTAGTGCAGTTGTATTAGGGAGGAGCAGTGGGGATCATTCGGAAATCACGTCACGTCATGACGTATCGTTTGAGCCACGATTTGAGTGAGAAAACTGTGACAACACTGGTGCCTCATGGTTAATTCGATATTTTAATATTTACGTGAGCTTATTGAAATATTTCCAAAAACCATCAAAAACCTATTTTTTCAACATTTTTATTTTCAAAAACAACAATGGTCAATATGAATTCTTTTATGTAAAATTGTCTGGAGAATCGATTCCCACAATCGGTTTTCAAACATTTTGACGTTTAAGCAACTTAAAAAAACAGTTTGAGTAAATAATTTTTGTATGTTTTAGGAGAGACATATCATCCTGCATAGTTTTTGATTTTTTGTAACATCATAGGCTGTTTCTTCAAAAATTTTGAACGAAAAAAACGTGACATCACCTTAAAATTTTACTTTTAAACAAAAAAATCCAAAAATCTCACAAAAGTGGGGTGTATTTTTATTTCAGTGCATTTTTTTTTTCTTCAGAAAGCCTGTCCAATTTCCTACAAGTTTGTCTTCGACCACTTTTGGATACGATGTAACGGCTTCGTGATCCAGCAATTTTTAAATTACTAAATACAAAAATAAATAACTTAAGTCCTTCTCAAATTTTATTTTCGAGTACAATTGGCTCCATATACACAAAAATGGCTTATTGAAATCGAAGGGGGTCGGGTGGAAAAGTACCAGAAATAATTCTGATAATAGCAAAATGTCACAATGTTGGCCAAACAATTGTTTGACTTTTTGAATGTTAAAAGTTGTTGCGATATCCTAACGATTTATTTTTGTCCTGAACAAACTGATACTCCATTCAAGTTAATTACTAGACTACAAAGTCCAGAGGATGTCATCATCTGGCATAAAGCGACTTTTTTCAAAATTTCCTCTCGGTATCATGAGGTGATACCCAAATTCGAAACGATATTGTTTCCATTAGTTAATTATTGTCATGTTGTGCAAGCGCTTGTACCGTTAAGTGTGACATACTCCACAGTAAACGTCAAGTAGAGCTGATGGTACGGTTATCATAACCAGCCGTCGTCCTACCGCAACGACTATGGCGTATGGTGAATCGCTGATGAACCCAATTCCCGCCACGGAACCATACAATGAGGACATGGACAAACTTTTGGTCGATGATTTTTACACTCAATGCGGACATTTTCGCTTCATTCTGTGACATGTGATGAAAGTGTGGCCGATACTTGGGCTCTCTTTTATATAAAGCCCTATATTCGTCGCCGTTGTGGCATCTTGTCAAAAGCAGAATTAAAACATTTTAAGAGGCTATGGCCTAATGTGACCCAACTAACGTCATGCTACAGATTAGCACAACGGCAACGCACCGAGGCCCGATGGGTAATCGATAGCGGAGAGCGGTTCATAAATGTGGCATCAGCTGCTGCAGCATCGTCACTGCCGTCATCATCAAAAACGACGGCGACATCAATGTGTGGCAAGGTTTTATTTATTTTGACTGCCCTCCGGGGGCAGGTCCTAGTGTGTATCGTTTCAAGGGTCGATTGTGTGCTCATGTGCGCGCGACCAGCCATGCACAACAATATCGGTCACATATTGGACAACATTGGACATATTGTTCCGCGAAGGGTGACCGCGTGACATGTGATGATTTCTTTGTTGTTTTTTAGTGCTTGCAATTTTATATAGCCGTAATTTTCCGGTGGCTTTGGCCGTGTTCAGAGCAAATATTATTGCTTTAAAATGAGTTTTCCGTGGTGCACAACAAGGCATGAAGTTGTCGTCCGATATGGCGTTGACCCGACGAACACTCGTGATGCACCATGCATTGATAGTGTGGTTCAAAGGTTGGACAAAACCACAGAGTTGAAAAAATCGCCTAAAAAAAATTTTGCAACAACCTGCTCCCTTTTGCAAAAAAAAATGCATTTGAGGTTTTGATGATGTACAGTCGACTCTCTGGCTGTCGATCTTCTCGATATCAATATTGCTCCATCTATCGATGAACTCTTCAGTCCCTTCAAACTGCATACTTCGATTGGCTTTATTCCTCGATATTTTTTCTTGCTTGAACGATCTCTTCCTCGACGGTCCTTTGAATTCTGTTTGCTTTAAAAATCTCTTCCGGTTGTCAATAATGTCACTATCTCATGGCTTGCATAGATATTTTTCTTTGCGAAACGAAGCTTTGAAGGGTGTTTGACATTAGTTTGTTTTTGTTTGCTGGGCGTTGCCATGATTCTCTCCCATAGCCGGGTACCAAGAAAAACATATTTTCAATCGAGTCTTCATTTTGCATCGTTCTGTAAACTGATGATTCGCTTCCTCGACGGTCCCTTGGATATTGACAACCAGAGAGTCGACTGTAGAAGAGCAATTCTTTGAGGCAACGTTTTTGCCATGAGGAAAGGCTATAAAATCACTCGAAAAATGAACTTCTTTATTTGACCTCGTAGACCCACCTTCACGTATACCTATCTACTCAGAATCAAATTCTGAACAAATGTCTGTGCGTGTGTCAGGATGTGAGTCCGTGCACCGAAAAATATGCACACGATTATCTCCGGACTGGCTGAACCGATTTGGACCGTTTTGGTCTTATTCGATCTGTCTTGAAATCCCACAAGACCCTAGTTAATATTATGAAGTTTCAAAAATTACTTCAAAAGTTATGCTAAAAAAACGACTTGGTTGGGTTTGAAATATTGTAAAAAGGGTGGTTTTTGTAAGAAAACCCAACATGCTACAGTCGACTCTCTGGCTGTCGATCTTCTCGATATCAATATTGCTCCATGTACCGATGAATTCTTCAGTCCCTTCAAACTGCATACTTCGATTGTTTTTATTCCTCGATATTTTCTCTTGCTTGAAGGATCTCTTCCTCGACGGTCCCTTGGATTCTTTTTGCTTCAAATATCTATTCCGGTTGTCAATAATTTCACTTTCTCATGGCTTGCATAGACATTTTTCTTTGAGAAACGAAGCTTTGAAGGGTGTTTGACATTTCTTTGTTTTTGTTTGCTGGGCGTTGCCGTGATTCTCTCCCATAGCTGGTTATAAATAAAAAACTAATTTCAATCGAGTGAAGATTTTGCATCGTTCTGTAAACTGATATTTCTCTTCCTCGACGGTCCCTTGGATATTGACAACCAGAGAGTCGACTGTATATATTGTTAGAAAGGTATTTGAAAGACCTTTCCAACGCGTTTAAAAGATTGAAGATCTGACAACCCCATCAAAAGTTATGAGCACTTAAGTGCTATTTATACCCGGATCTCAAATATTTTGATGAAAAAATTGTCCGGATCTTTCATGCGGTCCATCGTTGGATAGGTAATCAAAAGTCCTTTCCAACAAGCCCATAAGATTGAAGATCTGACAATCCTATCAAAAGTTTTAAGTACTTTAGTGTTTTTAATGAACTTTTTTTGAGGCTGGAACTCAGATATTTTGATAAAAATATGCGAGGAAGACACCAACCACCTAAAGGTGGATTAAGTAACGTTTTTTGTATTTCTTACTAAGAATATACTTTGTGTTTACGTTTTTTAGGACCAAAGAAGTCATTTTGCACCATTAGTTCGTCCATACAAGTTTTATACAATTTTGACAGCTTTCCATTCAAACATGCTAGTAAAATAAATATTTTTTTATAAAATTTGAATAAAAATCTGAATAAAAATGCAAGTTTAGGAATTTGGTGTCTTCGGTAAAATCTAGGAATTGCTTATGACTTTTTAGCCAAAAATAAGGCCGTTGCAAATATTTTTTGAAGTTTATGTCCCTCGGCTCTAACCAAAGTCGCGGGGGAAGGGGGCAAAAATACAAAAATATAAAATTGGAATTCAAAGCCTAGATTTCAACATTTGGATGAAAAAAGTGTTTTAAAATGCATTTTACAGGCGTACAGTTGCTTTCCAATCATTAGTTTTAAGAATATCGAGGTATTGACATAAATTTCGAAAAATATTTGCAACGGCCTAACAGTCTAAAAAAATACTTTTTTTTATAGATTTACTTTTCTGCAACAAAAAACAAATTTATTTAAATGAACATTTTTGCAAAATCTCATTTTTGGATGACAAAAAATTTATAAAAAAATAATTTAATGAAAATTAAAATAATTTAGTTAAATTTTGCATTTGAATAATCGAGTCAAAAAAAATCCTGAAGTTCCATTAAAAAATAAATAAGATTGAAATTGTTTTGCAGTCATTTCAAATATAATAAATCCTATCCAAAGCAAATGCATGGAGAATCAGAAATAAATATATAGTATCCAACTGTGAACTTAAAGAAATGCAGAAGGTAACATAATGGAACACCCTAATGCACTGCACACAAGCCAACTATGTTGGTTTCCATTTCAAAAGAGGCAACGAGGATTAACAGTGAAAACACCAAATCCCTGACTAATGCTGAAGTTTCTCATTTCGTCCGTTTTTTGTCAGCAACAGCTCTCCTTGGAGTGACCCTCCAGCGTGGAGATTTCCCAAAGAAGCACAGTAATTACAACCCAAAAGCCAGAGCATAATCGGATCCTTCACACATCCAGCAGTGTTGGCTCAAAACACATCCTTGCTGCTCTGGTCCTGTCCATGGTGTGTGGGGATAAACTAAACTTCAACTCATCACACACACACCAGTCCAAGGCCATCATTCCCAGAAGCGGACCCCAAGCTAGGAAATGAAACAAGCAGTCCCAAAAGCCAACACTGGACCAAACTGCCCCCGAGAAGTACGGAGAACGAAGAGAATAAAACTGGTCCGGAAGTGAATAATGTGCACTGCTCACAGATTGCATCGCACTAAGCTTGGGCCACTGGTCCTGCAGGACGTCCAACTGTGGGCCTTTGGAGCCTTCCGAGAGTGCAGCTGCTGCTGCTGCTGCTGATGGAAAAGTACAAATTTGGACTGGGACTTAAACCATCGGGCTCAACGTTTTCGTTTGCTCGTAATCAGAGATGCTGGGATGATGATTTGCAAATTTGCAGCTGGTTCTTTCTGGTTCTGCGCTGCACTGTTCAAATGTTGAGTTAACTGCTAGGTAGGTTGTATCAAAGTTGATAATAATCACGATACAAATTAAATAGTGCTGGCAAACTGTTCGTCAGAGTTAGCTATCGAAAATCTCCAATCATTTTCACAAAATTACGTGAAAATATTTGTTTAAATAAATTAATAAAAAATGTCTATTTAGAGCAACTTAAAAGGTACATTTATTTTTTTCCACACATGAACACTTAAATCTCACCAAAGACAATCACTTGCGGTCTCTTTGGTGGGAAAGCAAAACAACGCCACATTAAATCAGCTGACAAGCACTAAGTTTTCTTGCACAAACCACACAGTCCTGACGTTGGTACGACCACAATGATGATGTATCCAAATTTAGGAGGCTTTTGGCACTATCATAATCCGGCGAGGTTTTTCAGCACGCGCGCGGAAATCATACAGCTAACCTCCTCTAAATGAAGAGGAGGATGCGGATACTAACCGCAGGCAGGCCGGCTGGCGTGAGAACCGCTTTATCCCGATGCTGGCCACGGGACCAAGGAAGATTTCATGCTTGCCCAGACGCATTGAACATGGCAGTTTGCATGTGTTGAAACGCGATGATTTGAACTAATTTGCGTTGAAAATATCAATATGCAATTTCTAAAAAATACCTTTTTAACATTATTACTTTTTGATTCAAGTGCTGAAAAGTTTAACTTAATGATATATTTATTTAACAATATTGATTAAATTTGTTCGGGTTATTACAACAAAAAATAAAAAAATGTTTACTTAATTGTAGGGTTAGTGCAATTCCACAATTTCGCGGACAGGTGAAATCCACGAAATTTGTCTTTTTCCGCAAAATCCGGTGAAATTTTATGTTTGTGTGAAAATGTTACATTTTTTCTCAAAATAATTTATCAAACTCAAAAAGGAATAAAAATGATCTTATGAACTAATGTAGAATTAAGCGAGTGAATACCCTAGTTGAATTACTAATATAGAGCTAGTTGATTTTTGAGTTGATATGAACCATTTGAAGAAATGTTCCGAGTTTTTAGTTTTTTTTTAGAAACTAACTAAATTTATGTAATATTTTCAATCGCTGTATTAAAAATTTCACTGCTATTTCATTTGAAAGAAATTGAAAGAATCAAAAAAACGAAGTTGACTTTGGCACGGAGCGACGGCGCCGAATACCCATATTTACACAAATAATTTTAGAGCGCCCGCCTCGGGATTCGAACCGGCGACCTCTGGATTGTGAGTCCAGTGCGCGGTCCGATTGATCCACACGGGCGGGACGAAGTAAACGCGAAACGAAAAGTCAAACCAACCGGTCGCGATCATAGCTTACTTCGATCTTTTTTGTTTTCTTTAGAATAAAAATTCCGAATTTTATACAAATTATATTATTTTTGAAAATTGATGTTAAATTTTGTTTTTGAAAAGTGAGCTAAAACTCTTTAAAATATGTTTAATGAGCTAAATTTCGCAGCAAATTCAAATTATTTTAACTATTTTGACTGGATAAGATTTTTAAATCTTGCTTTGATATAAACCAGGAGGATTTTGTTGTGTTGCATTCAAATTTAGTGAAGATATTTTTAGTTTATTGAAGAATAATATATAATGAAGCATAAAAAGTAAACATAGGATTTTCAAAGTTATTTTAACATTTTTCAAGTTCCTCGAAATTTGCGTGAAATTTGGTGTTTTAGAATTGAGGTCCCCGTGAAATTTGCAATTTTCGAGTGTGAAAAATCACTAAGCCTATACTTATTTGTTACTTTTGTTTACTTCTTCTAACAATATGTTCACTTAAAAAAATGAGTATGTTTTTAATCTCTTCAATGTTTTTTTTTCTTTAAGTACATTTTTTTCAGTTTATCAATCTCTAGATGAGATGAAAATGACACATGAGCTGTTTTGTACCGTTTTGGGCGATTTCTACAGTTTTTATATATATTTTTTTATTTGGCTCAAAGCAGCCATTTTATTTCATTGGTTCACCCGTACAAGTCTCCATTCTAATTTGGCCCCTGTTGGTGCTTTCCTCATCCCTTTGACTATCCTACGATAGATCGGATGATTGATCCGGACATAGTTTTCATACAAATAAGTGATATCCGACTTTAAAAAAGTACATCAAAAGCAATTAAGTGGTTATAACTTGAGACAGGGTTGCCAGATCTTCATTTGTTTAGACTCACCTGCAAGTTCTTTTAATTACCTATCAAATGATATATAACATGATGATTTCCAGCTTTTACTTTTATCCGAAAATATCCAAAAGCAAATCTATATACATAGCATTTGAACTACAATTCGATAGGTATTAGAGTGTAACAAAAATGACTTTTTGGCGGGCATTCAGGGGTTTGTTCCGGTGAGCATACTGAGTCCAAATCCAAAATATGAGCTTGATTGGACGTAACAGGAGCTGCCGCTCCGCCCTTCAATTTTAAATGAAATTTAATCCAAAAAAACGAATTTTTCAAAAATGTCACTTTTTAAGGCATTTTGGCCTCTAAAGCGTTTATTTTCAACATCACTGGCGTGTAGGCCAGATCCTTGCGCATCTTTTGGTATATATAAAATTGAAGTTTGGAGCACCCGGAAGCTCGGTACGGACCTTCAAATTGATCCCAGCAAAATCAAATGGCGACTCGGGCGTCGCGAGTTGTGACGCGTATCTTTTTTGCCGGGGATGAATTTTCGAAAAATTGCTAAACTTTGAAGGTCTGTACCGAGCTCCAGGGTGCTCCAAACTTCAATTTTATATATACTTAAAGATGCGCAACGATCTGGCCTACACACCAATGATGTTGAAAATAAACGCTTTAGTGGCCAAAATGCCTGAAAAAGTGACATTTAAAAAAAACGATACTTAATCCACCTTTAGGTGGTTGGTGCCTTCCTCACATTCATAAAGTCAATACATTCAGTAAAAAATAGCAACATTCCCTTAACATGTTTGAGAAATCAATTTTATTACTGATTTCTTTTGATAGGGTTCGCAGACCTTCAATTTTTCTGGCTCATCGGCAAGGTCTGATAAAAAAAAACCTATCCAACGAAAGTTCACATGGAAGATTCAGACAATATTTTTATCACAATATCTCAGATCCGGCCTCCAGAAAGTACATAAATAACACTTAATTGCCAATAACTTTTGATAGGGTTGTCAGATCCTTGATGTTTTAGGCTTATTTGAAAGGTCTTTCAATTATCTAACTAACGATGGGTCGCATGATGGACCCGGACATAATTTTTACTGAGATATCTGAGAACCGGCCTCCAAAAAGTGTATAAATAACACTTAAGTGCTAATAACTTTTGATAGGATTGTCAGATCCTTTATGTTTTAGGCTCATTTGAAAGGTCTTTCAATTATCTAACTAACGATGGGTCGCATGATGGACCCGGACATCATTTTTACTGAAATATCTGAGATCCGGCTTCCAAAAAGTGTATAAATAACACTTAAGTGCTAATAACTTTTGATAGGATTGTCAGATTCTTGATGTTTTAGGCTCATTTGAAAGGTCTTTTGATTATCTAACTAACGATGGGTCGCATGATGGACCCGGACATAATTTTACTGAAATATCTGAGATCCGGCCTCCAAAAGTGTATAATTATCACTTAAGTGCTAATAAATTTTGATAAGGTTGTCAGATCTTCAATGTTTTGGGCTCATTGGAAAGGTCTTTATGTATAACATGATAGGGTTTCTTGCAAAAACCACCCTTTTTACAATCTTCCGGACATACGCCAAAATTGTTTTTTTAGCATAACTTTTGAAGTACTTAAATAAACTTGCTGATTTTAAATAGAGACCTATGGGACCCCAAGACGGATCGAATGAGACTATTACGGTCAAAATCCGTTTATCCAGTCCGGAGATAATCGAGTGACAATTTTTTTGTCCACCCACCTGCACACATCCACACAGACATTTGCTCAGAACATGATTCTTCGATAGGTATATGTGAAGGTGGGTCTACGAGGTCGAATTAAGAAGTTTATTTTTCGAGTGATTTTATAGCCTTTCCTCAGTAAGGTGAGGAAGGCAAAAATCTTGATTTTCCTTTAACTTCAAGCAGATGTCAAATATTTGTGCGCGCTACTAGCGGGCGACTAAATTTGGTCACCCGCTGTTCACCGAGGGTCGAGCTGCTATTTTATGAGCGCGTTTGTGAGCGACCGGTGTGGGGATGAGTGATGGTGGAGCGCTTCCAAATCCTTACTGCGCGCGCCCGGTGGAGATGGTCTTACACGGGCCGACGCTCATATTAAGCACGCAGCCTTTAACTGTCAGGAAAAAGTTGTATAACAGTTTAATCAACTGTCAATGTCAGAGCTTCGGTGTTGTTCAGGAGAATGACAGATGAATATTTTGTGCCTACCGTTGTTTACATCGTTGAATTTAATTCCTTAAGACGAGACAAAAAGTGAAGCAAAACTGAGAAAAAAACTTAAAAATAAATGAATTATTCAGAATGGTTCCAAAGTGGAAGACAACTTTTCTTTCTCATTTATGTAAGTATAAAAAATATGTTGTTTGCCGGTTTCTAAACATAATTTTGATTTATTTTTTACAGGATTGGCGTGAAAAATGAAACGACACCTCAAACTTGAATGGCCCAGACGGATAAAATTGTGCCGTCCCATTTACACGTTGCCCAGTGCCCGAATCTTCGCAATGCTGCATAGTGACCGCGACTTAAGCAGCATAAATGCTTAGCCCTGCACACCGTATCGATGTCCGTTCCGGCCCTAGTATCGGCGTCAGCACCTGCAACTTCTCAAATATTTGTAAACCGACTTAGGTCCTCGATCGCAAGCCTCCGAATGTTCACCAGAAGTCGTCGGTTACAGCAGCTAAAGCACGTGATACTCAGTATCCGGATTAGCAGTAGCTATCTAACGAAGAAAGCGACATCAACTAGGGCCTGGAATGGAAAAAACATTTTGCTCCAGAAACGTTCCCTTTGTGAATAATAAACCATTTAAAATGTAATTGCGTAATCATTTCAATAAATTCCTTCTTACCGTCCCGTTGTCAAATTATGGTGTGCTAGGTTCGATGGCCATATCGGCCCAACGAGAAAATAAAAAGCGTTGGGATGGACTTTTGATTACGCACCCAAGGATGGGTCGTCTGATAGATCCGGACAACGTTTCCATCAAAATATGTGAGATCCGGCCTCGAAAAGGTGGATGATTAACACTTCAGTACTCCTAACTTGTAATAGGGTTGTCAAATCTTCAATGTTTTGGCATCGTTGGAAAGGTCTTTTTATTACCCATCTAACGATGTATCGCATGGTAGATCCGGACAACGTTTCCATCAAAATTTATGAGATCCGGCCTAAACAAAAAGAATACATAACACTTTAGTGCTTATAGCTTTTGATAGGGTTGTCAGATCATCAATGTTTTGGGCTCGTTGGAAAGGTCTTTTGATTACCCATCTAACGATGTGTCGCATGGTAGATCCGGACAACGTTTTCATCCAAATTTATGAGATCCGGCCTCAAAAAAGTGGATAAATAACACTTAAGTGCTTATAACTTTTGATAGGGTTGTCAGATCTTCAATGTTTTGGCATCATTGGAAAGGTCTTTTGTTTACCCATCTAACGATGTGTCGCATGGTAGATCCGGACAACGTTTTCATCAAAATTTATGAGATCCGGCCTCAAAAAAGTGGATAAATAACACTTAAGTGCATATAACTTTTGATAGGGTTGTCAGATCTTCAATGTTTTGGCATCATTGGAAAGGTCTTTTGATTACCCATCTAACGATGTGTCGCTTGGTAGATCCGGACAAGGTTTTCATCAAAATATATGAGATCCGGCCTAAACAAAAAGAATACATAACACTTTAGTGCTTATAACTTTTGATAGGGTTGTCAGATCATCAATGTTTTGGGCTCGTTGGAAAGGTCGTTTGATTACCCATCTAACGATGTGTCGCATGGTAGATCCGGACAACGTTTTCATCAAAATTTATGAGATCCGGCTTCAAAAAAGTGGATAAATAACACTTAAGTGCTTATAACTTTTGATAGGGTTGTCAGATCTTCAATGTTTTGGGTTCGTTGGAAAGGTCTTTTCAATACCTTTCTAAAAATGTATAGCATGACGGGCTTTCTTAAAAAAACCACCCTTTTTACAATCTTCTGAAATGTAGTCAAGATAGTTTTTTTAGCATAACTTTTGAAGTACTTAACTAAACTTGCTGATTTTAAATAGAGACCTATGGGACCCCAAGACGGATCGAATGAGACTAATACGGTCAAAATCCGTTCATCCAGTCCGGAGATAATCGAGTGACAATTTTTTTGTCCACCCACCTACACACATCCACACAGACATTTGCTCAGAACATGATTCTGAGTCGATAAGTATACGTGAAGGTGGGTCTAGGTGGTCAAATAAAGAAGTTCATTTTTCGAGTGATTTTATAGCCTTTCCTCAGTAAGGTGAGGAAGGCAAAACCTTCGGCTATTATGCCAAATCAAGTATTCTGAGAAAAACGCGTTTCAGTGCTTGTCACTAAATCTCCATCAAGGCAATTTCCCATTAGAGTGGCATATTGGCCGATTGGTTTTTCGCATCGGCAGCCAAATCCAAACACTATTTAAGTAATTGTAATTGTAATTTTATTGAAACAATATCCTGTTAGTGAAATTCAAGTTGCAGAAGATGCGTTGGAACATCCTCTACCACCTGGTGCTAATATCTCGTTTTTTGCCAAAAGTGGATATTACCCGTTTTTCAATGATGGGCCATGAAGGTGGGTCTGCGAGTTTATGTGAAAAGTTAATAAATAGGTCAGGATTATAGCCTCATCTTAGTGAGGAAGGCAAAATGGTACAGAAATATTCTAAATTCTGTTACTATTGAAAGAACTGCCGATTTTTAAATTAACATTTTGCCTACCTCAATTTATTGAGGAAAGGCTTAAAAATCACTCGAAAAATGAACATCTTAACCTTTCGGAAGTCGCGTGTATCACCCCCTCTTACGAACATCCTTATACAAAGTATACTAACGCGACCGTCGAAAGTTTTATTCAAAACCTAGACCCACCTTCACGTATACATATCGACGCCGAATCAAATTCTGAGCAAATGTCTTTATGTGTGGTGGGATGCTGATCAAAAAAAATGCACTCGATTATCTCGGCACTGGCTCAACCGATTAGGACCGTTTTGGTCTCATTCAATCCGTCATAAAGTCCCATAAGTCTATTTTGGTAATTATGAAGTTTGGTTAAGTACTTCAAAAATTAGAAAACGAAGTTGACTTTACAGCTGTCCAACCACTAGTGTCTTCCTTTTAACTACAAGGACTTCGCCGCCCTGGGCTCCTAAGTGTTTGAGTACGGCACGGAGCGACGGCGCCGGATACCCATATTTTCGCAAAGAATTTTAGAGCGCCCGCCGCGGGCTTCGAACCAGCAACCTCTGGATTCACATGGGAGGGAAAAAAGTTAGAGTGGATTAAATAACGTTTTTCACAAAAAAAAATTCCAAACATTCAATATTACGCCTATTTGAAATGTAATTCTTATTTCTAAAATTTTCAGAATATTTTTTCGAAAAATTCATAAAATTTCACAAATGTTTCGTTTCTTAACATGGAAGATTATAACATTAGTTGCTAAGATATTTGCATTAGAAATGTGGGATTGTTTGGATGAGACTAATAAAACGTAAAAATGATTGATAATGTACAAAAAAAAAATCAATAACAGAGGAACGTTGATTTTTTTTCAATCTTCTACCATATCATAAACAATCACCCGGGTGTGTAGCCAATCGCCGTTCGTCCGTCCATACATACACACACACACACATGCCACGGTGTTTGCATGGATGTTCCCGATCGCGTACGGTGATACGTCATGTGTGAAGAACAGTCACCCAAGTGGAAGAGCTCGAGATACTGCACCATAACAACGATGATGATGATGCTGTGATGGCAAAATATATGGGCGAAAGCAAAGCCGCGTGACGACGTTATCTTTGCCGTCGTCGTCGTCGTTCTTGAACTAGATGTTTGTGGTCGTCTGTGGGTGTGGTTGAGCGTGGGAATCTGGCAAGTCAACGAACATAGACCAGAGGGAAGCTTCGCTGTATAATAAGCACATATAGCCGTGTTTCATGTTAGCCCACAACCATTCTACCACTATTGTTTCCCGAGGAAGGAGCAGCTTCATCAGTATCCTAATCAGAGAGAACGCAACCTTTTGAAATCCCTCGGTTTTGGTCAATGATTGATGGCTATGATGGATGGATGTCTAGGAATTTTGACAGCTTTATGATGCTAGTTACAATAAAGCTAATCAGCGGATTATGAGAACACATTTAAGATATTCCCTGAAGAAATAAACCGAAAAACTAGTTTTTTTTTTTGTCAAAATTTGTACTGAAAAATGTAAAAACTTCACAGATGGCAGCAATTCACTTAAGCTACCGTCAGTGGGGGTGAAAACGGTCAAAAAAAGATACACCTCTCATAATTTCTTAATAACAATTTAAATAACATCGAACACCTTTCAATGTAAATTTGTTCTTATATAGTTTAATAACATTTTCCCAAAATATGTTGGATTTTGATGAACACTACCTTAAATGTCAATAGTTTGAAGATTGACCCAATCTCACCCCTTAGAGGGGTGTCAAGTTATTATCTTAAATGTTAGTTGTTCATTTTTATTATTTTTATTGAGAAATTTTGTGATTCGTTTAAACAAAATTTAAGCCTTTCTGTTGCTGCCGTCCAACAGGAAATAAAGCCACAATAATGAAAGTAAATAATGTTTTTGTGCCATGTGCTTTCTACTTCTTCCCTTCACGACGGTCGGATGTTCATTGTTCCTCCAGTGTCTGAAGTGGTCGGCTACGACGTTTCTGGAGAAAAGTAGGAGGGGTTCGTCTTTATAACTTTATATTTGTAAATATAATTTTTAATATCTGACATGACAGAGGTTCAATTTAATAGATATGGCAAAGAACCTTTTTTTTGTAGAAGGGTTGAACTTCCTGAAACTTGTAAAAAAATAAGTTTTACCTAAGCTTAAACTACACCTCTAGCTTTACTCTGCATACCTCATCAATAGCATAAAAAACTATACATTCAATTTGTTAAAAATATGCTCTACCCACCTACAAAAAAGAAGACTATCCCGCGGCTAGTGAACAGACTTTCAACTTCATTCCCGACTACCGACCGGCGAGGCCAAGACGGGACACTCAATTTCCCCGGTTTCCGGCAATTTTTTCCGGCTTTTGTGCCTTTTTTTCTCTTCAGCTCGCCCTCCAGCATTCCATTATGAACATTATCGCGCTCCAAGAGTTTACTCCAAGCTAGAAAGGCAAACTCCCACCCGCCCCCTGGTCCCGGAGACACATGGCCTGGCCAGGGAACGGCCACGCCAAACGACCAACCAGGTAAAACCAGGGCCTGCATTAAGAAGGATTTATTGCTTCGATTGTGCGCGCTTGGTCTTGGGGAAAAAAAGCCATCACCGAAAGACCAGGCCTTTGTCCTTGGCCGCGGGCCTAGATGCTGCGTTTAGCTTTTTTCTTCGGTTCCGGTGGAAGACCAGTTGTTTACTTTTTTCCCAAACACGAACGTCGGGGCAAGTTCACATTTCATAACTTTATTAATTTTGGTTCCACCTCTTCCTATTTCATGCAGTCCCCGCTACATAAAGAAGTTTTATGAAATATGGCCTAGCTAGGCTGCCCTCCCAAAATTATACGAAGTTTGTCGGAATTATTCCCATTAATCTTTAATGCCAAAATCTCCAACAAAGACTGCCCTGTTAATAGAATTTTGAGCTTGATGTATCCAGGTTATCAAGCTCGGAATAATTGAGTGATAATCCTTTACCACAAAAACTCCTCCTGTTCACTTCAATTTATCAGTGTTTATTGAAGGATTTGGTTAGACACTGATGGCACTCTGGATAACCACAAATTTTGGATGTCCTTTTCATTGAAATTGTGGTTTTAACTTACCACTGGCCAAGGATGCCAGATACGCAGATTTGTCTTTTTTTCACAGATATTTGAGCTTATGCCAGACATTTTTTGAGGTGCACAGACTATTAAAAAACTTCATTAAATAAATGTTTTGTAAAACTTTCAACCGAAACTCATTTTGTTAGTCTTAAAATGCTTAACTTCTGATGAATTTCCATGGCCATAAATTGATGTGTTTGAATTTTAGACAAATGCACAGACATACACAGACTTTTTTACAGATATTTTTAAAAAGTATTTGGCATCCCTGTCACTGGCATACAGAAAAATTCATATTTTGGTCTCACAGCCAAATGCTCTGCTGATAGTAAAAATTTCGTTTGCGTGCAGTTTACTGCTTAATAGTAAATACTGCGCATGTTAGTACAAATGGAATATTCGTCCGATTTTCAATGCTAAGAATTCAAATATTTCGAAATCTTCTAAAATTTTGAATTAAAATATTTTTTTAATTATTTTTTTTAATTTACCCAATGGCAACAGTTTGCCGATGCAAGGAAATTCTTATCTCATTTTTGGCAGGATTAAATCGCTAGCTCACCGTCCAACAATGAGAAACATTTGACAGAGTGATTAACCTGTACAATGGCCGTCACCGGACCAGGGGGTGGTCAAGCAAACGACATGCAGCGTAGACACTGCCTCATCTACGCTCGACCTTTGTAGTAGGAAAATGAGCGATTCACCTAGTATGTTTAAGTAAATTTCCTGAAACTTGTTTTTTTATATGAATTCTGAGCTTAAAACTCAGCTAATGCATAATATTTCTTTAAAAGGAGCACGGAAAAATCTCAAGCCAACGAAGAGCAAAAATTCTGAAGGAACAAGGAGTCAAATTAATATTGCATAAATTAAGAGCCCTGGAAGTTTCGAGGGCAAAAAGCTGCTGCTGCTGCCGCCAGCACCGGAACGAGACGAAACAAGGAAAAAACTCAGGAAAAGCGAGCATGACTATCAGGTTCCAGGCGGATATCTCTTTGTTATTTTTTCACGCTGCTTTTCACGCTGTTGTGCTTTTCTCCCTTGCCTGACTTATTGATGAGCAATCGTTTCATTTAGCTTTTTAGGGAGGGTAAAAGGGGGGAGGGGGTCCTCCGAGCTGTTATCTAGACGTGAACGCTCGAACGAATTAATTAGATGAAAATTAAAATTGGGCCAACGCTTCCTTTTTTTGTTCCACTGAAAGCCAGATTACGCTGTTGGGTACAAAACAGTGGTGGATGAGTTCACGCTGAGTTGTGATGACGCTGATTTGGGGATCGCACAAATTTGATGTGTCAATCATCATTTATTGTCGATTACTCTTAGTTGAAAAGGGAGATGACCTATTTTTGTCACAATGGAAAAAGGTTCTGAGATAAAATGAATTTGCAACAAATTAAGAGACATTGAATTTAAATCTTGTTTCTTGTTTCTTGTTTCTTGTTTCTTGTTTCTTGTTTCTTGTTTCTTGTTTCTTGTTTCTTGTTTCTTGTTTCTTGTTTCTTGTTTCTTGTTTCTTGTTTCTTGTTTCTTGTTTCTTGTTTCTTGTTTCTTGTTTCTTGTTTCTTGTTTCTTGTTTCTTGTTTCTTGTTTCAGAGTCGTGTGGTGTTCGTCGGGGGGATCGGTGTATGACGTCGCGCGCGAGAATCCGCGAGAAAGTGGTGGAAGATTCTGGAACCATTGAAAAGAAGTTCGCGTCGAGGCCTTGGAAGTTGGGCCATCAGTCGTGTGGTGTTCGTCGGGGGGATCGGTGTATGACGTCGCGCGCGAGAATCCGCGAGAAAGTGGTGGAAGATTCTGGAACCATTGAAAAGAAGTTCGCGTCGAGGCCTTGGAAGTTGGGCCATCAGTCGTGTGGTGTTCGTCGGGGGGATCGGTGTATGAGGTCGTGCGCGAGAATCCGCGAGAAAGTGGTGGAAGATTCTGGAATCATTGAAAAGAAGTTCGCGTCAAGGCCTTGGAAGTTGGGCCATTAGTCGTGTGGTGTTCGTCGGGGGGATCGGTGTATGACGTCGCGCGCGAGAATCCGCGAGAAAGTGGTGGAAGATTCTGGAACCATTGAAAAGAAGTTCGCGTCGAGGCCTTGGAAGTTGGGCCATCAGTCGTGTGGTGTTCGTCGGGGGGATCGGTGTATGACGTCGCGCGCGAGAATCCGCGAGAAAGTGGTGGAAGATTCTGGAACCATTGAAAAGAAGTTCGCGTCGAGGCCTTGGAAGTTGGGCCATCAGTCGTGTGGTGTTCGTCGGGGGGATCGGTGTATGACGTCGCGCGCGAGAATCCGCGAGAAAGTGGTGGAAGATTCTGGAATCATTGAAAAGAAGTTCGGGTCAAGGCCTTGGAAGTTGGGCCATTAGTCGTGTGGTGTTCGTCGGGGGGATCGGTGTGTGACGTCGCGCCCGAGAATCCGCGAGAAAGTGGTGGAGATTTCTGGATTTCATTGAAAAAGGGATTCACGTCGTCGTGTGTATATTCACTTTCATTTAGTTTTGGAAGCCCTTCCCATAGCATCGTTGCTCGGATGGCACGACGGCGGTAGAAGTGAAAAATCGCGATTGAGGAATTGATAAGTCCTTCTCATAGCGTCGTAGCTCGGAAGGCAACGATTATGTTTCCCTTATCTATTTAAAATTGCACGTCGCCGAATAAATCGCTAAATACAATAACATTTAATTTTGAAAGTCCTTCCCATAGCATCGTTGCTCGGATGGCACGCCGGCGGTAGAAGTGAAAAATCGCGATTGAGGAATTGATAAGTCTTTCTCATAGCGTCGTAGCTCGGAAGGCAACGATTATGTTTCCCTAATCTATTTAAAATTGCACGTCGCCGAATAAATCGATAAATACAATAACATTTAATTTTGAAAGTCCTTCCCATAGCATCGTTGCTCGGATGGCACGCCGGCGGTAAGATGTGAAAAGTCCTTCTTATAGCGTCTTAGCTCGGAAGGCAACGATTATGTTTCACTTTCTGGTCATATCATCTACCAAGATGAATCCTGACCTTCCCTTTCCTTCCCTACTAACACAATTCCCCACTTCCCGTGATGCTTGAAGGAGATGCTGTGGATTCAACGGTCTCATGCGGTGTCAACAGGTATAGAGCGACAAACTCTGTGTCTGATGAGTCTGCAACTTCAACTATCGGACTAACATTCCTACCTTTGTTGAACTGCATCTCCTTGGGGGGGCGCCGGTATTGACTTGAAGCAGAGATCTTCAGGGGTTATACAGTGAGGATGATTAGCTCCCACTAATCATCTGTTGGTTCATTGTGTAACTTCAGCTGATCCGTCAATAACGGAGTAGCAGCTCATTGGCAGTCAACCATGCTCATGCTCATGCTCATGCTCATGTTTCTTGTTTCTTGTTTCTTGTTTCATGTTTCTTGTTTCTTGTTTCTTGTTTCTTGTTTCTTGTTTCTTGTTTCTTGTTTCTTGTTTCTTGTTTCTTGTTTCTTGTTTCTTGTTTCTTGTTTCTTGTTTCTTGTTTCTTGTTTCTTGTTTCTTGTTTCTTGTTTCTTGTTTCTTGTTTCTTGTTTCTTGTTTCTTGTTTCTTGTTTCTTGTTTCTTGTTTCTTGTTTCTTGTTTCTTGTTTCTTGTTTCTTGTTTCTTGTTTCTTGTTTCTTGTTTCTTGTTTCTTGTTTCTTGTTTCTTGTTTCTTGTTTCTTGTTTCTTGTTTCTTGTTTCTTGTTTCATGTTTCATGTTTCTTGTTTCTTGTTTCTTGTTTCTTGTTTCTTGTTTCTTGTTTCTTGTTTCTTGTTTCTTGTTTCTTGTTTCTTGTTTCTTGTTTCTTGTTTCTTGTTTCTTGTTTCTTGTTTCTTGTTTCTTGTTTCTTGTTTCTTGTTTCTTGTTTCTTGTTTCTTGTTTCTTGTTTCTTGTTTCTTGTTTCTTGTTTCTTGTTTCTTGTTTCTTGTTTCTTGTTTCTTGTTTCTTGTTTCTTGTTTCTTGTTTCTTGTTTCTTGTTTCTTGTTTCTTGTTTCTTGTTTCTTGTTTCTTGTTTCTTGTTTCTTGTTTCTTGTTTCTTGTTTCTTGTTTCTTGTTTCTTGTTTCTTGTTTCTTGTTTCTTGTTTCTTGTTTCTTGTTTCTTGTTTCTTGTTTCTTGTTTCTTGTTTCTTGTTTCTTGTTTCTTGTTTCTTGTTTCTTGTTTCTTGTTTCTTGTTTCTTGTTTCTTGTTTCTTGTTTCTTGTTTCTTGTTTCTTGTTTCTTGTTTCTTGTTTCTTGTTTCTTGTTTCTTGTTTCTTGTTTCTTGTTTCTTGTTTCTTGTTTCTTGTTTCTTGTTTCTTGTTTCTTGTTTCTTGTTTCTTGTTTCTTGTTTCTTGTTTCTTGTTTCTTGTTTCTTGTTTCTTGTTTCTTGTTTCTTGTTTCTTGTTTCTTGTTTCTTGTTTCTTGTTTCTTGTTTCTTGTTTCTTGTTTCTTGTTTCTTGTTTCTTGTTTCTTGTTTCTTGTTTCTTGTTTCTTGTTTCTTGTTTCTTGTTTCTTGTTTCTTGTTTCTTGTTTCTTGTTTCTTGTTTCTTGTTTCTTGTTTCTTGTTTCTTGTTTCTTGTTTCTTGTTTCTTGTTTCTTGTTTCTTGTTTCTTGTTTCTTGTTTCTTGTTTCTTGTTTCTTGTTTCTTGTTTCTTGTTTCTTGTTTCTTGTTTCTTGTTTCTTGTTTCTTGTTTCTTGTTTCTTGTTTCTTGTTTCTTGTTTCTTGTTTCTTGTTTCTTGTTTCTTGTTTCTTGTTTCTTGTTTCTTGTTTCTTGTTTCTTGTTTCTTGTTTCTTGTTTCTTGTTTCTTGTTTCTTGTTTCTTGTTTCTTGTTTCTTGTTTCTTGTTTCTTGTTTCTTGTTTCTTGTTTCTTGTTTCTTGTTTCTTGTTTCTTGTTTCTTGTTTCTTGTTTCTTGTTTCTTGTTTCTTGTTTCTTGTTTCTTGTTTCTTGTTTCTTGTTTCTTGTTTCTTGTTTCTTGTTTCTTGTTTCTTGTTTCTTGTTTCTTGTTTCTTGTTTCTTGTTTCTTGTTTCTTGTTTCTTGTTTCTTGTTTCTTGTTTCTTGTTTCTTGTTTCTTGTTTCTTGTTTCTTGTTTCTTGTTTCTTGTTGCTTGTTTATTGTTTCTTGTTTCTTGTTTCTTATTTCTGAGAAAAACGTTAAATTTTGTTCTGCAAAGATTTCGAAAAAAAATCAGGTCAATTCTTTCAATTTTATAAAACAAAGAACTGAATTTTAATAGTGCACAGGATTTTGAAACGAATTGCATAATTGTATCAAAAGTGATAAAAATGCATGTGGTACATTTATGCGAACAAGGGCAGTTCAAAGTAAGTAAGCATTTATGTATTACTGTAGGATGTAACAAAAAGCTCTAGGGTGCTCCAAACTTCAATGTTATATATACCAAAAGATGCGCAAGGATCTGGCCATCACGCCAGTGATGCCCACAGGAACAAACCCCTGAATGCCCACCAAAAAGTCATTTCTGTTACACTCTAGTATTACAATTTGAGTTTTTACGGGAAATCATTTTTTTTTTTTTGATAATTTCTTTATCAAGAGAATTTTTTTAAACAAACATAAGCAAAAACGAGAAAATGTAAAGATTTGGTGGCACTTTAATTTGTATGTTTTTTTTCTGAATCTTGAACAGTTTATAACATGTAGGCATATGTCATACGTCTCCTCATACATTTCAGATCAAACAAGAAAAGCTTTCAAAACTCCCCTTTGCCAACCTTTAACCTTCCCCACGGGTTTCGAGTCCCAAACCACATCCGCACTTACTGCAAAGATTTCCACACACGATACATCCTCTTGTTTGATGTGGGTAAGTGTGTGTGTGAGTTGAATCTTCTGCCACGGACATGCTTGAAGAAGGTCTTTGGCCCAGCTCAACTCCCCAACAGTGTACACTGTACAGCTATCTGGGGCCTTTTACCGGGTCTGCCATCACCTTTCACGTCCTCCCTTAAGGGTAACAAAATTTTCGTGGAACTTGACTTTACAACACTGCTCTCGCCCACGAAAAAGTCACTCAACACACGCTATCCCCGGGATCTCGCAAGTACATGCACTTGAATGTGAAGAATGTTACTGACTTACCGATGTAGAATTACTGGGTGCAGAACCATGAAGGACGGACCTCCTGTTACTACTACTCCTGCTGCGTGTCTGTTTTCTGCTTGATTTATTGTGGACCTGTCCTCCCCGTGGAAAATTCTTAAGTAACGGGAAGATTTGTGGGTGCGAGGCGGGAGGTGCAGGGACCGCGGAATAAACCGCAAACTGCTCGTTTCTGACGGTTTGCGACCGCCGTGTCTAACCTGTGTTGATGGATAAATGTAAGGCGTTGCACCTGCTGGAGGTGAAAGAGAGAGAAAGAGTAGGATTTTATAAATTTATGGCAGACACCGTGCTTTGATGACATGGCATAAATTTCCCGAAATGATTTTGAGTTGTTGAGTTGACGGACTCATTTATCTTTTATGTTGAAACTAACGCAACTAACGCAAAACCGTTCGAACTTTAAAATCTTGGGCTTTAAGTTCGCAGCTCACAAAAAAACGTAATCAAATATTACGACATACAAGCTTTCCATCTTCGTCATAAACGTTCTATGATAAAAGAACTACCCTGCTCATCGATGTCCTTGAAAGCCGTATCCTCTTCACGAATCCCAGTCTCCTTCAAAAATAGACCGAAGCAAAAACGGTATGTCTGGTCTGGTCTGGTGCGAGGTCGCAGACTTAAATACGATGTCAAGCACAGCAGAGCACTTTTTCTCAGTCTGATGCGCCCCCTTAATTTGCGTTCTCCCATAGACTGTCCCGCATAATTTGACTTATGATGGAAAATTAAATGGAAGATGAAAATGTTAGATAGGGAAAATTTACCTATTTTCTACACAACACACTGAGCGGTCAATTCTGATAATGTTTGAAGTATTTCACTAATTGATGGTTAAAGGTGTGATTTGAGGTAATTATGTTTTCTCAAAGTCTTGTCTTTCTAAAATATCTACGAATTTAGTGATTTGATGATTTATCATAAAAACTGGTTGGCCTATTCTTTTGTATAAACAAACATGTTCAAATTATGATAAATATTTTCTTAAAAAAGATGTTTACCCTTTTGAAAAGCAAGGCTTGATTTTAAAATTTTAAGATTATTTCGCAATTTCACTTTCAGTGCACTAAATTTTATAAGACAACTAAAGCAGATTCTCGGGATTATGCACACTAAGCCTCGTAGAGTGGCATGACCCACATTGTCCCGGTCCAAACTATAAAGCCTAGTGCTGAAACCGAGCAAGATGCCTCTCCTACAACGGTACCATTTAAGATTTATCGGCGCACAGACGAATGAAAATTTGGATAATTCATGGTTTGTGATTTATTGCCGTTTCGGTTTAAAATTTAGCAGCGCACTTTGAGCACGAGAACATAATCTGCAGTGAGTGCTCATGGTGCAACTTCAACCGTGATGGATTGCATGTTGGAAGCAGTTAGAATTCACGAACGTTACCGAATCCCACTGCTGCAAAAGCCACGATAAGTATGATGAACAATTTAGGAAGATTTTATTACCAACAAATAAAGCAACAAAAATTCCGCACAAAACGCTTCCATCGCTACTTTTCAGCCATTCAGAATTGCTACTCCGCATACAATGATACGATTTATGATGAATAAAACTCAATTTTTATGAATAATTTCGCAGGTTTGCTTCTGCTGTAAGGGCGGTGCAAGAAATAAATAAAACGAAAGTGCCCTTCGCAATAACAATACACACCATAAATGCCGCAACTGCGAAGCGCGCTGGAGAGATGGAAAACGAAGAAATGCAACGGTGACTGTTTCTATGAAGGAAGAATCTCCGTAGCTATAGGAGAAATGTCTGAAGCAGACAGCTTCACATCCATTCAAAGCTGGGGCTGGAAGAATGCTAGGTCCTCGAGCTTTGCGGTGAGCTTTCGAGAGTAAATCATTGTTCTTCGACATCAGGAGTTGTTTGCAGAGAGGGAATCTTTCTGACAGTGAATAGTGGGTTTGAAGAAAAAAAAAGCAATAGTAACATCACAATTCACTAGCCATAAAGTAGATGAACCCATTGAAAATGATCGAATGCAAGTTTGTAGGATGGTAAGGTTGTAAAAATGACAGATTGCTAGATTACAGAATTTTAAGATCTTTGAACTGCATACACACTAGGGTGGCCCATATCCGGGTATCCTCAGTGCTGCTTACAAAGATTGACTAATCAATGGGCTCCTCTCCTCTCTTCCATCTTATTCCATGAAATTTTTATAAGAAAAGTCATCAACGACCCTAACACCCACAATTCAGAGTCGAACGAATCGTTTCCTCAAAATAGGGACGTGGCGTTACATCGTGCTGCCACCTGGTTTTTTTAAGCGCAAGAGTGGAAAAGTGCTGAGTCATCGTCTAAAAATAGACGGCGTCCTATCTCGCCCAGCAAAATGTAGTCGATAAAGTAGTCGGTTTCTATGAGAAAAAGTGGAAAACGTTCATAGGGGGATGGCGTCGCTATTATTAGACCACGTTTTCCACTTTTTCTCATCGAAACCGACTACTTTATCGACTTCATTTTGCTGGGCGAGATAGGAAGCCGTCTATTTTTAGACGACAACTCAGCACTTTTCCACTCTTGCACTTAAAAAAACCAGGTGGCAGCACGATGTAACGCCACGGCCCTATTGTGGGCTAAGTGCCAAAGTCTAAATAATAATGCTAGTAACTCACACCATCAAAACAAATGTTTTCGTAAGTTAATATGACATATCGATTGTTGACCACCCCTTGGTGGCCGAGGCAGTAATGACATTGGGTTAGTCTGTCAATCCCGTTCGAATCATGTTTGAATCCCGTAGTCGACACTTTTTGTTTTTTGTTTGATGATTTTTTTTTTCAGATGAACCTCAAGGGAATAATTCTCTCGTCAATTTCGAGCTGTGTTCTCTGTGTTTATAAATGGTACCACAGTTTTGGGTGTACTCTGTACTATTTCGCGGAAGTAGGATCTTCTTCATTTAAATTCTCTAGCAAGTTAGGGACCATCCACAAACCACGTGGACACTTTTATGATGATTTCACCAAAATGGTAACTATCATAATCAAACTAATCTAATCTGGAGAATGTCTTAGGTTGATTACCGCCTAGCATCTTCTTGTAATTATTAACATTTGCAACAATCAAGCCTTCAGACACTTAGTTTCGAGTAGGAATCTCGCAATCGAGAACGCCAAAACAATGCAGTAGAGCGAATAAATTGATTTTTTTTAAGTTCCCCATTTCAGTAAATTGCATTTAAACATCATAAACGTTAAAGCGGCCAGGACAACTGCGTAAAGTTAAACTGCATAGATGAATCCTTGAGTTGGATTGAATTTGAGCGTAAATGATCAAACAACAACACAATCCAAATCTACATGGGAGGAAGAAACGTGGTGATCTCCCGCTCACGTTCCTGTTTGTTTGGGTAATGAATCGTTGGGAGCACCATGCTAAGAAGTTTTGGTGCTCCGGGACCCTCTTGGATGGGACATTGTATTTCCACGAATGTCCTGAACACTACTTTGCCGTGGTTATAGCGCTACAACTCGCTCAATGATAATTATCAAAATCAAATAAAAAAAAAACTAAAAAAGACACCGTACGGATCGAGGTGCTCTTTGTTGCGTTGGGTTCGTATAAGTTCAATGAAGATTCTTACGCCAAAAAGTGACAACTTTGGCCACTCTGGAACCGTTTCCGGAAAATCTGCAGACTGTATGGGAAAAGTTACGTAAAATAAAATTTTGATCACAGGAGGCTGATTAAGCAAACAAGCGAAAAACGTCAACAAACGAAAAAAGAAAAGACGAAGTTTGTCGGATTTAGCATGTTTCCTATTAAATGCAACCAGAAGAAAGACTTTTGGTCTACAAGTTGGAAAGTTTCGACTAAAAGAGAAAAAGGTTTTTTAGAAAGAAAAAGTGAGAAGTAGAATCCAAAAGTGTACTCAGTGGAATGACTCATTTACAATACAGAAGTTTTAAAAAGGCAAAGGTTTTAACGCTGTGTTTTGTACCATTTTTGTGCGTCTAATTTTACAAAAAAGTCCAGTTGACAACGAATTTCAAAATCATCACCATTTTAGACTTCAAATTAATTAAAAACACGTATTTTTCGATTGTTCTAAAATGACAGAGGTCCTACTGCCTCTCCGTCTCAAGATATCGAAAAATTAACCTCGGATTCATGGTCAGGGAATAAACTTATTCTTTAGGACAAAGTTTCAAGCAACTCAAAGAAGGGTCTTATTTTTTTCGATTTTTTTTAAATGGCAGAGAATGAATGACCTATAAGAGCAGTTCTCTACGAAATCGGTCTTTTTTCTTCAATTTTAGGGCCAAACATTCAATATTACGCCCTTTTAAAATGTTAGTCTTGGTTTAAAAATTTTGAAAAAAATGTTTTCGAAAAGATCGGAAAATTTCACAGATGTTTCATATATTAACATTGAAAATCGGACCATTACTTGCTGAGATCAAGGGGTTTCCAGCATCAAGGATTACTGACCAGTCTAAATGGAATTACCAGGATTACTGGCAATATGTCATGAATTACTTTGATTTCCCAGAATTATTTGGGATTTCCAGAAATCACTTAGAACTGCTCAAATTTATAAAAAATAACTTGGAATTACTGCCTAGCTTCCAGCATATTGAGAAAAGTCTTTGGAATTGGATCGAATGACAGTTGTCAAACGCACAAAACCACGTGCTTGGCAATAGTGCACAAAATTCCAGGGATTTTTATATGTTGTACGGGGAATTCCCGGAATTAAGCAAAAATCTTAATTTGGCCTGGAAATAACATTAGTATAACAATTAATATGTTTAAAATTTTCTAAAATTTTATATAAATTGGTACCATTTTATCTGCTGTCATTTTTGTTTTTTATACATCTTAAACCAATTTTTAAGCTGTTTTAGTCATGTCATATAGAAATAATTAAAAAATAAATATTTATAAAATACTTATTTAATTTGAATTAGAAATGTGGTGCCTATAAAATTCTAAGCACAACAGAGAACAGAAAAAATTGTTTAAGCTATCTTAAAACTGGTATCCTTGTTTAGATTGATATTATTAGTATTGATCTAATTCTATAAATTTAAAGCTTGAAAAACATAACAAATATAAAGAAACCATAGATTTTATGACTTTTTCAAAATCTTCCCGGAATAAATAAATATTTTTCCCGTTTTCCGGGAAACTCAAAACCTGGGAAAATTGGGCGTCCTGCTTGAAAATCGTCGAATAATTGGGTAAATATCAACATCTGTTTGACAACTGATTTTGACGTTATAGTGCATTTAAAATTCAAAGCACAACAAAGAACAAAAAAATCTTTGAAACTATCTAAAAGTGCTATCCTTTTAATAGTATTGAGCTAAAAGTATTATTTTAAAAACATAACAAATATAAAGAAAATATAGATTTTATGACGTTTTCAAAAATTTCCCTGGAATAAATAATATATTTTTTCCGTTTTCCGGGAAACTTGGACGCCCTACTTGGAAATCGTCGAATAATGGGATAAATATCAACATCAGTTTGACAACTGATTTTGACATTTGAATTAGAGAGCATCCAAATTTGCGGACATTCCGAATCCGCTCTGTACTTCTTACAACCATAAAAGGCATCAAGGAAAAGCAAAATGCATTCTGCCGATTTACTTGAATTGATGGGAAATACCAAATTACTGAGTAACTATGGAATTACTCGAATTACTAGGGAATTACTAGGTTATTCCAGAATTACAGGAATTACTGCAGAATTTCGGAGTAATTCTGGAATTACAGAATTACATACTCAAAATCCGAATGATTCCGTACTGGCTATAACTTTGGATTCTTACATGGAAATTAATAGGCAATAAATAGAATCATAAAAGGTTTATCGAAATTATCTTTTTAACAGTTATTTTTCAATATTTTATTATTTTCTGAAGTATGTTTTCACAAACAAGAATCATGAAATTACCAGAATTACTGGGATTATTAGGAATTACCAGGATTACTCTGGAATTACTCAGTAAATCCGGAATTACAGAATTACTTGCTAAAATTCCAAGTAATTCCGGATTAGTGACCAGTCTGACACGATGCTGGAAACCCCTTGGCTGAGATATCGACAATAAAAAATGGTGGGTTGTTTGGGTGAGACTTAGAAAACATAAATTTTCCTGTTTTTAAACCTTTGCATTGCAATATCTCAGCAACTAAAGGTCGTATCAACAAAGTCCGAAAAAGCAAAATATAGAGAATTTTCTCAACTTTTCAAAAACATTTTTTCCAAAAGTGTGCAAACATGTGCACTATTTAGAAAAAATGAAAAACTGCGACTATTTTCAAAAAGTTACCTAAAAATGGCTATAACTTGAAAACGGTGCACTTTATCAAAATTTCACTGAAGTACTTTTGGATTGCAAATTTGATTTTACATCGAAAAATGATGTTGAAATTTTTTTGCGACCAATATTTCGATTTTTTGAAAAAATCAGTATTGATTAAAAAATTCATAACTCGGTCAAAGATTTTTCGCACAACCTGGAAATTTCTGAAAAGTTGGCATTTTATGTCCTCTAAAACATATCAAAAAAAATAAAAATAGTGTTTTTTTGCAAAACAAGTTTAAGTGATAAAAAGTTAAATAAAAAAATTACCATTTTTTTTTACAGTGTATCCTTTTTTTTAGTGTAGTCTGTATCCATACCTACAACTTTGCCGAAGACACCAAATCGATCAATAAATTCTTTCAAAGGATACAGATTTTTGAATTTTCATACATCATTTTTGTATGGACAGCTGCCAAATTTGTATGGAAAATTTTATGGACAAACTAATGATGCAAAATGGCTTCTTTAGGCATACCGAAGGCACCAAAAAAAGTTCAGTCGGACTAAAAAATACAAAAAAAATCGTATGACCGAAATCCTAGAGAACTGCTCATAAACAAATGTAAACATTGAGTTTATCTCTCACACCTTGTGTTAACTTTTGATTATAAAATTATAAAAGCAACTTTGTATGAAGAATATTATCTCAAAAAAAAAATAAATTAATATCCATCAATCTTGCGTCTCCAGGATAAGATGTTTACTTTTAACACTTACTGTTTAATGGAGACGTATGGCAATTCAGTAAACCTTCTTGTCGACGTCGTCGTGCTATCTTGTCGCACCCGCCATTTTGACGTTCCGAGAAAAACGCGTTTTAATGTTTGACCTTGAATATTCAAAAACGAGAGCACGCAATGTAAACAATAACAAACACGTTTTGTTTTGCTCACCATTCTGTGCATTGTCCCAAAGTTTGGTTGAAGTTGGTTGCTGGAGTCCCGAGTTATAATTACAAATGTTTACGGTAGTCTAGCTTGTACGTGCGACAAACGCATCCTGACTTTCCTGGCCTGAAATCCCTTTGGCCTTTTGTCGCACTTACATCAATTTTCATGGAGTGACAAGATAGCACGACAAGATTGAAACTACTTTCATATGTAAAGTGACAAAAATGGGGATCTGTGGAGGTCAAAAGGTGAGGCATTGTGAGCTGAACAAAATGGCGTTCTTAACTCAATTTGGCCCAAAATGCACGTACGACAAGTTAGCACGATGGCGACGTTGTGTTTGTACCATAAGCTTCCATTTTCAAAATGTATCCATAAGAAAATGTGGGAAATGTGCAATCCTTCTTCAAAATGCAACATTTAAAGCTCGTTTGTTGAAGTTCAAGGCCGTTCCATATCCGTCAACCATTGTCCCTGTCACGAAGGACTGTTTTTGTGGTCAAGTTTCTCACGTTCGTCAATCCGGAGTGTGGCACACAGAAATAATTATGACATCCAGTGGCCCGCGGCGGAAAAGGACGGAAGCATGGTGGTCAATAAAAGCTGGAGCTGGTCCGCCCCGGATGTCCAAAGTGCATTTGACGCTGAAATGGCCACCACAACTGCGAAGGCTACCTCTAATCCTGGCACCCCGAGGGCGGCTTGGGTTAGCGACGTTGGTGGCCGAACCATAGATGACGAAGAAAACTTTCTGCGGGTACAACTGTTCTCCATGGCGTTGATTGGCGTTCAGGAGCGTGAAACTGTGCCAAGTCGGATCTATTCTTACTTTTGCTTCTACTCGCTGCTGATTATGGACCTTTCGATGGTCCTTTTTGCCGTGCAGCATTTCGGCGATATGGTGCTAGTTTGTGACTGTTTGGGACCGGGGTTTACCGCGTATTTGGGTATGGTGAAGCAGCACTATCTCAGCGAGCAACGGAAGCAGCTGTGGGAAATTATTTATGCGCTGAAAAAGTTGAAACAGATTGGTAAGTAGTCGTCCATTTGTTCGTCCCGATTTTGTCCTCCCATCAACCGTCTAAAACTAGCAAGCAATGGGTTCAGACTTATAAAAAAATCATGAAAATCAAAACAATTCCCACGAACAGCACTATTATAAAAATCAAGGCAATCGAGCCTAAAGTTCTAGTGGAAAATAAAAACTGAGTTTTTCGACGCACCGCGTGCTGAACCAGGAAAATGGCGAGAACGTCTTTAAAAGTTTGTTTCACTAAAACTGCGATAACTTTAAAATTGAGGTGAAGTCCTGTACTATTTTGAGCACATAAAGTTGCGACTTTCAATTACAAAAATGCAGGTAACAAAATCAAAATCCGAAGGCCTTGGAAAAAAATGGCATTTCGGATAATAGAATCTTCAGATAATCTGATCACAAAAAATTTTTTTTTGATTGTTGAGCTTTGTTACATTTTAAAAGACATGTAGTCTTACGTTACTTAATTGAATAAACAAATAAAAATAAAATTTGTAATGACCCTTACCTTACATTAAAGTTTCTTAGAATTATTAAGTCCAAGATGGCGGTGATGCAATTTAAAAATGAAAAAAAAAAAAAAACAAAAACATCTTCTTAATCGTGAATCGATTTTTCAAAATTCTTTCGATCTTCGGATAATCGAGATTTCGGATAATCGAGTCTTGACTGTATTTCTAAAATATTTTCTTGAAATTGAAATCATTTATAATTATTTAGTACGAACTATGTTTACGGTATTTAAAAAAAATAAAAATGTGTAATTCTCTACCAACTCACACGAAATCGGGAAAAGTTGCCCCGACCCCTCTTCGATTTGCGTGAAACCTTGTCCTACGGGGTAACTTTGTCCATGATCATGAATCCGAGGTCCGTTTTTTGATATCTCGTGACGTAGGGGCGGTACGACCCCTTCAATTTTTGAGCATGCGAAAAAAGAGATGTTTTTCAATAATTTGCAGCCTTCAACGGTGATGAGATAGAAATTTGGTGTCAAAGGTACTTTTATGTAAAATAAGACGCCCGATTTGATGGCGTACTCAACGTATTTTTCATCGAGAAAAACAAAACAAAAATAAAATCTCTGCCATTTTCCGTTACTTGACTGTACAAAATTTTGGAACATGTCATTTTAAAGGAAATTTAATGTACTTTTCGAATCTACAATCTACATCTACAATGTAGATTCGAAAAGTACATTAAATTTCCCTTAAAATGACATGTTCCAACATTTTTACATCAAAATTTTTACACGGAAAACGGCAGAGTTTTTTAAACTTTTTAAGCGTTTTTCTCGATTTTACATAAAAGTCCCTCTGACACCAAATTTCTATCTCTTCACCGTCTGGCTGCAAATCATGGAAAAACACCTCTTTTTTCGCATGCTCAAAAATGAAAGGGGTCGTATTGCCCCCCCGTCAGGAGATATCAAAAAACGAACCTTAGGACAAAGTTTCACGCAAATCGAAGGGGGGTCGGGGCAACTGCTATGTGAGTTGGCGGAGACTGACTTACTCAAATGCAATTTCTACATCTGTGTACGAATCAACTTTCAGCAAAACCAGACGAGATCAGGTCCATTGAGCGAAACAATCAGATCGATCGTTACTTGGCTACGGCTTATTTGACCTCTGCCGTTATCACAGGATCACACTTTATTGTAACAGCAATTGTCAAGGCTGTCTACTCAAAGGTAGTCCACGGCAAATTCGTATGGCAGCTGCCTCTGCTCCAAAGGTAAGCCCGTTTGTATATGATAAGTACTTTGAAATTTGCTTGTTTCTCCTCTTCAACAGTTATCCCTTTGACATCAGTCACCCACTGATGTTCGCCGTGCTCTTTGTCTGGACCAGTGCAACCATCTACATGGTCGTGTTTGGCAGTGTTTCCAGCGATGCCGCCTTCGGTGGACTGGCCTCCAACTTGGTCGTCCATTTCAAGTTCATTCAGGCCGGTTTCAGAGACCGCTCCTTCGAGGACAACGATCCATCGCTGAAGGATCTTATCGAGTACCATAGGCATGTGCTGGATCTGTCGCGCAAGTTGATTTCGGCGTATCGACCCATTATGCTGAACAATTTTATCGTTGCGTCGTTTTTACTCTGTGTGCTGGGCTTTCAGCTGGTGCTGTTTATGGGATCCACAATGATGTTTCTTTACATAGTTTTCGTTACAGCGATTGTGATACAGATAACCTTCTTTTCCTACTATGGATCACAGCTGTCGCACGAAGTATGTCGCGAGGTTGAAGGAGTTAGTAAACAAACCAATGTTTGTACCTTAACTTTTTAGAGTGCGCTGGTTGGGGATGCAATCTATTGTAGTAACTGGTATGAAACAAGTCCCAAAACTAGAAGGCTTTTGCTGCAATGTTTGATGAGAGCTCAAGTGCCTGTGAATATAAGAGTGGGATTTATCGAGGCATCTATGCCAACCTTTCGTGCTGTAAGTTTTTCTTTTCTTTTTCATACCGTCAGTGAGAAGGTCTCAGGGTCTGTGGTTGAAATTCAATTAGAATGATGTCATTTTGCACCAGTTCATGAACGCTTTTGCCAAAAATGATCTAATTTAAACTGAACATTTCAATTTTGTTTTGTAATTATTCGTAAAGTACTTACTGTTAATTCTCTAACATGTTATACAGTTAAATAACTTGTTTTAAATTATTCTTTGTATTTGAGCATCATTCTAACTTCAATTATCAAACGATTCACATTTTTATTTTTAAATAACCCTCCTTTCTTCTAACTATCTAAAAGTGGGGGATAATCTAGCATCTCAGCTCAGGGTAGCAACTTTACACAAGAAATGCTTAAACGACGAAATAAATGAAATGAATTGACATGAAAATTTCTGAATAGCAAAAACAATTAAAATGATATAAAAGAACATTTTAAGTGGAGACGAAACTAAACGGTTAGACAAAATCTTCCTAAAATAGTGCGAAGTTTAATGAAACTAACCTCGCAAGATTTTGGAAAGATTTTGTTTAACTATTTAGGAAAATATCTACTTAGAAAATGTTTGATATAATTTAAAATGTTTTTTTTGCTATTTAGAAAATATGAAAGGTGCATTATTTTATACCCAAAGTCATACTTACTGGCGGTACATTTTGATTATGAAACTGTCGAGTTATCTATGAAATTATTCTTTTCTAGATTTTGAATTCAGCTGGATCGTACGTAGCTCTTCTTCTTTCATTTACTGATACATAAAACTGATTTTCACTGATGGTAAAAAATGTCATCACTGTGTGAAAAACAAAGCATCTTTGAAAATGTTCGTAAACCTAATAGCATTTACACTTGGGAAAAAATACACCAATCCAAAAGTGTTTTCACACTGCATAACCCTGCACCAACGCTATAAGGGTTTTTATCTTAAAAAACGCCAATTATTAGTTTTCAAAAAAAAAGGCATATCATGTACACTTTAATCTAGACTTTCCAACTGTTTACCTAGTTGAAAGTAGCTTAGTGTGACAAAAAAAGGAAAATTATGTAAAATCTCAAGAGATACCCCTTGCCTCGATTCTTTAGACATTTCAAAGTAACGGTGCCAATTTAGAGGCAAATCGGTTATGGTTTAAGGGTCGCTTTTTATAAGTTTATATGGGGAAAAGCGCAAAAATATATGGGGAAAAGCATCGCTTCAGGATTTGGCAGCCGGTGGCGCAGGTCTCGCCCAAAATTGCCTAAGTATGAGATTCTTCTAGGAAATTTAATTTTCTACAACGTTGTCGAAGGGTGCTAAAAGATCCGAGTTGAACCCGATGATTTATTAGCAATGCGATGAAAAGAAATCGGCTTATATATACTTGAAGGTATATAAGGGGTATATAGAAAGTATATAAGAAAATACCTTTTTCTTAAAAACAAAATCACCAAAAATCAGGATCAACTCGGAACGTTTTGCACCCTTGGGCAAAGTTGTAGGGAATTGAATTTTCTACAAGATATCACACTTGAACAATTTTGGACGAGGCCCGCGTCACCTGGCAGAAAAATACTGAAGCGACGTTTTTCTGCGAACGTTTTTGTGATTTTCTCTATATAAATTTCAACGATAAAAAGCGACCTTAACCGATTTGGCTCAAAATTGGCACAGAGTCAGTGGGTCCCTTTATATCGATTTTTTTCTATTATCACCCTAATATAGCTTTATTGCCAAGCAACTATTAGCTGAAATTGTTTTATTTTAAACAATTAAAGAACGTGAAAACTAAGCAACATAACATTTAAAGTATTTTTTGCTGCAAAACATTACTAAGAAAATTATAAAAGTTTTTAGAAAAGGCATAAAACATTAAAAATCCTAACAAGAAATTTTGATCAAACACCCTTTGACTAAGGCCTTGGAAAAGTTTAAGAGCAAGTAAAATCAAGCATAAAAATATAAAATAATGTGTTTCCTTCTCATAACGTTAAGTTGTTTTTGTTTTATGCTTTTATTAGGACAACTTTTTTTCGCTCCCCGAGCAGACGGAAATAACTTGGGAATAACAGTTATTGATGTTTGAAAATACTAGGCGAATAACATTTTATGTTATGATTATGATTTGTTATTCTTCGTCATGAACTTTTTGTTATTTGATTGATTTTGTAATAACAGACTTATAACACTTTTAGTTATTCTTCGAACATATTTTTGTTATAATTTTTTGTTATTTTTACAACCAATCCGATCATCCCAATAACAGTTGCAGGTATTCTACCAATAACAAAAAAATTATTCCAAAGTTGTTTTGGTTTTCAATCAATACCAGACCAATAACAAATTCTGTTATGATAACATAAACTTTTACTAAACTCTTATGCAAAAATGGATTTTTCAAGAAGATTCCATAACACTTTCTGTTATTTTAACAGTATTTGTTATTGAAATGGCATGAATTTAGTTACTACTGTCCGCCCGGGTCCTGTGTGGAATTTGAGTGAAGACATCTTTTGTAATCCATCTACTGTAAACCATTGAGTGAGCAATTAAAAAACTTTTTTGATGATGTTGAAATCTGAACCTTGTAGTTTTATACAAAAAACTTGAGATGTTTCCAACATACACAATGATTAAAAGCGTTTTCAACTGAAATCGAGTGGTCAATAGCTCAATAAGAAGTGCGCAAGCAAGTTTCTATCAAAAGTCTGGTAAAAAAAGTTGTTTAAATTGTGAAAATCAGCAAATTGGATGGAGTTAGGAGCAGGTGCTTAAACTGCCAAACATACGAGAGTTTCCCCTAATGTAATTCAAACTTTTATTTATTTGCTGAAGTTTGTTAATTCAATCGATTTAATACAGAATCTGTTTTAATCTTCTGTAAAGGACAGAAGTAGAGCAACATATGATCCAGCAGAATTCACGATCTAGGAGAGAAGAACTTTGAAAAATTAATTTAACAAAATGTGGACTAGATAAGTACCGCACGAAACGTTGGCAGCGATGCCACCATGATGCCCACTTTGGTATTAACCGGAACTTGCGCTCTCTTGATGCAAAACAGCAATAGTTTTCTGGTTTTTGGGGTTGCTTCGTACCAGTTGCTACAATAGATGGCGTCACCAACTGCGGCACTCTGAAAAAAGTTGTAACATTTTAAAACAAATAAAACGATAACTGCGTAATACCTCGTATAACAGCTGTGATCCGTAATATGAGAAGAAAAAGATCTGAATTACTATTGCGGTTATATAAGTAATGTAGAGCAACATCAGCGAAGTTCCCAAGTATACAACCATCTCGAATCCTAAAACACACAGCAAAACGGAGGCAACCAGTAGATTGTTCAGAATTATGATCCTGAATGAACTCATGAGTCGCCGTGAAAGTTTCAAAACCAACGTATGATACTCGATGAGATCTTCCAGCGATTGGTCGTCGTCCTCAAATCGACGATCTTTAAATCTATTTTGAAGAATCTTGAAATGAACCACCAAGTTGGAAGCCAATCCACCGAAACCGGCGTCACTGGATACACTGCTGAATACAACCATGTAGGTGGCAGCACTGCACCATATGAAAAAGAAGGCAAAAATTGCCGGATGACTTATGTCAAATGGAAAGCTAAAGATTGGAGAAAAAAAAATTTATTATGAAGGAAAAAAACTTGATAGTATTTTACCTAATAGCTATCGGCAGATTCCACTCAATACAGTTACGAATAAAATAATTATACGTTCCTTTTAAAATGGCTTCCACGATAAAAATTGTTCCGGTCCCCATAGACGATGCAAAATAAGCTGTTGCCAGAAATTGATCTATTTTGTTGTTCTTCTCGATCATTTCAATATCACTCACCGTCGCTGAAGTTTTATGAATCACAACTAGTTAGCATCAAGAAAATGCCGAAAAAAATCGCTTACCGTTTTGCTTCAACTTTCTGAGCTCATGAATTATGTACCATAGTTGCTCGCGATGGACATCCAAATAGTACTGTTTCACGACGCCCAAAAAGCACGTGAAGGTTGGCCCCAGGCAGTCACACACGAGCAAGATTTCGCCGGCATTCTGGTAGGCAAAGTGCACCCCAGCCAAGTCCATGATCAGCATGGTGAGGAAACAGCCGTAGAAGTAAATCCGACTTGACACAGTTTCGTGCTTCCGAATCCCGTTCAGCGCCATGGTGAACAGCTGCACCCGCAGAAAGTTGTCTTTTTCCTTGTCTGGTGATCTGCCCCGACGGTGGTTGCCATCGTTGGCAGTCCAGGCAATTTTGGAGGTGAATGTGGCCATTTCAGTTTAAGGTTCACTCTGGTCTACGGAGACGAACTGACAGCGGTTTTTATTGACCAACGAGTATTGACGAGACCAGTACTTTTCCACTGACAAACGTGAGAAAATAGGTCATGGAGACAATCCTTGGTGGCACCATGCGATTATTGTATCACTGATTGTCGTCAACAAGTTGAACCACGATGATGAAGCAAAAATCCAACTGATCGTGATATTACAGTGCGACAAAAATGACTTTTTTGCAGTCAATCAGGAGCAGTGAGATCCTTTTAAATGTTGGTGTATATAACATATAACAACTCATTAAAGTAACATGGCAAAACAAATGTATTATCGATTAACGATTTGTTTTTGAAGTTTCAGATTATAATAAACCAGGAATTTTGTTCATCTTCGTTTTGTTTTTCTTCGAGAAGCAACTCTTTGGTTTATTGATTGCATTAGAGCTGAAATATTTTGAGTCAAGGAATAGTTTCACTAAATTGAGAATTAAGCGTGACATAAATCAATGTCAATGTAAATCTTTTGTTCGTTTAACATAAACTATAACTTGAGTAATGAAAATTCTTACTAAATTTAAAATGTGTGAAGAAAACCTTAAAGTGTGTCAACAAAAATACTTATTTTTGGTGAAAAAAACTATCTATTTGGATATTATAAACCGAGGTGACATTAACAGGTTATATTTTGTTTTGCAAAATTTAAAACTATGAACTAAATACGAAAACAGAACTGAATTCAGTACAGAAGTATCCAAAGAGTACATCTATGAATAGTTTTCAACAATGTTTGACACATTATTATTACTTTCAATGAAATTGAGTTTTAACCGGAATGGACAACATTATCGGATTTTTCGGAAAATATTACACTATGCTTATTATTAATAGTAGTTTATGCAACAAGTTGCAAAAAGAGGATTTTTTCAGCAAGAGTCGTACTCGGTGAACCTCGTTGGATAAATACGAAGAGTGCTGAAAAAATCAAGTTTTGCAACGAGTTCCAAACAACATTTTTGCAATTCCAAAAAACACACACTAGGTGAAATTTTTAGGCAAATTTTCATGTATTTTGTCAATAAATCGATTAAATCAAAAAATGTTGAAAAGCGTTACTTTTCGAAACAAGTTCTGAAAAGTTAAACTTTTCAGCACCCATTTGAATGCTGAAAAGTAGAACTTTTCAACATTTATTTTGAGAAGTGTTGCTATTCGATTCTGTTATTTTTGGTACAGAAAAGTAGGCTATTTCGTCGTTCAAGAATGACAGGAAAAGTAAGTTGTTTCAAGACGGAATTGCAAAAAATAAATTTGTAAGATCCAATGTTAATGAGATACTTAAACATAATTCAAAAGTTAAAGTAGTTATGTCACAGACATAAAGAATTAGCTTTTCCCAGGTAGTGTGGGTTGGGGGTAATCCCTGACCCACTAAACCATTCCTTGATCGCCGTGCTCTTTTCCCCCGGGACCACCTTTCGGTATAACTTCGGGGGGAGGCGTTGCATTTCTGCACTAGTCTACTTACAGGATCCATGCCGGGTACTAGAACCATTTCCTGTTCCACATACATATGAGTCCATGCGAGGGTTTAACCGCGCCCAAGAATCGCGTTGCTTGTGATCGGCTAGTCATATGCAGTCCTCTCCTTGGACCATCGAGACGTGTACCGATTTGGTAGAGCCGACCATCATAACGTGCTCTCCTTCACAGCCACACTCGTGGATTTTCGACTAGGCTCCTAGTCGTTCCTCGTCTGATCGTCTCTCCACTTCCGCTGGAGAGCCGAAGTGATCTGCGTCACCGCTCCGACTACCGCATACCACTTGGCGATGTCGCTGCACATTTTTCGCACCACATTATCCGGGCTGGTGTCTGCTCCGATAATGGCCAGCATTTCGCTTCGCGCTGCCTCGAAGCCAGGGCAGCCGAACACCACGTGCTCCGGTGTCTCCTCGCAATCGACGCAATCCGGACAGAGAGGAGACTCTGCATGTCCGAACCTGTGCAGGTACTTCCTGAAGCAGCCATGGCCCGACAGGAACTGTGTGAGGTGCATGCCTTCTGCTCACCCATGTGAATACGGACGGGATAAGCCGATGCGTCCATCTGCCTTTCTCCGTAGTGTCTCACTCACGTTGCCACCTTGCCAGCGATTCAGCTCTCGCAGCTTCCCGGATACCTCTCGTGACTCTTCGGGTGTAGCGCACGGTGTCCTCCTCCAGTGTGATGCCGATGGGAATCATTCCGGCTATGACGCCAACCGCTTCTGACGAGATGGTCCTGTACGCGCTTGCAACCCGCATGGCTGTCAGTCTCTGCGTTCTGTCGAGCAGCGCTCGATTTCGCTTCGTCCCAGCGCCGTCCTGACCGAGCCACGTAGCCTAGTGGTAACGCTCCCGCCTAGTAAGCGGCAGATCGGGGTTCAAGTCCCGGCTCGGACCAACACAACTGGTGATCTTTTCCCTTCTGGATTCGATTGCTTAGTAAAGGGAAGGTAGTGTATCGTCACAAACTGGACCTTATCACAACACCTTAGGGAGGCGACCTATGGAATGTTAACATTAAGTTGAGAATGAAATTGCCACTGAATCCGCTTTGTAAATGCCGGCCCCGATACTCTTCAAGGGTGTTCCCCTCAGGAACTGGGAAAGATTTACTTTACAGCACCGTCTACCATACCGGTTCGCCGTACCTAAGTATGAACGTCGCGACACTTGCCAAGAGCCGGCGCCTACTGCTCCTAGGTCCAGCTTTGTTCGGCATAATCCTCGACAGTGCCATGATCGCCTTAGCCGCCTTCTCGCAGGCGTAATCGACGTGGCTGTTGAAGTTCAGCCGGTCATCCACCATCACCCCGAGGTACTTGAGCGCTCTCTTCGAGTGCACGACGTGTTCTCCAACGTGTATCTGGGCCTGCTGCACCTTCTTGTGGTTACTAACCAGTACTATCTAGAGATCCTAAATAGGAAGACTCAACATTCAATATTAGGCCCTTTTAAAATGTTAGTCTTGGTTTAAAAATTTTGAAAAAAAAATTCGAAAGGATCGGAAAATTTCACGAATGTTTCATTTTTTAACATTGAAAATCGGACCATTAGTTGCTGAGACATCGAAATTAGAAAATGGTGGGTTGTTTGGGTGAGACTTAGAAAACATCAATTTTCCTGTTTTTAAACCATTGCATGGCAATATCTCAGCAACTAAGGGTCGTATTAACAAAGTCCAAAAATGCAAAATATTGAAAATTTTCTCAGCTTTTCAAAAATATTTTTTCAAAAGTAAGCAAACATGTGCACTAATTTTAAACAATGAAAAACTGCGACTATTTTCAAAAAAGTCACTAAAAATGGATTTGACTTGAAAACGGTGCACTTTATCAAAATTTCACTACCGTACTTTTTGATTGCAAATTTAATTTTACATCAAAAAATGAAGTTGAAATTTTTTTGCGACCAATTTTTCGATTTTTTGGAAAAATCAATATTGATTCAAAAATTCATAACTCGCTCAAAGATCAATCTCGAGCAATAGGGGGAATTTGTATGGAGATTTCCCCTTTTTTCGAGCTTGCGGGTTTAGGTCTTAAGGATAAATTTACTCATTTTCTTCCTGTGACCTATGCTGACTGACTTAAATAGCATTTGTAGTTTTTAACTTTCAAGATATTTTTTTCTATAAAAATCAACGAAGGGAAGTTGCTAACAACCTAACATATTGCCATATTGTTGATGTTTCTGGTTTGTTTCATTTTTTTTCAATGCACAACTAAAACAGTGATTTTTCAAACGAAACACTTGAAAATTAATTTCCACATCAACTTTCCTCCTTCTTGGGCATAAGTCCAAGCAAAGTAGGAAAAAACTTTTCCCACTTGGTCCCGTGGGGACCACGTGGTTTTTCACATGGTGTGTGCTGCTCGCCCTCGCTATGGGTCGTCGCGTCCGTCAGAGTGTCACTCATGAGGTTAATTTTTGCTGCAAGCAGTCGTCGTTGCGAAATGCGCCGAAAGCTTCCACTACTTGCCCACACGTGTGGGAACCACGTGGCAAAAATTAGAAAACGAACTGACAGTTGAGGGTGGGCAAAACTTTTTCCACTCACTTCCCACTTCCGCAAACCTCAACCCAGAAACCACACATGAGTGGGAGTATCGCGCGTGGGTGTGTTTTTTAGCTGTCAGCCATTCTGGTTTGAAATTTCGTGCGATTTTGCAGTGCCGTGTGAGTTTATGGGGTCGTTTCTTTTTTTTGTCCGGGTCCCCTCTGGCCTGACCCTGGTCAGCACCACACATATCCCGGGCACTTTCTCGTTTCGTCAAGTTGGTGGTGGTGTCGTCAAGTTCTGGGTCGAACCAGAAGGTGCTCGGCTGTGAGTAAGTAGGGGAACTGAACTTTTTTCCCATTGTTCCACGCCGGAAAAGGAAACTTTCACATACTCAGGACCTAGTTTTGTCGAAGAAATGAGGGAGAAAAACTTGCAATGTGCAAGCTTCGCATAAACATATAAATTTTTCTTTTCTTTTCTTTTTGTTGTTCCCAAAACTAGGATCAAGTTTTGCTTCCCAGAAACCATTTGTTGATGTAGTTTTGATCGGTTGAGTGTCGTACGGAAGAAGGCAAAAGTTGGTACGAGAAGAAAACTGTCGTTTTCTTGTGTGAACATTATCACTTTTTATATTAGTTGGGCACACATGTCTTAGTATTGCGTTGTTTATTTTCAATTATTTGTTTTGTTTATTTTTTTATCGTACTTATTTTAAATTGCAGAACTGAAATTACTGAAAATTACATGATACATGTTGGAGCTTCTTTAAAAAAAAGATTTCTTTCGGAAAAATACAATTTTGGTGAGCTGTATCAAACAAAAATGGTTTAAAAAGTACATCCAACATGTTTGACCAAACAGCACTGCGATCCCCATAAAATTGAAATTAAATTTCCATTTCAACCCAATTCAACCTGGGTATGCATTCCGACCCGTAATCCCAAAGAACCCAAGACATGCCAGAGGGCCGAGCATCCAACCAAAGTTCCTTGTAAAACCTTCCAGGGGCTGCCTGAAAAGGCAAAACGCGCACGTCCAGGCAAATATTTAGAAACGCAAAATAAATTTCGGTTTGCCATAAATTTGGCCTTCGTTTCGTGGTACCGGGTGGAATCTAACTCAACAACCCCGGCAAGCAAGCAGCCATTTCCAGTAGGGGGTGGGGCCCTCGAGGGCTGATGAAGGTGAGATTTACTTGTGAAACAATAACTGGTTGTTGGTTTTCCGGGTTAGGGGCAGAGGGGGTTACCGCACACCGTGGCTTAAGTGGTATGAGATTGAAGTTGCGGGATGTAAATTCCTACGGAACGATACCTGCTGGGTTTTCTTTCTTCGGAGCTTTGCATTATTGGTGGGCTAATTTTGAGGTGCATTCGGGTGGAAATCCAATCAGGATTGGAGCGAACTTTTGACTAGGTTATTCGAAAATGGTACCTTAAGAAATTAGTATCTGATTTTCATGATAATTTAAATAGTTTAGATTTAACTTTTTTTCGTAAAATTTCGATAACTTGTAATGTTTGTAATCAAACCCCTTATGTTTTTACATAATTTTTTTTGTTATTGTCTGCTCTACAACTTTGTAGAACATTGTTAAACTTTTAAAAATATCCTGCGAAGTTAAAAAAGCACGAAATTTGAAAACGAATTTTTTTTCTGAATGAAAAAAAATGACCCATCTGGGTTAATATAGATTCGAAAAGAACATTAAATTTCCCATAAAATGACAAATTCCATAATTTTTTACAGTCGAGTAACGAAAATGGCATAGTTTTTAAAGCTTTTTTAGTGTTTCTTTCGATGAAAAATACGATTTTTCGGAAGTCTGAGTACGCAATCAAATCGGGCGTCTAATTTTACATAAAAGTCTCTTGGACACCAAATTTCTATCTCATCACCGTTTCAGGCTGCAAATTATTGAAAAACACCTCTTTTTTCACATGTTCAAAAATTGAAGGGGTCGTACCCAGGCCCGTGATACTGACGTAGCTTGCTGAAGCCGCCACCAAATGTTTGGTGGCGCTGTTTCGGTATTAACATTTCAGAGGGTCACAAATCAAAATATAATAAATCTAATTTAATGTTTGGGAAAAAATCCTGTAGCTGATCAGCTTCCGCAAATTCTAATCTGGCCAATGAACTTACAGATCCACGAACAGGGCATAGTCCATTGTTAAGGACGTCTTGGAGCTCACTATGCAGTTTCGAGAAAGCATGGTATATTTCTGGAGTTTTTTTTTTTTAAATGTCCAATAAACCAAATTTCCAGTTTTTGCTTTATGGGTGTTTTTGAAACCACCATGAGTCAGGGGTATTGAAAAACACCCAAAAAGCCAAAACTGAAAATTTGATTTATTGAACCTTTTTAAAAAAAATTCCAGATTTTACCTTATTTACGTTTATAAGAAAGCATGCTTTTGAGTCAAACAAACCAACTTCTATGGTACCCCGTGGTTTGAATGTGTTGGTAAATTTTCGACCTGAAAGCCTTTTATGAACAGCTGTTTTTTGACATAATAGTTCAAATTTAGAAACTAATTTTGTTGTTTTATGTCTATTCTAACTGAAACCAATAAAATTATTCAAATATTGTGCAAAAACATTGCTAAAATCACTTCCCAATTCACCCCATGTGTCCTGATTTGCCCGGATAATAGTACACATTTAATTTCATTTTAAATAATAAAACAAAAAAAATAAAATGATTTTCATCCTTTCGATTTTGCGCCCTTTTCGTCATGTTACTTCCCATAATTTTGACACTAGACACCAAAACTTTGGTACTTTTTAGGCTTCAGTGACATTGTATGCAGATGACAGCCGTAGCATCCCCGTGGTCGTACCGTTCCTCCGTCACAAGATATCATAAAACGGACCTCGGATTCGTGATCAGGGACAAAAGTTACCCCTTAGGACAAAGTTTCACGCAAATCGAACAAAGGTCGGGGCTACTGTGTGAGTTGGCGGAGAATTACCCATTATGGTCGAGTGTTTTTGCAATTTTTATTTGTTTGATTAAAATATACCGATAAGATCGTCTGAAGCTACTTTTTTTTAAAGGGATAAGGAGAATTCTCCAAGGTATCTCCAAATAAGTTACACATTGATTTTCGGTTATTCGAAGGATGCAAAATGACGAACTTTTTCGTAAGAATGATTATAAAAACTATCGATATCCCCAGCAAAGCGGAATTCCCTTCGCGTGAACTTGCTCTAAAGTTTGCATTCCTTATTTCATCAGCCCCGTTTAGCCATCTAAATTCCCGTTCATGTCGTCACCAGGCCAGTGGTGACAAGAATAGAAACATCAACATTGCAATAATTTCCCTGGCCAACAACTCGTGCGGGAATTTCCCAACTAAATCTCTCAACGGCATGCAAAGGATGCATCGTGTCCACAGAAGCATCTCTCCAGGAGTCTCAAGAGCCGGCAGTGTTGCCAGCTGCCGATTGTTGTTCGGTGCCTGTTGACATTCCATTCTCTGTCTGCAAAAGGAAGGTCGGAGTGGCCATCGTCGTCGTCCTCGTCGTCGCCATCGGTTTCAGCGGCAGAGCTTTTCCAAACAAACAACGTCAACACGGCGACTACAATGGCCTTGTCAACGTCGACGGTCCCTTTTCTTACGGAGGGAAGTTTGCTCTTGAGCTTAATGAAGTACCCCGCGATAGTGCAAGACGTTCATGACACCTTTTTTCGCTGTTGTCACGCCGGTTACGGAACGGCCAACTTCATCGTCTGTGCCGGGGATGGTTTTGCAGGACGACCAGGGAGGAAGGATATCACAATGTTATAAAGAGGTCCGCTAAGGAAATTGTAACTATTTTGACTTCACATTGTTATGTTGAGAAGTATTGAGAAATCCTCGCATTGTGATACGGGTACAATCACAGGAGATTCAAAACTTTTGCAATTTACCAAAAGATAAACATTCTATATGCTAATTAATGTGTCCTCCCAGACCATCAGCTAAACTCTATCGAAATTGTTGATTTGCAAAGTTAACCCTAGAAGGCGACGATTTTGCTTTTGATGTGTCTCCAGAGCAAAGGATTTATTTTGCTATTCAACTTTCTTTGTAATCGAACGATATTATGAATTTTGTCAAAAAAGGCTAAATTTACAAAGGGTGATAAGAAATTAACATTTTTTCAAGGCTGACGGAACGGCCATGTTAGGATTCATTAGCAAAGTATAAATGGAAAATCTGGCAACCTTGTTTCAATGTTTATACTGCCCATGGTCAGATAAATGTCCCATATACAAAAACAGCAAGCTGAGAAAAACGCATTTGAAGTTTGTCCCATACATAAGGCTACGTGTTAAGTTTTCGCAAAAAAACTGGATTTCCTCCTGATTTCTAGAACAAAGTACTGGATGTTATAGGCTTTTCTGAAAGATCACGCGATTCTGAACAAAACTGCATCAATAACTCAAAAACGATGAAAATGCATTTGGGACATTTTTGCGATCAGGGGCAGTATATACATGTTATGATTTTTGATAAATGTGGTTGCTCACGCTCACATCAATTTCCAAATTTAAAGGGACAAAAGTTACCCTTTAGGACAAAATTCCACACAAATCGAAGAGGGATCTGGGCAACTGCTGTGTGAGTTGGCGGAGAATGACTCAAATGGACATTATCACTTACAAGTCTTGTAGAAAACAAAAAAAAAACTGCATTTTAACAAAAGTAAATCCCACTGTTTTCAAACAAACAAGAAAAAAAAACTCTTCACCGACAACACTTAACTCTTCACCTGCTGTTTTGCTGATCGTCAGAGTCACTCAAGTCGTCCTTACAATCGAGAAAGTCTGTCATGTGTGAATTCTTGTCAGCTTGGCCTATCCCCCCCCCCCATCTCCCTAGTATGCAGCCAGAACTACTAAAAATTCTTCTATCTTTCGGTGCTGATGGATGAAATCGCTGACGGAAACTAGAGATGTTAGACGTTACATAAAGCTTCCAGCTATGTTGCAAAAATCGAGCATCCCAAAGGCGTAAACACATCGCACTCGGTCTACACCGCATCAGCTGCGGAGTTGAGAATCGACAGCCAGAAAAAAAATGTTGCGGTGCACATTCCAGCCCGGCAGGAGAGTCATTCATCATGGCATGCGAAATGATTTGTACCCTCTTTTTGCAAAATCCTTCGTCGTTGAGCTTTCTCTCGTTTGGTTACCGAACCTCAACCTCAACCACGCGACCTAAGCCGAAGGGGTCCGGAAAATTCACTCCCCAGAAAGCCCTTTTAAAGCGAACACCCGTTCAGACATCTTTTTTCAGATCATTAGTCGTCGCCGTACTTCGGTCGGCAAGGGGTTGGAATGAAACTGTCACTGCCTGAACCGTATAATCATTCATTATTGTGGCGCCTTTGTGGGCTCGGAGAATGAAAAATTTATTGCCGACATGAACTATGGCTATTTTGTGGTGGCTATGATGGCACGTAAAATAGCTTCAAGTGAAGAGGTGTAAATTTTCATTTGAATATTTCAAGACTTAAACCCTTACATTAGTACTTATTTCCGAAACACTTTCGTTTTACTTACAGGTCTCCAATCCTTGTGGATGACTAGACTGTGCAGTCCCTGGGATTACAGTCAGCGTGACGAATACCCCGCGGACGGGTTCGCCCAGTTTCTTCACCCGTCCGTTGCAATCGACAGCAAAGGTAAGCTGTTTAGTGTGCTTACACAAATACGGATGAGCCGCCGCCGGTTGGCCTAATCACAAACGTAATCCCTTAATAGCTGACACGTGCCATGTCGATTGCTTCCAAAGATCCCTTTCCCATCCCCAGCTTCGAAGCCACATCCAAACAATCAACTCATCACTTATTCACTCGGGGAGACGTAGAGGACTCAGTGCCAAACCAATCCAATAACGTTATCCTGTTTTGTGTAGCTGCTTTGGATGGCTGGTGTGCTCTCTTAGGTTTCTATACTGTACAATTGTTTCTGGATTGCAGATTTGACAAAATTTACATTTTGTTTTTATTTATGTTTATATTTATAGTTTGCATTCAACACAAATACAAACACCAATCGTACACTGAAATTAAAAAAAAAGTACCAAATTCCTAAATTCTAGGAATTTTGCCTCCATTTCTTATTGACTGCCCATAATTGAAAATTCAGCTATTATGCCAAATCAAGTATTCCGAGAAAAACGCGTTTTAGTGTTTGACACAAAATCTCCGTCAAGGTAATTTCCCATAAGAGTGGCATATTAGCCGTTTGGTTTTTCGCATCGGCAGCCAAGTCTAGACACTATTTCAGTAAAATTCAAGTTCCAGAAGATGCGTTGGAACGTCCTCTACCACCTGGTGCTAATATCTCGTTTTTGCCAAAAGTGGATATTAGCCGTTTTTTCAATGGTGGGCAGTTGAGTAATCCAAAAAAAACCCAATTACTAAATTAGGAAATGAGCCAAAATTCCTTGAACTTAAAAAATTTGTATATTTTTTATTTCAGTGTTCTGAAAAAAAGTTTTTATATTGAAAAATCTTTTGACCTAGGGTAGGACCGGTTCAAAGATCAGAAATCACTCACTCATCGCTGAGCGAATCTTTGGCGACTGGAGCTCGCAACCAGTCGCGAGTGAACACTACACTCAGGTTGCCAGTGACTTGCTCAATCGCTTTTGCCAGCGACACAAATAGGGGAACTGTACCCTTTCTCAGCCTATTTCTATTATCGGCCTATCAGCACTTTGATCATGAATTACAGCTTTCATAAAGTGTTTTTGACTGTTCCAAAGTAATAAATAGCTCTAAGAAAAGTGAGCAAGCAACTCTACATAGTTGATACATCTGAAAATGTCGATTTAATAGCGGAAAACGACAAAAGTGATGAGAATTGGTCGAACGGCTTAGAGTGATTAAAATGAGTATATTTCCCCTATTTCGTGAATTTCTTTGCTCTCTCCGTCCGTCGACTTGAGTCACACACGAATACGTTCAGAGAGGAGAAAATCTAACAACATACCAGCTCGGCGCTCTTTTGGCCTGCACTACCACAGTTTGCCGTAAATTTGTATTTGGCATGATAGAAATTGCTTGCAACTGGTCTCTGATGCCGTGTTATCAACAAAACTGCAAAACATAGATTTAAAGCAGTTTAATAACTGAATGAATCAAAGCCGATCGCATACTATTTCGACTCAGCGACTGAGCGACATAACGCAATCGATCTCTCTGAACCATTCGCTGTACTACCCGTTTGAAGTGAGAGGGAGAGCTAAGAGAAAGTATTCTGTAACGATTGGTGTGGAAGCGACAAACGGTCGGAAACGGTCAGAGCAGTTTTTTGTCGCTTTCAATTTGTGGTCGCGAGTGAGTGCGGTGCCTGTGTGGACGCTCAGTCCTGTTTTTTTGTGCGATTTTCCGTCTCTTTTGTGTCGCTGTTCGAGTGCATGGGGTGATTGGATTTCTTCTTCTTCTTTTTTCATTTATTTTTTGTTCGCGCGTTCGTTGGCCGATGAATTTTATTTTTGTTCTCTTTATATAGTTTTCGATAGAAACGATCCGATTTTTGTTTTTGAGACAAGCAAGTCGTATTGCTGGATTAAGTCCTTTCCATATCATCGAGGATCGGAAGGCACGTCGACGGATATGTTTTAAGGCTTATGATATAAAATAATTTTAAAGAATGAAGCCCTTCCTACATCACCGTTGATCGGAAGGCACGCCGACGGAGAATTTCTGGAGAATCGCGGTCGAATTAATACTATATTTAAATCCCTAGATAGGTATCTTTCCGCAGCCGGCTGCCTAAGATTTTAAAATTTCAACCGATAAACAAATTGCTCATGGTCGCATCACCAACCACAGTGAATCCTGACCTCATACCCATCTTACTAACCCCTCAAAACTCATGTGATACTTTGTCGGAGACGCAGTCGATTTGGCGGTCCCATCACTCAAGTATCGGCTAACATTCCCATCCACTTCCCCGTGTCTTACCACTGGTCGTGGCCGGCGTCGGTATTGATCAGCACGATAGGGACCTTTGAAAATTGCGAAGGGATGATGATTGGTTCCTACTTTTCATCTGTGGTCCACGGAGCAATGTTTGGGGGTCCTGGTCAATAACGAAGTAGCAGCTAGGGGTAGACACCAATGCTATGCTATGCTTTCAATTTGTGGTCGCGAGTAAATGAGTCGCAATCTGGACCCTTGCTTTTAACTATTCATTAGAATGGCTCAAATTTGACTTTTCTCCCTCCAATACATAAAACACTAAAACAAATTGCTTGAGTGACACTTAGAAAACTTAAATTGTATTGTATTTTTAAATATTTGGAAAGAAATGGAAAGAAACAAAATCTTCAAAATTTGTGTGATGATTTTATAGCAAATTATAGAATTGTTCGAAAATAATGTTTTCATTAAGAGGTTACATACGTGTAAATTGGCAAAAATGTCAACGGTTGGTATGAACAAACACTGTAACTTTTTTTAAATTAGTTTACAGGGCATTAAAATAATCATTTTCAACTATTATCATAACTTTAAAGACATCATTGCCGAGATACAGCTATTTGTGATCATTGGTGCGCTGGAAGTGGGGACGCGAAATCGTGATTATGCAGGTTATTTTTTTGTGTGCTTTTGTGTCGCTGTTCGTATCGGATGAGTGATTGTGCTAATCGAATAATAGCATCATTGGTGCGCTGGAAGTGGGGACGCGAAATCGTGATTATGCAGGTTATTTTTTGTGTGTGCTTTTGTGTCGCTGTACGTTAGGGGTGAGTGATTGTGGTGATCGAATAATAGCATGACTTACTGAATTATTTGTGTCTTGAGCGTAATTTTCGTTGAGTAATTGGTGTTTTTTGTGATTTTTTTTTTTGAGATCTTAATTAATTGTTTTGTGATTTTCAAAGCCCTTCCTATATCATCGTTGATCGGAAGGCACGGCGTCGGGTAAATTGCGTATAATGTTTTGAATAAGGTTTTATTTTTAATGGTGAAAAAGTCATTTCTATATAATGATCGAAAGACGCACTGACATTTTGGATTAATTAATAGTGGAGTGAAATAATTGTGTGTGAGTGACTTTGTGTGTTAACCAAAAAGACCTTCCCATAGCATCGTTGCTCGGAAGGCTCGCCGACGGGTCTGTTATGAAAGTCCTCCCCATAGCATCGTAGCTCGGGAGGCATCGAAAAGCCAATACCTTATCCTACTAACCCAAAAATAATAATCACGTGATGCTTGAAGGAGATGCTGTGGATTCAACGGTCTCAAGCGGTATCAACAAGTATATAGCGAAAAACTGTGTGCTTGATGAGTCTGCAACTTCAACTATCGGACTAACATTCCTCCCTTTCGTTGAACTGCAGGCTTCTTGGGAGGGCGCCGGTATTGACTAATAAAGTAGGGATCTTCAGAGGTTAAACAGTGAACGGATGGTTGGCTCCCACTGATCATTTTTGATTCATTGTTTAACTTCAGCTGATCTGTCAATAACGGAGTAGCAGCTCATTGGCAGTCAACCATGCTCATGCTCATGCTCATCATTGCCGAGATACAGCTATTTGAAGTTAGCAGTTTCAAAACACGGGTTCAACGATATCTCAACACTGCTTTGACCAAATCGGCTCCAAATTTTGGTTAATACTAACTATGTGCATGACGAAGGCCGATTTTCAAACATTTTTTTTAAGACAACAGTATTTTTCTGTTTTTCATATAATTAGTCAAGTGACGAATGACCTCTCTAGGTTAAAGTCACGTTAATAAAATAAACAACAACATATAATTAGTCAACAGTTTTTGATTTTTGTAATTTTTAAAAACCTAAATTTCAAAATCGGTCTTCGTCTTACACACGGGATAAGTCTTGGGAGTACTCACTCCAAATGTCAGCCAATTTGGTCCATCACATCTCAAGATATCTTGGAACCTGTAAATCAACCCGGTGTTTGATGTTTTCTCTCTAGAATCAACCAATTTCTCTCCAAAACCAACTAAAAAAAGCTGCTAAAACAAACGCCATCAACAGGTAGGCAACTTCTTTCTGAACAATATTGCTTTTTGAAATTAAAAATGTATTTAAAAGACCTCAATAAATAGCCCAAAATATTGCAGATCTGACAACTCTATCAATAATTATAAGCACTTATGTGTTATTTATGCACATTTTTGAAGCCGGATCTCAACCATTTGATGAATATATTATCCGGATTTAATGCAACCCATCGTTGGATGGGTAATCAAAAGACCATTCCAAGGAATCCAAAAGATCGAAGATCTGGCCCCCTATTAAAAGTTACTAGCACTTGAGTGTTATTTATAAAGAAAAATATGCCAGATCTCAAATATTTTGATGAAAACGTTGTCCAGATCAATTTAGCGACCCATCGTTGAATTCGTAATCAAAAGATCTTTGCAATAGGCCAAAAAATTGAAGATTCAAAAACACAAGAAATTAGTAATGAAGCATAGTTTTTGAAACATGTTAAGCGGGAATTGTGCTATTTTGACTAAATGTATTTACTATATGAATGTCAGGAAGGTGGGTTATGTAACGTTTTTTATCAAACAGAAAATATTATTTACATAGATACAATGCTAATTTTATGAAACAATTTGATAAAAAATTTCATTGTTTTAGAACGAAATAACACATTTTCTATGGAAACAGGCAATTTTTCAGAAAATCGCAAATCGCGAGTTCTAAACAATTTTTGGATTTTTTTTTCAATGCATGATTTTTTTTCCTGAGACAAAAACCTATCGAAATCCAGGTGATCCCTAGGGTTTCCACCAAATCGTCTTTTTTAGGACATACTAATGGAAGTCATGGACACTTTTTTTAATTCTACTTTTATCGTTATAAAGTAAATTAAGAAAATAGTGATTTTTAAGAGTGTAACTGTTTTTTTCTGAAATGTCCTAACCAATAACTGCAACTTTGCCCAAATCAACAAATCAATCAAAAAATTCCTTCACAGTTAAAGATTTGCAAAAAAAAAACAAAGTTGTATCGAGACTTGTATGCAAAATGGCTCTTTGTTCAGAGAGTAGCCTTCGGGAAAATTTTATTCAAATTTAAAAATAAAATACAAATTAATGAAATCCATTGCCGGTTTTTGAAGGAATTACTCCTTTCCGATTTGAAAATACTTACTTTTCTTTGATTCTGTAACGACGAAATTGCTCTATCATCACAAAAAGTGCTGAAAATGTTATTATAGCACTCTTTTGAGTGCAGAAAAGTTCAACATTTCAGCACTTGTGTAATACTTGAGTAATACTTGGGTTTTGAGTCTACCAAACACGGAATCAAACGATTCTGTCACAAATCCTGTTCTGAGGTTTTTTTTTCTTCAAAAATGCAAAATATGTCGAAAATCGTCATTTTGCTTGTACTTGTTGTTTAATCTGAAATAATCACTAATGTGTAAACTTCTTGAAAGTTTAATTGTACTATTAAAACTCGCATAGTGGGCAGGCATTACGCTTTGTATTCCGTCGCTTTCTCAAACATGACACAATATTTTTGCAGTCTTTTTGAAACAATTTGTTCGTCTTGATCCAATCTGCAATAAGCTTCAAAAAAATCGCAAACATATTTTGTCGTTTTAGAGCAATAGAAGAAATACAAAACGTAACGCCAGCGCACTATGCGAGGTTTATCTGTAATAGAAAACAGTTTGATATTAGCTTATATTAGTAATTTACTTGCCCTTGACCCCTTAAACAAGTGGAGCATCAACACTTCCCGTCTTCCAAATCCCTTTCCTTGTCCCTGGTGTGCGGTGGAGATGGGAGCGGCCGGCAATGGACGGCTGCCATGGTGGTGAGAATCTGGTTCAGGTGGAATTGGTTCTATTCCCAATTATCGATTCCTAGGCAACTTGGGCTTAGACAATCATCACATCACATGGCGAAAATCCAGTCTGCAATCCGCTAAAATCACCGTCTCCTAGCGAAGCGAAGCGAATAGAAAACAGTTTAATATTAGTAACATTTTTGATTTTGAAAACATTCGATTTCGGTAAAACGTTTGTCACTCACAGAGCCTATGTTGAAAAGGATTGTAAGCATCTAAAACATATTGGTTATTTTAAAATAGTAACTTATATTTTCACACCTAAATGGCGATTGAGACGCGAAACCATTATCATAGCGCCTTCTCAAGGCAAAACATATATCAATTTATTCTTCTTATTACGTCAGGATGTGTTTGTTCTGGGCTTTTAGTCCCATTCTTTACGGGAATCGGTGCGTCGTCTTGCACATCTCCCGCTCACGTAGGCGTGTGCGTGTGCGTGTGAGATGGCAACACTGCTGGTCGGGAAGTAAGTAATAATTTATTCCGAGAAAAACTCAGTTCGAATAACAAAGAGGTGTCTTTTTTTGTTTCTTTCGTGAACTGTGAGGGACGTTCGAAATGATCACACTTGAGAAAATCAACGACTTTCGTTGCATTGAGAGTGAACGTTCCCTCATACAAGCTTGGCGGGAAAACAATGCACGAGACGTGTCAGGCTGTCAATTGTCTTCTCACCTCATAGATCTCCATCAAGGAGGAGGGTTGTATACGTGTTAAATCTAGTGTACGAATTTCCATGGAAAACCCCAACTCGGCTCTTTTTGTTTCAAGCCCAACTGTGAATCTCTTCATAGAAAAAAGCTTCTTTTTGTTGAAAGGAGGCCGATAAAGTGTTTCCCCCTTCGCGTGAATGGCGAATGTTTACCCTCGCAAGAAAATGTCAATCCTCGTCATTTGAGGCGTGATAACGGGGGTGGCCAGGTTTTGCCATTTCGAAAGCCCTAAATCAACTTCCTCGGGAGCAGCAGTAAATCTTTGGGACCGAATTTCAACGTGGTGGTGGCCCTTTTGTTTGCTGTGATTTGGCCGATTGCGCGGAGAATTTATGGCAGGCCGGAAGGTCGGTTTGGTTTTAGTTTAACCTTACTATGTTCGGCGAAAAGCGTGACAAGCTGGCAAAAGTGGGCTTTCTTCTTTCTTTATGGGATTATGATATCTTTGTTGTTGAATTTCTGAGTACGGCAGTGGGTTGTTTGGTATCTGGGTTGTGTACTGTAGATGAGAATTTGTTGCATGATACAAAAAATTGAAAATGAGTTTACAGATTTTACTTGAAATTTCATAAAATTGAACGGAGAATTAGTCGGTTTCGTGCATCGTACGTTTTGCATGCAGTTGCTTAGATTTTTGCTATAGTGATTGTTAACGCACATAAGAGCGTCTGGTGCTTGGTTCGTGGCATAATCGGATCTGGACAGAACTGAAACTCGCGGGTTAGCTGTTGCACAGTAAATTATAATCAAAACTTTATTGCTCTTGGTTTCTGTCGGTTTATTGAACTGTACTGGACGGTAATTAGACGAGAAAACTGTAACTTTCTACATCTTGAGCTGTATTTCAGAACAGGACGGTTCTGTTCTGTCTGATCTGTTCTGTACTGTGTCTCGCGGAGCAATGGCCACTTCTAGAGAAGATTCTTGTGACCAAAGCTGGTAGTTCTAGCGGGAAATTCTATAACAATGCCAAGAACTCATTTGGAGATGCTTAGAATTATTCTGTAGTACTAGATCTAACTGAACTGATACAAATCTACAATCTGAACCTTTTGCATGCGCAAACAGTGATAAACTTTACTTATTCTTGAGATCGAAGCAAGCTGTGCCTGGGGCCGGAAGCGTTTTTTCGTTTGCTGTCATTTTTCACTTTAAGATCGTCTTAAAATTTTCTTTAAAATTTGTGAAATCAGTTAAAATTTGAAGAAGCAAAAAAGGCAGGAAAAAATCGCGAAGTGGTTGTTAATTCAAGCGTTGCTGGAACATCGAGGAAGAAGGTGTGGGTGGTGATCATCGTCTGATTACTTCAAAGTTGTGTATCGGTACCAGGTCCGCTCCCGGGAATTCTACTGATGATTCTTCCTGCTGATGATTCAAGAGGAACGTGTTGAGAAGATTGGAATCAAGCTGTTGAAGATTGTGTGGTTTTGGTGAGAGCTTTTCATCATTTTGTTCAAATAACTCTTTCATCTACTCTAACATCCATACAATCCAATTAAGACAACTACGCCAATCTTACTAAGGAGCGGCCGTGACTGACTGGTTACGATGTTCGCTTTGTAAGCGAATGGTCCTGGGTTTGATGCCCATCTGCTCCCAACGAGAAAGTTTAATACTTAGAAATACTTGAAATACTGAATGAAAACGAAAAATCAAAGTCGCTCGAGGTGGGGTTCGATCCCCCGTCCTTTGAATTGGTAAGCAAAAATGCTAACCACTTGGTGAGTTATGACTGGAATTAGGAATACTGTTACTATCAACTATATACGCGCTGAGTCCTTGTCCATTTGACAAGGGTTCGGAATTTCTAAATAACGTTTGAATCCGATTGATGCAAACGTTCTTCAGGGCGGGGCTTGTCGATAAAGCTGAAGTACTTCGCGCTCGGCTAGCCAGCGTAGAAATGGGTTACCGAAACTCGGCAGAGCTAACTAAAGTGCCTTATAGAAAGTGGGGACACGAGGAACTGAGAACCCAGCGATTTTCTGTCAAAAAATTGAGCACCTCCAAGATCTTACACATAAGGTGCTTACAATCTCTACTTCGTCTAAAGGATTTGTCAAAAAATGAACACCTTCCATTCAAAACGCTTGGTAAAATTTGAGTGACCAACTGTGAGTGGCATTGCATTTTGAGTGCCTTGTCCCCACTTTCTATTAGGCACTTTAGAGCTAACACCTTCCAAATGCCTATGCGAGTTATTTGCATGTATAGAGTGTAGATCTAAAAACACATGGAAACAACACAATTTGTAAGAAGTGGCCGCGTGGTCCCGTTTGGATGGTTGCACACACCCACACGCACACACACATAAACTTTACTTATTCTTCATACAAAGTTTGGAGACAAACCATTCGACCCCTTCGACCCCAACAAAAAATAATTTATCACTTTCTCTTAGTTATATAAATGCATTTTTTGGCGAATTTTTTTCTCTTTTAAATTAACAATTACTGCCATCCCAGCTCCATCTCTACCGGTCAATTGATATCTTCATCCACTGATCTGGATGAATGACTTCTTGCCTTGATTGCTTACCTCCACGCTCGTCAAATAAATACCGTTAATTAACCACGCACACTCAATGCCATCAAGCCAATCCCACATCCCACCTGCAAACGGTGCAATTCATCAGCAATCAACTTTACCGTTCTTCGTTCGTCCTTTTTTCCACCCACTCACCCACCATGTAATGTGCAGTGCATTACTTCAATAACATTATTTTCGGATTATTAGTAAATTAACCCGGCGTAAGTTCGAGGATGTAAACTAACAAACTGGTGATTAAAAAGTGACTGTTTATTAAAAAGATTCGGTTACATTATATAGTTCCTTAAATTTAGTACAATTTTTCAATGCTCTCAATCAAAAGATTTCTCTCTTGTTCTAAACCTCTCTCCTGGACTTTTGTCCTTTTCTTCCATACGCGCATAGCTTGTCTATCTCGCTTACGCGGCGATCATAGTTCGTTCTATGTTTTGTCCTCTCTATTCTAGTGGCGTCGTTCGCTCAATTTCTACTTTCTCTCTGCTTTGATCGATTAATCCGTTTGCTCGATCGTCCCTTTCACTCTATACGTGCTACTTTGTATTCAGGTGCGCGAACATGCTTCGGATGCTTGTTCTCAAGCTCTGTGCGGACAATACCGTCTTTTCGTGTTTCTGATTCTAGGGTCTGATAACTTGCAGGATATATGGTTATGTCTTCGTTTGAATTTTAACCTTCTGATTTGTACTTCTGAAAAGGGTTTTCTGATGTTCCTAGAAACCTAGCTGCCTTTCCTGTCGATAATGGTTTTCTTGGATTTCGTGTTTCTTACAGGAAATGTAATAAAATAAATCTTTCTTCTAAATTACCCGACACCGCTTGGGAATTTCTTGATTTTCCTGATTGTTGCGTCACAGGAAGCGCGAGTAAGCTTTTTCTAATAACTGAAAACATTTCGGTTATTTCAACTTCAACTAAATCTGACACCGTCAGCTACACCGGACCCCGTAAATCTACATCCGTAGGTTTACCACAAATATGAATTTAGTTGGAGTTGTTACATGAGTAAATTGTTCCTTATCCTTATGGGTATTGTTGAATATGTTTTCCTTACATTTATTACTTGAAAGATGAAGTTAATATAGGAAAAATAATATGATTTATTTACTTTTACTATATCTATGCTGAATACCTTCTTATTATTCCTTACCCCGTATTGCTTGGGGATCATTTATAAATTTTCGTTTTGCTTATCATCTTTTATTTCGATTTTCTTATTGCCATCATCATCTGATGCATTCCTTTGTTTACGCTTGACGTCGAGAACGGCTAATTTCACGACTGGTCTTGTCAAATACTTTCCTGATGCTGTTTTGATTCTAACTAATCTTACTATCCCGTCTTTTCCGGGTCTTGTGTCGGTTACCAAACATTTGATCCACTTTCCTTTGTTTTCTTCATCAGGAGTTATTGCAATATCTCCAACTTCAATTGATTTCATTTCTTGATTCCATTTTGGTCTCTTTGTAAGACTGGGTAAATACTCTTTTATCCATCGGTTCCAGTAGTTATTCGCCAACTGGCTGGACCTTTTCCATTGCTCTCGTAGAGCTTCACCTTTTGAAACATCAGTTAACATTGGTTCCATATCACCGGAACAATTTATCAGAAAGTGATATGGTGTTAAAACTTCATCGTCTTCTGACTCCAGTGGAATATGAGTCAACGGTCTGCTATTTATGATATACTCAATTTCTGTGAGTAAGCCTCGTAGAACATCTTCTGGCATAGTTTCTTGCACCGATGCTAAAATACTTTTGACTTCTTTTACCATTCTTTCCCAAACACCTCCAAAATGAGGCGCTGAAGGTGGATTGAAGAACCATTCAATTCCTTCGCTTGCTAATCTCTGACGGATTCTTTTGATTTCATTATTTGCTCCAATGAAATTTGTTCCATTGTCACTGTACAATTGCATAATTCTACCTCGTCTTGATTGAACATTTTTCAAACAGATAAAAAGGCATCTGTACTCAGATTACGAGACAGATCCAAATAAACTGCTCTTGTTATTAGGCAAGTAAATACTAATCCCCAACGTTTTTCAACACGTCTCCCTATAGAGACATTTACTGGTCCAAAGTAATCTACTCCGGCATAAGTAAACGGTTTGACAAACGGAATTGTTCTGTATGATGGGAGCGCAGCCATTATGGGTGGCTGGGGTTGCGCCGATCTATTTTTGCATAATTGACATGCGTTCTTTACTTTCTTCATTGTTGCTCTAATGTCAATTATCCAGTACTTTTGTCTAACTGATGCTATTGACGCATCCAGTTTCAAATGGTAGAATTTCTCGTGGTAATATTTCAGTATGAGTTTACTAACATGGTGATCTTTCGGTAATATGATTGGAAACTTAGCTGCGTAGTTTAACACGTCAGCATTTTCCAATCTTCCTCTCGACCTCATCACTCCCTTTTCATCAAGGAACGGTGTGAGACCTCTAAGAGAACTATTTTTCTCGATTGGCAATTCAAATGTTAATGACTTCATTTCGCTCGGGAACTTATCCCACTGAGCCTTTTTAATCAGAACGATTTCAGCTTCGCAGAAATCTTCTTTAAGCAATGTATTTTCGTAGGCCATATTCTTAGCTTTCGAAACGATCATTTTCATTATACCACCGATGGCTCGTTTCAAACGACTCCAATCGGAACACCATTCTATTTGAATGTAACTATAGTTTGGAATTTTGCATTCCTTTATGATATGAACTGGCTTCAATTCTTCATTTGTTTGAAAACGTTTTCCTTTTACAGGCCAGTTTTCTTCTTGATACTTTAGGAAATTTGGACCATGCATCCAAATGGATTCTTTTGTTACAACCTTCGTTGCTTCATCTGCTGGATTGTTGTTCGTGTCTACCCATCTCCATTGAGATACGGTTGTAGAATCGAGTATTTCACTAATTCGTAATCCTACGAATACATTATATGATCTAGCATCAGACTGTATCCAAGCTAGCACTGTCTTCGAATCAGACCAATATATGGTTCTGTCGATTTTCAATCTTAGTTCATTCATTATATTTTCCGCGATTTGAGTTCCGAATACTGCTGCTAATAATTCAAGACGTGGAATGGACAGCATCTTGTTGGGGGCAACATGTGCTTTTGCTGCTAATTGATTTATTTCAATTTGTTGTCTTGGAAATTTAATATTTTTAGTAGCTAAAAGTCTAGTTATCCAATGGTTCCAGGACTCATTCAAATCTTCTGGAATTGATTCATCCCATTCTAACCCCAACTTCCACAACTCTTGCATAAATATTTTACCTTGAATTGTAATGTTTGAGATTAATCCCAATGGATCATATACTCTCATAATCGTGGATAACATATTTCTTTTCGTTAGATTTTCCGTTTTAAATTCTTTATCAGCGTGTTGTACACCAATTTCACAATGGCCATTCTTGTTATGCGCTTCTTCAATTACGCTTTCTGTTTCCTCAATTCTTGCAATTAGAGGCTTCGACAAGTTACTTCTTGGTAAGAATTTACCTTTCATTTTATTTATGGATGTTTCATGATGCTGCACTTCCTTGTGCAACGCAACTGTATGTCTCCCATTGGAGTTCTTATTGGAATGATTCCCAGATACTTTGCCATGCAATACCCAGCCTAATCTGGTTCTGTTTGCAATGGGTTCATTGAATTTGCCTACTCTTGATTCTAATCCTTGAATAACGAACGAGTGTGGCAAGCCTATTAAAAGTTTTGGACATTCTTTTCCATAACCTTTCAAATTTGTATCCTTCAGATGCGGATAACGTTTAATCATCTTGTCCTTATTTAAGGACTGTTCGGGTAATGACATGCTACTGATAGTACGCATTTTTCGTAACTCGTAAGTTTTTCCATAACAGCCTTCGATACTAACTGTAATCTCTTGACTGTTCTCATCGTTTTGTACGTTTCCATCAGTCCATGAAAGAGCTAATGGTTTCTTAGTGCCCATTATGGCCAATTCTTTTCTTACATCATCTAGCAACAGACTAGTAGATGAACCGAGATCTAAAAGAGCTAAAACCCTAACTCTTTTATCTCCATTTGATAATACCACCGGCATGATTTGATAATACACACTACTATCATTCCTATCATGGTGGTTAACTTGATTTGCTGTATTTTCAGAATGTTTCTCCACGGTAGGAGTTCTTTTGGTTTCGTGAAGCATTGGGTGGTGGTTTATCTTACACCCAGCAATATTGCATTTCTTAGGGTTCTGGCAGTTTCTCGAATTATGGTTCGAGAAGTTGCAACATGCGAAACAAAGTCTATTTTGCTTCACACTTTCTATTCTTTTAGCGACATCCATTTTTGCGAAAACTGGACATTCAGCATTTCTATGAGTTGTTTCATTGCATGAGAAACACTTGTATCTTTTGTCTGATTTTATATCCAAATGAGCATTCAATTTTTCTCTTCTATTGAACCTTTCGCGGTTCCCTGGTTGAGAGTATTCTCCCGTCTTATACGACATCATCATGGTTGCCAATGACTTATGGTCCTTTAGCCATATAGAAAACGATTCTAAATCAGGCAATTTATATTCTTCAAGCAGATTCACTGCTTTCTCTTTTTCAAGCAATGATTTCAGCCATTGCTGACGCAAATTGAATGGTAGTTTTGCTACCAGATCTTGTATCAACCTTTGATCCTTCAGGTAATCAGGTTGTTTCAGTAGTTTGATATTTGTAACTAAGTTCTCGATCGAAGTTACGAAATCAATCATTGATTGTGGGTTCTCCACACTTGGGTTTTTAAGACTGAGTGCATCTTTTAAATATCCTTCATAAAGGAATCGAACGTTACCGAACTGTTCCTTTAAGGATTTCATAATTAGTGGAACATTTGTATGATCTGTCAACAGAGACTCTACGTGAAATAGGGCTTGTCCCTTTAAATGTTTTTCTAGGCGGTTCAGATTTTCCACATCACTGAAGCCTCCTTCTTTTGTAGTTGTTTCAAAGATACTCTGAAACCTGGGCCATACCTTATAAGACCTGTCGAAATCAGGCAAGTCCATGAGGGCTTGTCTGGTCACAATTTTGTTAAGTTGGAGGATTGCAGCCTCCCACTTGGATTATCAACTACCATTGCAGATTGATTTTCGAGTTGCTCATTTTTAACATCCAATGATGCTTTAAATGCATCCATCATTTCTTTTAAGGTTGCTACCTGATTGTTAGTACTCTTATTGGACATGTAACGGAATGCTTCCTTTGTGCTTCCATCATTTCGATAATTGGATTTACACTTCCTCTGAGTTTTTCCGCGATGGTCACACATCTTGGACAAAACCATTCTTGTTTCTTGGGTGGATCTTTTGGAACATTTGCACAACTTTTGTGAAACCAATGTTGGCAATCGTCACAACCTATCATCTTATCCTTTTCATCAGCATCATTACAAAGCTGACAGTGACCATTCGTATTGCCACTAAACTTGAACAATTTTGAAGCCATATTGCTTCTTTACACTCTTTTTTGTAGTTTGCGAATTATTCCTAACAGATCACTTCTTACGGGCTAATGTTGTAGACTTACTACTTTTCTGCTGTAGCTCGTTGTGATCGTGATGCTGCGCTGCTCGTTGCGATGCTCGTTGCGTTGCTGGTTCTGCTATGCTCGATGTGATGCTTCGATGTCTCGTTGTCCACACGACGATAGATTTTCCTTCAGATTGATCTGCTTCGATTGATGATTCACTGATGAAACTCCTTGGCGCATGTAGGCTCGACCTGATGTCGAATGCGACCGGGCAATCTCTAATTGACCGGATTTCTTCGTTGTAACGTGCTCTTCCAGTGAACACGACAGTTGCTGATTATTGATATCTAACCGGACTTATTCGATGTCCGGACCAGGCACACTTATCCGCAATTCGGGTGTGACCGAACAGATTTGTCCGGATTTTGACGAACGCACTTTTCCAACCGTATGTTGATGGCGACCGATCGGCACGTGGCACTTGATCGGATTTTGATGAACACGAGTCAACCTAGACGTTGGTCGCGGCCGAAGGAAAGTGAACTACTTCTCACTTTTTACACATGAGTCACTATCTTGTGAAAACTCGGCAAATTCCACAAACACTTGGTTCTTACTTTTGAACCATCACCAGTTTTGTACTTTTCCTCTCTGGAGCCACCATAAAATGTAATGTGCAGTGCATTACTTCAATAACATTATTTTCGGATTATTAGTAAATTAACCCGGCGTAAGTTCGAGGATGTAAACTAACAAACTGGTGATTAAAAAGTGACTGTTTATTAAAAAGTTTCGGTTACATTATATAGTTCCTTAAATTTAGTACAATTTTTCAATGCTCTCAATCAAAAGATTTCTCTCTTGTTCTAAACCTCTCTCCTGGACTTTTGTCCTTTTCTTCCATACGCGCATAGCTTGTCTATCTCGCTTACGCGGCGATCATAGTTCGTTCTATGTTTTGTCCTCTCTATTCTAGTGGCGTCGTTCGCTCAATTTCTACTTTCTCTCTGCTTTGATCGATTAATCCGTTTGCTCGATCGTCCCTTTCACTCTATACGTGCTACTTTGTATTCAGGTGCGCGAACATGCTTCGGATGCTTGTTCTCAAGCTCTGTGCGGACAATACCGTCTTTTCGTGTTTCTGATTCTAGGGTCTGATAACTTGCAGGATATATGGTTATGTCTTCGTTTGAATTTTAACCTTCTGATTTGTACTTCTGAAAAGGGTTTTCTGATGTTCCTAGAAACCTAGCTGCCTTTCCTGTCGATAATGGTTTTCTTGGATTTCGTGTTTCTTACAGGAAATGTAATAAAATAAATCTTTCTTCTAAATTACCCGACACCGCTTGGGAATTTCTTGATTTTCCTGATTGTTGCGTCACAGGAAGCGCGAGTAAGCTTTTTCTAATAACTGAAAACATTTCGGTTATTTCAACTTCAACTAAATCTGACACCGTCAGCTACACACCATGATCCCATCAATATAATGATTGACATATGCGTTGGCAGCAGGAATTTGCATATATGGTCGACCATCAGAGACCCCAGAACAGGTGAATGTGTGATGAACCATTCACGATAGCATTAAGCCTCCTGCTAGGCGAATGTAATTTCCGTTGCATATTCCCGATCGGGTATGAAAGTATGTGAAAACACTTTGCCACATTGATAACCATTCAATAGGCGGCTTTAGCAAACCCCTCGCCTATAAAGACCACAATTATCATTTCGCGCCACTGTGAACCACCCACGCGGAGCAGGGTGACAGGAAAATAAATGACCTCCCCCTGTCAGACGTCAACGGTGGGGTGACATTCTCATCAGTGGAACCATATCAGGGCGGTGTAAATAAATTAAATGCAGTCGACGTCATGTTTGATATCGTTGATTGATGGAATTTCCTCGAACGAAATCAGTTTGGGTACTCTTTGTTCTGAATTGTTGATTGATTTTTTTTCTTTTGGAGAGATGATTTTAATTAACATTTATGTTTCTATCAAAGCAATGATCCTAGAGGTATAATTTTTTTTTTCAAATTTTTAAACAATTTTTTTACGGTTGAAAAAAGTAATAAGCCAAGTTAGTTACAATTTGACTAACCAAGAAAATCATTTTGAAAACGTAGTCAGTCTATAAAAAAATTTAACACATTGTTTAGTTATTCTCCGCCAACTCAAACAGCAGTTGCCCCGATAACAAAATTTTAAAAAAGTACAAGTTTTTCATTATTTCGCAGCCAGGTGAAGATTTGGTGTCAACAAGATTTTTATGTAATATTAAATGCCTGGTTAGATGGCGTACTTAAAAAAATCGCATGTTCATAAAAAAATAAAAGTATTTTTAAAACCTCTATCATGCTAAATTTGAAGTACTTTCTGAATCTATAATAACCATGAAGGGTCTTTTTTCAGAGCAACAAATATCATTTCAAAGTTTTGTGTCTGCTTAACATTCCAGTGTTATTTTCTAGAGTGTATCAATGTTCTACTTTGTTGTAGAGCAGACAATTTCATTTTTTACCAGATTTAAGAGGTTAGCAGATTTGGATATTGCAGTGTTCTTCCACATAAATGTTTCAAATTATCACATTTTGATGAATATGGTAAAAAAATGTCAACAAATACTGAAAATTGGTATCCCGACTTAGAAAATTTTCATCAATTTCCTTAAAAAATCAACTTTAAAATTTTTGTTGCCACAGTTGAAAGCATTTGTTTTGAAATCAAAGATATTGTCAAAATTGGCCAAAATATCTGGAGCAACACGAGAAAATGGCGGATAAGCATTTTAACAGCTGGAACTAATTAGAAAATTTCAAGACAACAGGTAACTTTTTTACCAAACCTTAAAAGTTAAACAATACTTTCTCTTCTCGGCTACCTTCTAACGCTGCGGGTTTCATTAACATTCCAACACCCAAGACTCCAAAAATTTGGAACGGTAACTTCAACTCAATGGTTATTGGGCATAACTCAGCCAATCAAGATGATTCTTCTTTCCAGTGATTTTTTAGGATTTCTAGATGATTTTAGAATTTTGCAGAACTTAATTTGATCAAATCTGTAATTTTTGCGATCAAAATCATCGTTCCAACTTTTTTTTTCGAGTGTAAAAAATCGCCTAAAATTTCGCGGAGGCAGTTGTTTTAAAAAAAGTGTAACGTATTTGCGGTCGCAGAAGTTACAGGTTTGTTCAAATCGAGTTCTGCAAAATTTTAGAATCATCTAGACATTCTTACAAATCACTGGAAACAAGAATCGTCCCGATTGGTTGAGTAATGCCCGAGAACCAGCGAGTTGAAGTTACCGTTCCACCTTTTTTTGGGAGGCTTGGGCGTCCGTGTAAGTTGGACATGCGTAGGGCGTTCCAGTGTTAAATAGTTTCCTGTTGGCCTGGAATTTTCGAAATAGTTCTGTCAGAATGCTTTTGCGTCCTTTTTAAATATTGCTCCAGATATTTGCAAAGTCACTTTCTGGGTGTATTTGAAACCGCCTTGAGTCAAGAGTATTCAAAAACATTCAGAAAGCAGAAAAAAATGTGGAATGGACCTTTTGAATGTTATAAACTCCGGAAATATCCTAAAGGAGTGTATATAATTAAAAAAATGCTTTTGTTTTTTCCTGATAAAAGTATTTGTTTTGAATGTTATTTTGATGCAAAATAAACAAGTCGAAATTTTCCCATACTTTCATGCATATTTGATAACAATTGAAATATCACAACAACATCCTTCGAAAAAAAATGAACTTTTACAATATACCAAATTTAAGTATTGATAGCACAGAATAGTAGTTTATGTAACAAGTTGCAAAAAGAAGGTTTTTTCAGCACGAGTTGTACATTAAATGTTCAAAAAATAATAAAAGAATAACAAATAATAAATAAATAATAAAATAAATTTTAATCGACGAAGTTCACCGAGTTGGATAAATACGACGATTGCTGAAAAATGAAGTTTTGCATCGAGTTGCATACAACAGTTTTTGCAATTCCAAATCATACACCCTTTGAATATACACTGAAATCCCGATGGTATGACACCAACTGTTGTCAAACGTACGGGGTCACTTTTTAGTTTGACACCCTCTTTACACAGAGCTCACACCTACTACCAAACGTTTGGTGATTGTGAGTCCCGTGTAAAAAGTGATAGTTCGTCACTTTTTAGTTTGACTTTGACCAACCAACGAGGTACAAACTAAAAAAGTGTCAAACAAAAAAGTTACCAACCATCGGGGGTTGAGTGTAGTTGAAAAGTAGAACTTTTCTGCATTTAATTTGAAAAGTGTTTCTATTCCATTCTGTTATTTTTAACAAGAAAAGTAAGTAGTTTCACAACGAAATTGCAAAAAGGTATTTTTATTTACCCTTGCTCGATTCAGTCTCTTTCGAATTTTTCTTCGAGATTTTTCTCAGTGCAAGGATAGAGTTTTTTTTAGCAAATCCGTAAAATCAATGTTGACGAATTATAAAATATCAATTGTTTTTGTAATTGATGAATTATTCCTCTAAATGTGTGTGTGTTTTCTTCTAAGAACATTTGATAGGAGAAATTGGTAACATTTTTAGGAGCAACTTATTGTTACTTTTTGTAAGAGCAGGCGTGGCTGAATGGTCACGCTGTCCGCTTTCTAAGCGGATGATCATGGTTCCAGCCCTCCATCAGCCTGCTTCCGTTGGCTCGCTTGCCGGCGTTTGGACTCACAATCCAAAGGCCGTTAGTTCGAATCCTGCGGTAAAAGGTTTCTCGAAGTAAAAAGAGGTTTGGGTGCTTTCCCCATTTAAGCCTTCGGACTTCTAGTTTCGTGTAGAAACTTGCAATAGAGACCACAAGAGCCCTGTGAGTTGTTAAAGTGGATGATTTGTTTGTCATTGTTTAGAAACTCGGCAACATGGATGATACCGATCATAAGATTTCCATCACACAAACGCAATTAGAAAAACATGTGGTTAGATCAAGCCCCAAATTATATTTTGTCAATAGTAATGATCGTCGTACATTCGAGGCTTCCCGAGATGTGTTACCCTCAATAAAGCGGCCAAGCCTACTCCCAAGTAACATTTTTTCCAGGATTTCTACAAGAGCTCTTCAAGATAGCTACAGCATAGCAGTTTGGACCGCGGTAGGATAAAATTCTCTTCAAAACTTCTTCAGGAGTTTGGAAGAGTACTTGAAGAGAGTTTTATCCTACCGCGGTCCAAATTGCTATGCTGTAGCTATCTTGAAGAGCTCTTGTAGAACTCCTGGAAAATATGTTGCTTGGGCTGTGTTGCATTTTACACCGAGAGAATTCTGGGAACGAATACACCCAAAACTGGCAGCGCTAGTCCGAGAGAATGATGGTCTCGAGTCGAGAGAATAGTGGTACCATTCACGGACGCAGAGAACACAGCTCGAGATGGGCGATAGAACTATTCTCTCGAGGTTCATTTGCAAAAAAAAGTTCATCCGTCAAACAAAAAACCAAAAGTGTCGACAACGGGAATCGAACCAGAGACCTTTGACAAACCAATCCAATGACTTAGCTGCCTCGGCCACCACAGCTTGGTGACCATGGAAAAGTCAGAAGTCGATGTATGACACTTGTAGGAGATTTATTGATTCAACTAACGAATGAACTCATTTGTTATGATGGTGTGATTTGGTACCATTATTCTATCGATTTTGGCACTGAGCCCTCAATAAATTTTGAGAGAACGATTATCTCGATTCTGAATTTTGGGTGTAGCAATCGTGCACGCTGATCCGATAACTCAATGTTGTCGAAATTCTAAACATTTTTACCGACAATAAACAACAATGTTGCGAAATCGGAAAAAATGATTAGGGACCGTCCATAAACCACGTGGACACTTTAGGGATGGCACTTTAGGGATGGCGCTTGTCCACGATCCATACAAAAAAAATAATTGTATGGAAACTGTCCACGAAGGGGGGGGGGCGAAACCCGTAACCTCACGGCCACGGAAGCTCGGCAAGTGCGACAACTGGCCAGCAGGAAATTTTGTCAGAGGACGTTTTGTAACATGTAAATGTTTACATTTTTGATTGCAACTCGGAAAGCTGACAACACACCCAACCAAAATTCGGGACAATTAACAGAATGGGCAGAATTTTGAGTATTTAAGAATTGATACCCTAATAAGATGCAGTTGAACTTCAAAAATGCTTCAAAAGTATTGCTAAACACATCTTTTCAAAAGCAGTCTGTGCATTTAACATATTTACTTGTACAATATATAGTATACACACCGTGCAAGATTTCCCTCCCACACATAGAGTCTGCTCAACCTCTGACTGTAGAAGAAGAAGCATATTTGCGGAAAAGATGCCAAGTCTACGAGAGACTACGACTCGGCATTCTTCACCTTGTGCCTTTGCTCGCTGGGTAGAAGAAGAACCCAAGCATTCCATACCTAATACGGCAGCAGCAGCAGTTCCAAAATGGAAACATATTTTTAGTTCAGCATCGACAGGGCAGGGCGGGGGTGGGTCTCGAGTCAACGGCGCATATTGTGCATGAGGAATCTCTAAATTGTCTTAATAATGATATTCATACCCTGCCACTCCCACGCTCGTTAGAAACTATTCTCATTTGTTTTAAATTATCAAAGTTGTAACTTTATCAAAAAAGTTGTGCGTTGCAAGCCGGCGTTGCGAGTGTTTTCGGCAGGAAGTAGGGCACTTTTGCTGTGGAATGCTTGAAACTTCGCTCAGTAGATATTGGAACGAAGCTTAAATGATATTTTGAGAATTGCACTTAAATATGAAAAAAATAATAATTTTAAGAAAAAAAATCAAAATAACGTATAAAAACAAAAAATACTCACACTTAAATCACCATCATTATCACATTTTCACACCCTTCAAAACCTCATAGTCCTAGCAATAACGAGTGCAGCACCGAGGAAAACCTCCCATTTCGCACGCCCGGTGGCAGGTTTGGGTGAACGAAACGGTAAAACTTTTCCATAATGGCGCGTTTTGCCTCTTTTTGTTGGCTTTTGGCAACCTTTTAGCTTGTTAGCGCATGAATATCCTAAGTATACTTTAGGCACGGTGCTCTTTTTCCCCCTCAAAATTTCCAACGAATCCGCGAATTGCTGGAATCAGTTTACTCAGGTCGGTGGACCCTGCTTTGTTTCAAGGAAGAAGAAAAAAACCCAAAATGAAAACGCTTCTTTTTGATTGTTTTCCCATCTAATTAACATTTTGAACTCTGGAAAAACGGGCTAGAACAGTTCCTAAGCATGTAGACCTTTTAAGGGAAACTTTGTTGAGCTAACTGGTATGTTCAGCCAACCGAAAGGTTAGCTTATGAGATGAAAATTAAATCAATTACATCGTAAAAGTAATCATAAAGATGATGAAGACATTTTCATTTAAAGCAACCCTTTAACATAAAATTACTAACAATGGCGCCTGGACCACATCAAAACTGCTCAATTTAGTGATCCCGTAGGCGATTGACAAACTTTAAGACACCATTCAGCAGAAGAACAAGTTTTTGGGTAGTTGTTTTCAGAGCCTAGCCAAATCCAATGACCGTCACTTTTGCTTTCACATAATACCGTAAACCGCTCAACTAACCATCCCCTGAACCGTACCTGGGTTGGGTTACAAACTTGTCGAACCGGAACATTTGCGGAACTAATTAACTTTGGTGAAAGTTCCCAGGCGTCTCGTATCTCTTCGGTAGAGGGATGTTATTTTGAGTTTGTTGTCCTGGTACAGACAATTTTTGCGCAAAAAAAACTTTCATCAATAGACAACTTTAGTTTTCATTTTTACTGCATTCCTGTTCATTTCATCGTTTCATTTAGGGGATGGGAGAGTGTTTTTTTCACATGGAAAATTTTCTACAAAATTCGTAAATAACATTGTTTGATCCAATTTTAAATCTTTGAAAATCATGATTTAAAAAAAATGCGGATTAAACTCCTTTTTTGTCTTTGCCAATGCTTAACTTTGACCGTGATTTTAACTAATATTTCCTTCTTTTTATTTCAAAATATGTATGTAGTAATTTTTGTTAAGTTCCGGATTGTATTTTTACAAACCTTGTTTTGACTTTTTTTAAGTTAGGTGAATAGGTAATTTAAAATTTAAAAAAAAAATAATCAATCTCACCTCAAAGGCCCAAATTTTAGAATACACGCAGAATCCAGAGCTGTGTTCCCCTCTTTTTTCAGCCCATAAGTCACAATGAGACACTTTGATTTTTCTTGATTAAACTATTCAAAATCCATGGCAATATTCCAAAACATGCATTGAAAGTATTTTTGGCACATTCTTCGAGTTTTAATTCATTCAACCAAAAATATTATGAAAAAATACAAAAATCATTGAAAATTGAAAACCAAGATTGTTTCATTGATGACTACGCTACCATATCTGGGATTAGAGCTTTAAAAAGTTTAATTGTATATTTTTACAATAAATAAAATAAAATTGTACTGAAAATATGAAGCAAAGGACAGGATAATTTGATATTATTTAAAATTATATTCAAAAATTGTATTCGTTTATTTCAAACATAAAATCATTTGAATTAAAACTTTTAAAAATTACTTGTGCCGTATCATACCCCCTCATTGATTTATATATAAAAATGTCACATTTTCATACACATTGTCATAATCTGGACTTTGCACAGTTATGCTTTGTAGTATTTTGGGTCAAAATTTGTCCAGTTTTGAAAGTTATTTTTAAATCGATTGTGATTTTTCTCAGGAATTTCCCAACAAAGTCAATTTTTCACCCCGATGACTAAGTGCCACAAATTGGCCGTCGCCATGGCTAACGACGAAAATGGGCAAACTCGGTTTTATTACTTTCAGGAGACTAGGAAGCGAGCGAAAGTTTGCTCCCACTGGAAGGAAATCCTAGAAAAACGACCGATTTTTGAAAAGTAATAATCTTCTTAAATTGATGATCATTTCGGGTTGGCACCATCAAAAAGACAAAGTCTGTGCAGCAACGTTCGAAGCCGGCGAGAAACCCGAAAATATGAGTGAGGTGTAAAATCTCATTAAAACCGCAAACACGTCAAGATTACCGGGGTACGGCATGGAAAAGTTTTAAATTAATTTTTCTCTCAGCAGCTTCGCCACGTGGTGAGTGTGTTAAGCTTTTTCGAGTGCAGAGTGTAAATCTAGCAGAGCTTATGGGAAGACTGCGGAGTTCTTGGGCAAACTTTTGATTATTTTTTGTTTTCATTTTCATCATTACATCCTAATGGAGCGACCGACCTCGGCATGCCAGCCACCAAAAGGATGTACTGAAATAATGTGATATGCATATTTTCCTACCGACGGCAGTGAAACTTTAAAAAAGCTCTCGACCTTCCCTTGTAAGAGAGCATCAGCTGTCTGTCGTGATTGTGCAAAGTTTTTCCTCGTGGCATCTCATCATTTGTGGGTGAGGGTGGGGTGGCCGCTGCTCATTTTTCTTCTACGCTGACTGGCAGCCATCAACTCATCAATATTCATGTTGCATAATTTCGAGTGGCAGCCAGCAGCAGCGTACGCAAGCAGCCTGGAGAATGGTTTCCGTTGACGGTGGTGGTGTGTCAGAATCATCGAGAGTGCACTCTATCCTGGAAGTGGGCCGAGGTACGGGCGCTGAGTGCCCTTCGGGGAACGGTTTGGATCATTCGTTACATTGTTTTGATTTCAGAATACGAACGGTTGATATTCATGCTTTTAGGGGATTCCACTGAAAAGATTTGAGCTAATGTTGCTTTAGCGTGAGTTATGCTTTGATTTTCGTGATTTAAGACAATATTTGAATAAATTCGATACAATCAACTGGGGCAAATTGGGACAGCTGTTTTAGACATGCTACTTGTTTTGATCTATTTTTATATTTGGTTGTTTGGAATAGTGTTATACCTAAGGCTACCAACTGTACGGATTTTTTCCTTACCATACGGATTTTCAACCCTCTTCGTAGATTTTTAACAGGCCGGAATTTTTGTAGGGAATTTCACGCATAATACGTATTTGTATGGAATTTTAACAATTTTTGAACATTGAATTGCTTTTTTGATCTGGTCAAAGCTTTTGTTAATTAGACATTTTAATTTAGCTGTGAGTTTGATTTAAAAAGGGAGAGTTTTCCGGGGTTTTCTCAATTCAAACTTGATTTTTTTTTTCGGAGGTTAATAAGACCTTTTAAAAAAACACTCTAGAATTGTTCTTTTAAACATTCCTTACTAATTATATTTATCCATCAAATGATCCAAAGCCTTTCTAAAACTTGTGACAAACCTTTGAAAATTTGAACAGACAAACGTCAAGAAATCAAAACAATCCAAAATGACCGAGGGGTATATGCAGGGGTACCCAACCTTTTGGCCCTGCGGGCCAGATCTATTTTTTCTGAAGCAGTGGCGGGCCGGAATTAATATTTGATAAAAGTTGAAAAAGTAAACACATTTTTTTTCAATTTTCTTATGATTGAGTTTTTTTAATGCAAATACATAAAAGAACTAGTGTTGCAAATATGCTTCACATATCTTGATTTAAAAAATGAAAAACAAACAACATTCAAAAATTTGTTTATTTGACTTATTATAATTTTTGCTTGTTTAAAATTGTAAAGATATTGTTTTTGACGATTGCAATCAAATACCTTGATATATTAAAAAAAAAACATTAAAATTTCAATGATCATTGCAAGTTTTTGATAGGAGCGGCCGTGGCTGACTGGTTACGGTGTTCGCTTTGTAAGCGAATGGTCCTGGGTTCGATTCCCATCTGCTCCCAACGAGAAAGTATAGGAAATATAAATCTTGAAACTCTGAACATGAACGAAAAATCAAAGTCGCTCGAGTCGGGGTTCGATCCCCCGTCCTTTGGATTGGTAAGCAAAAATGCTAACCACTAAGCCATCGCGACTTGGTGAGCTAAACTAGAATTAGGAATACTGTTACCACCATCAACTATATACGCGCTGGGTCCTTGTCCATTTGACAAGGGTTCGGAAGTTCTAAATAACGTTTGAATCCGATTGGTGCAAACGTTCTTCAGGGCGGGGCTTGTCGACAAAGCTGAAGTACCTCGCGCTCGGCTAGCCAGCGTAGAAATGGGTCACCGAAGCTCGGCAGAGCTAACACCTTCCAAATGCCTATGCGAGTTATTTGCATGTATAGAATGTAAGATCTGAAAATACATGGAAACAACTCAATTTGTAAGAAGCGACCGCGTGGTCCCGTTTGGTTGGTTGAACACACACACACACACACAATGATCATTGCAAGTTTTTGATACATTTTTCAATATTTTAAAAATAGAGTCAGATTTGCGATTCCTTTCCGTAGGGTCGTAGAATTTTCGCGTCCGCCGTCGGTGTGTTTTTCGTTTCTTTGGCGTGCGTGTGTGCGTGTGAAGGTGCGGCTGGCTTTGGCTGTCCCGATGACAGTTGAGCCAGTCAGATTTGCGATTCCTTTCCGTAGGGTCGTAGAATTTTCGCGTCCGCCGTCGGTGTGTTTTTCGTTTCTTTGGCGTGCGTGTGTGCGTGTGAAGGTGCGGCTGGCTTTGGCTGTCTCGATGACAGTTGAGCCAGTCAGATTTGCGATTCCTTTCCGTAGGGTCGTAGAATTTTCGCGTCCGCCGTCGGTGTGTTTTTCGTTTCTTTGGCGTGCGTGTGTGCGTGTGAAGGTGCGGCTGGCTTTGGCTGTCCCGATGACAGTTGAGCCAGTCAGATTTGCGATTCCTTTCCGTAGGGTCGTAGAATTTTCGCGTCCGCCGTCGGTGTGTTTTTCGTTTTTTTTGGCGTGCATGTGTGCGTGTGAAGGTGCGGCTGGCTTTGGCTGTCCCGATGACAGCTAGCCAGTTTGATTTGACCCTATCAACACCCTATCATACCATTTCAGCTCGATACACATCGAAACTCGTCGTTCGCACCGTTAATCAGTACCTCACTAAACATCAATCATTTAAAACTCGTAAAATCATCTCAAGTTAAAAGTTACATTGTTTAATCCTTCATTCTTTAATTACAAATGATTTTTGTTCTATCTTTCCACAGCCGGCTGTCTAAGACTAGACCATTTCATTTAAAATTTAACAACCGATAAACGGAAATGTCTCATCCGCAGCATCCGATTGTTTGCCTTGAGAATAATATATAATACCTTTCACCAAACACTATGATTTTGGGTCGCATCATCATCTTCTATGATGAATCCTGACCAAACACCCTATCCTACTAACAAGTTTTCAGGTTCCTGGCGCTCGTGGGGTGTAAGCACAGAGTAAATCAGCTGCCCTAGTAGCAACCTGCGCTAACTAACATTCCCGTCCCTTAAAATCGAGGTCTACAAACTGACATGGCGGGCGCCGTTGGTGGCCAATGACTGTTACCTATTCGCAACTGATCTAGCTTTAGCAATCATGGTGTTTTATCTTTTCAGCGCATTCATACATGCTGTTGATAAGGGAAACACCACTAGATCGTCGAAGCCTATAATCAGTAGTGCTGAAAGGATATTACGGTTCTGTTCAGCAACGGAGGGGCAACCATGGGTGATCTCTCATGCTCATGCTCATGCTCATTTTTCAATATTTTAAAAATATTTCCAGCGATCTATTTTCAGAATGAATAATTTGATTTTAAAAAAATGTTTATTTAACTTATTTAAATTTTTGCTTGTTTAAAATTGTATAGATATTGTTTTTGACGATTGCAATTAAATACCTTGATATATTTTCTTATAAAAAAAAAAACATTCAAGTTTCAATAATCGTTGCAAGTTTTTGATACATTTTTCAATATTTTAAAAATATTTCCAGCGATCTTTTTTAAGTATGAATAATTTGGTTTTTAAGCTTTTTTTAAAAAAAACTTTATCACTAAAAAGTTGTTCTAGAAAAATACATTAGTTTTGCTTACTTATTTATTTAAAGAAAAAGAAAATAGAAAAAAAACTTCAAATTGAAGTAAACACAGTCAAAACTGAAAGAAATAACATTTAGTAATTTTTTGGTAAATTTTAAGATAACAATAGAAGTTTTTTCATAAATTTAACAATTTTACGAAATTGATATTTTTGTTTTCCTGAACAATTTTTTTAGTTAAATAACATCAATATAAAAATTATAAGAATTAAATTCAAACATGAAGAATAATGTTCTAGCATTATGTTAAAATTTGATCTCAAGCTTATTTTTTAATTCAGACAATAATTTAATTTATTTAATACTTCATGAACAGCCTAAAGGGCCGGTCATAAAAATATTTTAGAATGCCGTCGCGGGCCGGATGAAATGGCTCCACGGGCCGGGCGTTGGGCAGGCCTGGGTTAATGGATGCAAAAATCATATTTAATAAATAAAAAAAAACTATTTTCAAACTTTTGTTTTTAATTTTTTTTTTAATTTTAATTTACAATTAATAAAATATGAAAATTAAGCAATGTAAATAAATTTCAGTAACTTTTATTTTTATATTTAATCTGGAAAATATTATGCATCGGTGGTCCCCTCGTTATTTTTTGTTCAGCCCATTTAACGAGCAGCATTCGGTGACTGGGCTACGTTCTCAGTTATCGAACAAGTACTGTACCATGGTGTCATATCGGCAAAGTGTACGGATTTTCGCTCAGCTAGAGTTGGTAGCCTTAGTTATACCCAAGCTGTTCACATTACAAAGCTTTGATCAATTGAAGATATGCAGCCATCGTCTAACTATGAAATAATCAGCAACAAAAACTATTGCTTCCTAAAAGCTCACAATTCAGTTTCAAATGAAACAATCTTCCAAATGTTTTATGAGAAAATTTACATGTAAGCTAAAGGTGCATCATTGCTAAAGGTGCAAAGTTGCAGAACAAATGATTTTTTCGGCCCGGGTCATATACGATAAATGCTAAAAAAAATAAATTTTGCATTGTGTTCCATACAACTTTTTTTTGTAGGGGGAGAGAGGGTAATATGCACCCCCTAAGGGAAAACTGTGATTTCTCAACCATTACAGCATTACTGTGGAAGAATTTTGTTCGATGTTCTGAAACAACTATTATTCTTCGTCATCCATGTGAAGAAAGTCTTAAAACACCCCTAAATTATTCGAAAATAACAAATTTCTAAAAACATTTTTGATCCATTTCAAACAACCATGCGGGGCAATATGCACCACAACAACGGGGCCCCGACCACGCTTTTTGCAGAAAATTTAATTAAAAATGCATTTTTTGATGTTTTTGGACTCATCTATCTACATAATAGTGAAGATTATGGCAAAAACTAATACCTCAATACTTACAATAACAATAAATGCTTTTTATAATGTCCAAAAATCATGATGAAAGTTCAATGAAAATTAGATGAAAACACAACATTTTAAAGTTTTGCAAATAACTTAAGCTGTTTTTAAACTACGATGCTCAAATTTTTCCAGCATGGTTAAGCAATGTTAAGCTTCAAATTTCTATGAGTTTTTCCCCGGAAAATTCTTTCAAATACCGAGAAAAGCAGGGGGTGCATTTTGCCCCGGGGGTGCATATTACCCCCTCTCCCCCTATTTTCGGACACACCCTTTAAACGTAGAGGGAGAGGGGGTAATATGCACTCCCTAAAGGCAAACTATGATTTCTCAACCATAACAGCATTTTTGTGAAATAATTTTGTTAAATGTTCTAAATCAACTACTATTCTTTGCCATCCATGTGAAAAAACCTTTAAAATTGTTTATAAAAAGCAAATTTCTAAAATATTTTTGATTAATTTCAAACAATCATGCGGGGCAATATGCACCACAACATTGGGGCAAAATGCACTACAACAACGGAGCAAAATGCACCAGGTGAAAGCAGTTTTCACTAGTCACCACTAGATGACACCGCTGTTTTTACAAAGGAGCATTACAGCGGTGCATTTTGTCCCGACCACGCTTTTTGCATAAAATTCAATCAAAATAAATTTTTTATGTTTTTGGTCTCATCTATCTATAGAATAATGAAGATTATGGCAAAAACTATATAAATCAACAATAACAATATCAATAAATGCATTTTATTTTGTCCAAAAATCATGTTGAAAGCTCAATGAGATAAGATCAAAACACAACATTTTAAAGTTTTGCAAATACCTTAAGCTGTTTTTATCCTACGATGCTAAAATTTGCCAGCATGGTTTTACAATGTTAAGCTTCCAATTACTTCACTTTTCCCCAATACAGTAGGAGATGCATTTTGCCCCGGGGTTGCATATTGTCCCTTCTCCCCCTAACTGTAAATCAAGTGTCCATGTATTTGGTCAATTCACAGTTTAAACCAAAACAATGTTCAAAAGTATTAATTTTCTAAACAAGTGCTGAAAAGTTCAACTTTTCAGCATCCATTTCAGTAATGAAAAGAGGAACTTTCCAGTGTTTGTTTAGAAACGTGTTTCTATGCGGTTCCTTTTTTTCTGGTAGAGCTTTATAATGTTTCGTCGTTTGAGAATGACAATAAAATTTTATAGTTTTACGACTTATACTTAAATTTTATTCCGTTTAGTATTTTTTACTCTCAGCTTAAATCAGCTTCTATTTTTATCACATATTTACTTATTTTGATTTGGACTTTTGTAAAGTTTATTCGAGTCACGACATAATCGATATACCTAATTTTATACCATCTTAATTTGTGCTTTAAATCCTCACAACTCAATCACCAGACTGCTGTTCTTTGCTCTACCGAAGCCCCCCACTGTCGTCGCCAATTATGTCCTTTCAATGGTATTTTCTCCTCATAACCACACTTCTTACACTTCTATATGCAAAAGCTTTTTCAGCACCCCACCACATTCCGTGCTTACTTTCCTTCCAAACATCGTATCCCAAGGCACGGAAAAAGTCCAACCAAGTCCGGAAGATCCGGAAGGTCGCACCCCATGCCCTGGCCGGGGTGGCCAGGACCCAACAGCAGCAGCAGCAGCAGCACGTCTACATCAGATAATTGTTTTAAAATCTACAGTCATTCGATAACGAGTTTGCCACATCAGTGTGAAACCCGGCGGGGTAATAAACGACGAAATAAATTAGGACCATTTAGCATTATAACATGGCACTTTCCGCACCGGGTTTCGCCTTACTCTGGTTTCGGAGGGAAGGAAAAAGCATGGGGCGAGAAGACTTAGACACGAGGGCCATTTACCCCTTTTTATCCTGACGGTGCGCGCCGTACCGTATTTCTTGGAACATCGTTAGTCAAAAACGGAACTCAGTCAGGTAGAGAGTGCTTTTCGGAAGGCCCTCCCCGCTGGCAGCTGTGGCGGCCAACTAACGGCATAAACTTGAGAATTAATTCCTGTGCACCCGGTTCCCTCCCGGACTGTGAATGTGTTTGTTAGATTGGTCCAAATTTGAGCTTCCCTTCAAACAATTCAAATTAAAAGGAAATGTTTCAGAAAGGTCACTTTCTCAGCTTATTAGACATTTTAACGACTTATTTAAACCTCCGATATTGAAATGATCATTTGGAATTTCTATGTAAAAAATGTCACATTTTTTGCCACCACCTGCCATATTCAACTATTAATCTCAGCACACCTTATAGTTCATGTCAGCGAAGAATGGTTAAATTTGAACCACTCTAGTGTTTATGGACTACTAGTACTCATGAGGAGGCAATAAAATATTTAGCAAGAGTGGAACTTTTCACACTTGAAAATTATGGGAAGTTTTCCGTTCCACTTTGGGGTGAGCGCTGGAAAGTTGAAATGCTTCAGTTTGTTGGTCAGTGTGAAAGGCTATAAATAATTTATTTGGCTGCTGGCAAGGTGGAGATGCTTCTATTCCACCATAAATCCATCTGAGAATGTGATTAAGGTTTCTCAATGTGAACTAAATTGAGCTTTAAAATATTTGTTTCAATTATCCAAACATACTGTGTTCATCCATATAAATATTATTTAACACAATTGACTACACAGAAAAAAAATCAATTCTCGAAACCGTGAAGTCAGTTCACGATTATGAGAACCACGAAGAAATATATTCACGTTTATGGTGCAAATGCACCATACTCATGAATAAATTCCTTCGTGGATCTCAAATTCGTGAAATTAATTCACGATTACGGGAATTGATTTTTTTCTGTGTACACAATCTATCATACCGAAACATGAAAGGCAACATTTATTAAATCAATACCACACAGTGTAATTCACAACAATGACAACTGTGCGTGTAATAATCGCACAGCATCATGTTCGTAACCACCAATATTTGTTTGCTGAAATAATTACAGTTGCACACGTGTTGGCTAATTAAAGTTGTCCTTTACCACCGCACGTGATAATTCATTTCGACTCATTGATTTACAATTCCAAGCGGAGGCACACACACAAAAAAGAAGTTTAATTTGATTAATTACAGCGCGATGGGGCTAACGAGGCAGCGTAAACTTTTCAGTACGGGTATGAAGCAATTATTTTCCATTTCCATTGTCACAATTTTCACGACGATAGAAAAAAAAACCCGATTTAATCCCACCAGGGGTGAGATAGAGCCTTTCTTACTAAAGAATATAACTTCTCTCAATTCACAACATCGACTTGATACAAAAAATCTTATGATGAAAGCAAGGTATTATTAATGATGTGTTTTCTAAAAGAAATTGAAAACGCTATTTTCACCTATCGAATATTTTTAATCGTACAAATTCTTAGCTTCCAATGCGCAAGTGACGACACACACCGCGGTATTGGTTTTCTAGTTTTGGTACGAGCCCAAAAACCGAACAAAGCAGGCGCAAAGCAAAACCGAGTTAACCGCACAGTGGGAAGCTTGCCATTCAGCGTCTACGAAAGTGAGAGATTCAGAGATAGATATTTTTACAACCGCACCACTACACACTCAATCGCAATACTTTAGGAAGATAGCCATTGGCGTCGCGAACATTGAAAACTTTGAAAACGATATAAAGCTTAGAAGCTTCGAAAGCTCCTATTGGAATCCAATGAACTCCGTTAAATAAAACGACACGACAAATGAAGCCTACTTAAAGGCGATTTTAGGAGCACACGGGATACAAATTGATTGTACCCGGATGAATGTCCTATATGTCAAAAAAGTTTCTGCATAAACATTGGACAGTTATGCAAAAACGGACAGAGCAAAAGAAACCGAAAAGCTACGATATCTTACATGTTGAAGGAAACATCGGTAGACAAGCTACTACGAACGAATATAAGTCGAGCCGAAACATATGCGCCAGCATTCTCGCGCCAGTATTCGAAGCTCAACTTGACAACTTGTCGACTTGGCGACGAAGCGTCGAAAATCGATGCAGTGTGATTTTTTAGCGATTTTTCGGATTACAATTCATGCTGAATCGACATATTTACGAAGCTGGAAATGACGTCCTGGCTTAAAGTAAAACCTATACCTTTCTTTAGTAAGAAAGGCAAAAAGTAAATCGTTCTAAAAATTGATCCGGATTGCCGATCGATGTCGAATTTGTTTCAGATGCTCACTCATGGTCTGTACTATGAAAGTAGCAAGAAATTTCGAATAAAATCAGAAATGAAAAATGTTGGCGAAGGTCACCAGGTGGGCTTTTACCTTTTTTTAGGGATTTTGTTTCTTATGGTAGGTCAATCAAACGGCTCTAACTCCAGAACCATATTATGAATCTGGATGAAAATTTGGGAGGTTGTAGGGCTCGAAAAATGCAATTTTGAGATAAATAAAGGGTTTGAAAATGAAAAATTTTGACCATATTTTCATTTGAAAACTGTGTATTTTCTGGAAAAGTCTGGCCGCATCCGAAAACAGATGGATAATTCGAAATTTGCGCGGCAACTCGCCCAGGTTCAGCACACTAGCTTTCATCTGCATTTAGAAGAATCGAAATCGGATTTATGGGAGCTGAGAACGGCGCGACACAAAATTTAGCAAAATTTTACCACATACGAACATCACTCGACCTCCACGGAATTTATTTTCTCAAAATTCGAGGGTTCGAGATAGACGAGTTCTGTCAAGGTGAATCGATAGAGCGTCGAAAATCGATGCAGTGTGATTTTTTAGCGATTTTTCGGATTACAATTCATGCTGAATCGACATATTTACGAAGCTGGAAATGACGTCCTGGCTTAAAGTAAAACCTATACCTTTCTTTAGTAAGAAAGGCAAAAAGTAAATCGTTCTAAAAATTGATCCGGATTGCCGATCGATGTCGAATTTGTTTCAGATGCTCACTCATGGTCTGTACTATGAAAGTAGCAAGAAATTTCGAATAAAATCAGAAATGAAAAATGTTGGCGAAGGTCACCAGGTGGGCTTTTACCTTTTTTTAGGGATTTTGTTTCTTATGGTAGGTCAATCAAACGGCTCTAACTCCAGAACCATATTATGAATCTGGATGAAAATTTGGGAGGTTGTAGGGCTCGAAAAATGCAATTTTGAGATAAATAAAGGGTTTGAAAATGAAAAATTTTGACCATATTTTCATTTGAAAACTGTGTATTTTCTGGAAAAGTCTGGCCGCATCCGAAAACAGATGGATAATTCGAAATTTGCGCGGCAACTCGCCCAGGTTCAGCACACTAGCTTTCATCTGCATTTAGAAGAATCGAAATCGGATTTATGGGAGCTGAGAACGGCGCGACACAAAATTTAGCAAAATTTTACCACATACGAACATCACTCGACCTCCACGGAATTTATTTTCTCAAAATTCGAGGGTTCGAGATAGACGAGTTCTGTCAAGGTGAATCGATAGAGCGTCGAAAATCGATGCAGTGTGATTTTTTAGCGATTTTTCGGATTACAATTCATGCTGAATCGACATATTTACGAAGCTGGAAATGACGTCCTGGCTTAAAGTAAAACCTATACCTTTCTTTAGTAAGAAAGGCAAAAAGTAAATCGTTCTAAAAATTGATCCGGATTGCCGATCGATGTCGAATTTGTTTCAGATGCTCACTCATGGTCTGTACTATGAAAGTAGCAAGAAATTTCGAATAAAATCAGAAATGAAAAATGTTGGCGAAGGTCACCAGGTGGGCTTTTACCTTTTTTTAGGGATTTTGTTTCTTATGGTAGGTCAATCAAACGGCTCTAACTCCAGAACCATATTATGAATCTGGATGAAAATTTGGGAGGTTGTAGGGCTCGAAAAATGCAATTTTGAGATAAATAAAGGGTTTGAAAATGAAAAATTTTGACCATATTTTCATTTGAAAACTGTGTATTTTCTGGAAAAGTCTGGCCGCATCCGAAAACAGATGGATAATTCGAAATTTGCGCGGCAACTCGCCCAGGTTCAGCACACTAGCTTTCATCTGCATTTAGAAGAATCGAAATCGGATTTATGGGAGCTGAGAACGGCGCGACACAAAATTTAGCAAAATTTTACCACATACGAACATCACTCGACCTCCACGGAATTTATTTTCTCAAAATTCGAGGGTTCGAGATAGACGAGTTCTGTCAAGGTGAATCGATAGAGCGTCGAAAATCGATGCAGTGTGATTTTAGCGATTTTTCGGATTACAATTCATGCTGAATCGACATATTTACGAAGCTGGAAATGACGTCCTGGCTTAAAGTAAAACCTATACCTTTCTTTAGTAAGAAAGGCAAAAAGTAAATCGTTCTAAAAATTGATCCGGATTGCCGATCGATGTCGAATTTGTTTCAGATGCTCACTCATGGTCTGTACTATGAAAGTAGCAAGAAATTTCGAATAAAATCAGAAATGAAAAATGTTGGCGAAGGTCACCAGGTGGGCTTTTACCTTTTTTTAGGGATTTTGTTTCTTATGGTAGGTCAATCAAACGGCTCTAACTCCAGAACCATATTATGAATCTGGATGAAAATTTGGGAGGTTGTAGGGCTCGAAAAATGCAATTTTGAGATAAATAAAGGGTTTGAAAATGAAAAATTTTGACCATATTTTCATTTGAAAACTGTGTATTTTCTGGAAAAGTCTGGCCGCATCCGAAAACAGATGGATAATTCGAAATTTGCGCGGCAACTCGCCCAGGTTCAGCACACTAGCTTTCATCTGCATTTAGAAGAATCGAAATCGGATTTATGGGAGCTGAGAACGGCGCGACACAAAATTTAGCAAAATTTTACCACATACGAACATCACTCGACCTCCACGGAATTTATTTTCTCAAAATTCGAGGGTTCGAGATAGACGAGTTCTGTCAAGGTGAATCGATAGAGCGTCGAAAATCGATGCAGTGTGATTTTTTAGCGATTTTTCGGATTACAATTCATGCTGAATCGACATATTTACGAAGCTGCCCAGATCGAAAGTCCGTAAACCAACGATGTTTTGTAAAGCAACGATGTTTTTCGAAATTTTCGATGAACTGTATGCTACGCGTTAGAGCGAAAGAGAAAGCATGCTTGTGATTTTCATCGAAGTTTCGCTAAGCATGCTATCTCGCTCGTTCAAGATTGCGAAAATTCGGAAGAACTGTCAAACTGCCAAACAAGAAACAACGATTTTTTCTTGGACAAGTTTTTTCAAGTCACGTGGTGTTGGATTTTTTAAAAATAATTCTAGTTTTACGGTGAGTTAATCCTACTAAGTATTTCTTTTAGTTTGTTTATTTAAAGTCCTTCTATTTCAAGCCATGCCATGGTGTCGATCCAAATCCCAAAATAAAATTCCCTGACTTTTCCCTGACCTCTCCAGACCACCAATTTTTTTATTTTCTATTTTTTACTAACATATTGTTTGGAGCGTTTTTATGGTTTCATGCATTTTTCTTTTTGAATATTGCAAATTTAAGATATTGAAAAAAACCAACGACTTTTTTGTTTTGATTTTTTTGACCATGAATTCTGTAAAAACTTAAAAACTTTTTTTATTTTGTCAATCATTTTTTTCTAATCGAACATCCAAAATGAGCAACCATAAAATTGTCCTGTGTTATTTTTATCTGGTGATGCCAAAAAATCTAGATTTTTTTTGTTTTTGTTTTTTTTTTTTTTTTTTTGAAAGGGTCCTATAAACAAATGAAATACAATAGCTTAGGGGCCTTAAAAAATTGAAATAATTAATAATTACAATTGTTGCAAATTTCAAATTGCGATTAGTTAGTTTCACTTCATTTCCTAAAGAAAATTTAAAGTTAAAAGTTATCAAAAAAACAATTGAAAATTTGAATTAGAGTAAGAAGTCATGTTTAATTTTGAAATTGTTGTCTTTTGCGGAATTTTGAAACGGAGTGCATAATTAACAAAGAGAGCGCGTGGTCGTAAAAAAATATTCGGAGTGGAAAGTGTTTTTTTTTTTGTGTGAGCCTTTTGTTTCGCATTTTTGTCGTGAATTGTGCGCTGCGAGGAGAAGAATACCCTCTGAAAATGCAGCGTCATCAGTGCATAATTGACAAAGGGAGCGCGTGGTCGTGAAAAATATTCGGAGTGAATAGTGTTTTTTTTTTTTGTGTGTGCCTTTTGTTTCGCATTTTTGTCGTGAATTGTGGTATAGTTTCGATAAAAACGATCCGAGTTCGCTAGGTTTATCGCGTAACAAAATTATTTTGATTCATCAAGAACGTCGTGTGGTGCGCGAGTCTTTTTTGTGTTGAAAAGACCTTCCCATAGCTCCGTACCTCGGAGGGCTCGACGTCGGTTGTTTGTGTGTTAAGCCCTCTCCATAGCATCGTAGCTCGAGAGGCAACGAAAATCAATACCTTATCTAGCTAACAGAAAGAAGATAGGAAGGCACTTGATGATTGAGTTCGTCGCGTCTATTCCGTAACAAATTTATGAACTAAATGATTATATAATTAAAAATCAGACTACGCTATCATTGCAGCATTGCGTTAAACACCTCATTTTATAAATAAATATTATTTGGTTATATCTTTCCACAGCCGGCTGTCTAAGATTAAACCATTTCCTTTAAAATTTAACATCAGTTAAACGGGAAATGTCTCATCCGCAGCATCCGATTGTTTGCCTTGAGAATAAAATATAATACCTTTCAACAAACACTATGATTTTGGGTCGCATCATCATCTTCTATGATGAATCCTGACCAAACACCCTATCCTACTAACCAATTTTCAGGTTCCTGGCGCTTGTGGGGTGTAAGCACAGAGTAAATCAGCTGCCCTAGTAGCAACCTGCGCTAACTAACATTCCCGTCCCTTAAAATCGAGATCTACAAACTGACATGGCGGGCGCCGTTGGTGGCCAATGACTGTTACCTATTCGCAACTGATCTTGTTTTGGCAATCATGGTGTTTTATCTTTTCAGCGCATTCATACATGCTGTTGATAAGGGAAATACCACTTGGTAGTCGAAGCCTATGATCAGTAGTGCTGAAAGGATATTACGGTTCTGTTCAGCAACGGAGAAGGACAACCATGGGTGGTCTCTCATGCTCATGCTCATGCTCATGTTGTCTTTTGCGGAATTTTGAAACGAATTAGGCCGATGCCATTTTTGATTGTGTTTTTATAAAAAAAAACTAAAGGAGACAAAAATTTAAAAAAATATGTAATTTTGTAGAACCTTACGAAAGATTAAAACAAAACTGAAAAACTAAGAAAATGTACAATTAAATATTTTTTTTTCAAGTAAATGTTTTCGGTTTTAAAAAAGATCTAGGTCTTTTTCAACAAGAATTGTATTTAAAGTAAACGGTTTTCTGACAAAACTTTTTCTTGAAAAATTAAAAAAAAATTGCTGTAAAATTAAAAAAAATGTTTTCTACCTTGACCAGAACCTATAGACGATCATTCACACGATCAATACATTTTATAAAAATAAAAACAAAATACAAACTGCTCGAGCTTTTCAAAAAGTCATTATTTATCAAACTTAGATATTTGGGTGTTTTGGAATAGATTCCAAATTTAAGCTCGATCTGACCACGGGAGCTCCTCCTTGTAACACCTTGAATGTTGTTTGGGGAAAATATGTAAAATGTAGTTGTACAATCCCTATGAATTCTCGGATGCTGGAAACAACTCTTCCGAAGAGACCATATTTTATAAATTCTTGAACTCTCAAATTCCTTTATTCAGAATTGTTAAGGAGAAATCAAAAAAAAAACCGCGCCATCCCAAAACCCAATCCGCGCAAAATCCGCGTCATTTTATGAAAAATAATTTTGCGACAAACAGACAAAAGAGTTTCATAATAAATTCAATGTTGTTATCTCAGAACGCAGAATCTTGAAACGCTGAAAATGTATTTTTGCTAGGATTAGATAAACTAGAGGAAAAAACCAAAACAAACATTTTAGCAAAAAAAAATAAAATAAAAAATCAAAAATTACAATATTTTGAAATTTAGATCTAAAAACTCAATTAAATCTTAATAAAAATATGATACAATTTCAAAATTGTAATAAATTCTCGATCTTGAGGTTTTTAATTTAAGATACAGTTCATAATCGATGATCTTACCAAGGCGTGGCTTAGAAAAATCGAAGCAAATTTTCCTACATCTTCTTCTTAAAATTTAGAAGAATTTAAGAATTTAAGAATTTAAGAATTTAAGAATTTAAGAATTTAAGAATTTAAGAATTTAAGAATTTAGGAATTTAAGAATTTAAGAATTTATGAATTTAAGAATTTAAGAATTTAAGAATTTAAGAATTTAAGAATTTAAGAATTTAAGAATTTAAGAATTTAAGAATTTAAGAATTTAAGAATTTAAGAATTTAAGAATTTAAGAATTTAAGAATTTAAGAATTTAGGAATTTAAGAATTTAAGAATTTAAGAATTTAAGAATTTAAGAATTTAAGAATTTAAGAGTTTAAGAATTTAAGAATTTAAGAATTTAAGGATTTAAGAATTTAAAAATAATATTTTTTTGTTGTCTTGATTGTTCTTATTTTATTTATTTTTTTTTTTTGAATATTGATATCTTTGATTTTTGTTTTCAGATTTTTTTTAATTTTTGATTTAAAAATTTCGGATCTTTTAATTTCTTTTTTAATATGAATTTATTGTTTTTGGGTTTTTAATACTATTTATTTTTATTTTTTTCCTAATTTATGAATAATCCAATTTTGAAAGTTAGAGCTGTAATTCTTGTATGTTTTGATTTTTTTATTTTTCTTCAAGAATGTTCAAATTTAAAAAAATCTTTTGGTTGAATCCCATCTAAAATTCAAAGGCGGAAAACCAATTTAAAAATTAAATATTATCAATGTTGCAAAGTTTGGCCTGGAAGACATTCAAATACATCATCAAGAGCAAATTTGTAAAAAGAAATGAAATTTTGTAGTAATACTTTTAAGATCATCGAAATTCCCTGACGCAGCATAAAATTCCCTGACTTTCCCTGACTTTTCCAGGTCAAATAAAATTCCCTGACAATTCCAGGTTTTCCCTGACTTTTCCAGAAATCGACACCATGCATGCCAATCTGTTGCTGAAGGAACAAGTCCGTCCCTGCATCATCGACCGGACCAGCCGGCAAGTTGTGACTCCCGGGTGGACTCGAAACCAGCAACGGTTCCCGTTCCGGCAGCTGCCATCAGCGATTCCAACTGAACATACCCCATGAGTATGCCGGTGAAAGAATCTGCCGGATGCAAAATGTTCCGGAGTGGTCAACCTGCTGAGAACGGCACAGATTCGTTTTCGGCGGTCAGTTGTTCGCCAAAAGTTATCCCCGAAAAGTGACCGATATCTTCGACGCGTGAGAAATGCCACGATCCTGGAGCTGGCTTCACTGTAAAGCGGTCAATTGGTCGATTGAATCTCGTCCTCACCGGCTCCAAGATTGATAACGGGACCACCACCTCCACTGCGAAAGTGGCACAGCGCAGGAATAATCGATGGCAGCGGAATTGGTGATGTTGAAGGAAATCAACCGATGACTGCTTTGCCGTGTGGCGCAGGTTCGAGGGGTTTGGTGCAACGAGCTTAATGAACTTGAATCCGTCCACGAAGATGAGTCTGCTGCAGGAATTCCAACACCTGGTGCTGTTCAAATTGCTGGTGGTCAACCGGAACGAGGAACTATCGTGGTCACAAACAATAATTCCAACTGGTGAGTTTGTTTTTGAAGCAAAACTTTTTTTTTGTAATTCTTTATTTTCTCATTAAATAGGCTGATGCCGTCCGGAACCGGCAGGCAGGGCGTTTATGGATCTACATGTTCCCTCAGAAAATACGAACGGAGCTGTGCGAATCTCCGGAATTACCACGTGGGATGGCCATGGCACAGGAAGTGCCCTCGGAAAGACGCTACTCAAGATCAAACTTGAAGACGGGCACGACGGGTGGGGTGCTGCACTTTGCGCCCAGTTCAAGCATTTGGAACGAAAGTGCAGGAACAGAAACGAAAGTCACCACGAAGCTGGTCGAACGATGACTTAACAGGGCGACGGAATGACGATTCCGGCCATTCCGCAACAGCAAAGAAAAGATATTCCAACCCAGGCCTCCCGTTTTCTGGTGAGTTAACTGTTTGGCTTCAGATTAAATTGAGTTCAAATTTCTAATTATCCTTTTCCAGAGTGTGAGCGCGAAATACTTTTATACAAAGTACCCTGCAAAGTAGTCCATCATAAAGTGCACCGTTGGTGGTGTCCGTCAAAGCTGCTGAGTGGTCCAAGCGAGGTTTTCTGAACGCCGCGGCGTCGTGCTTCGCAGAATATCTCCGTTACGCAGACAGACATTTCCCCAGGAAAGACCGACAGCATTATCCGGCCACACCGAAAGCAAGGGAGGAACCAGTAACTACTGGAACAGTTCCTGCTGACTGGTTGGCACCACGGTGGTGCCGAGACTTGCGATTGACGTGAGACTTCTGGGAGCGCGCACCTACGCCACCTCCGAGTTAGTCTATCTGGAATCTGTGCCACTGAAGGACAGGTAGAACATTGATATTTGAATATTTCAACCCAATCTAATGTTTCCCTCTTCTAGCTCAATAGTTTCGGGTGGTTCGGAAGCTTTAACAACACATGGCGCTGTTCAAAGTATTCGCCAACGCAACCGGGTGATAGTTATCTCGACTCGTACCGAGTATGCGATCACGGCCCTCGCGGACAAACGCAACCTCTAAGGTTAGCCAACTAGCAGCAGCGATACCAGCACCGGAATCACGACGGTAACCGGCGGGACTCTTCGTCAGTGGCGGCTCCGTTCATGGAGCCGGAGATTGTCGTTCAGCGGTCTATAATCCAGGACGAGGAGCTGCGGCAACAACTCCTCCATCAGGAAGAGGACGAGCGCATGGCTTGGAGTCGCGAAGTGGAACCCGAGCAGGACCGAGTGGAGCAAGAGCAACGCGAACGGCAAGAGAGTGAATCCGCCGTTCATCAACCGATGCCGCCCTCGCAACGGAATGGCTACGTCCCATCCAAGGACCATCTCAAGTTGCTTCGCACGGAAGACCAGCGAAGGGAGATGGATCCCAAGCAGGCCGCAGCCAGGAAGCTACAGGAACTGGAGCAGTAGCTGAAAAGTAAGAAGGTTGAAGGCAAAATCCTTCCGGAAATAATCTCCAGGGAAGTCAACCGCGGGGTAGATGGTTACGGTAGTCGGGATCAGACCAATAATCGTAGCGCTCCAGATGGTGCACCGGCCCAGTATTAGAAGCAAGGTGAAGGCAAGAGCTTTCCGTTTGTGCAGCAGTACGATCCGCAGTTTATCCACACCCAGGAAAGCTACGGCAAGGGTCAACCGGCGGGTCAGAAGTGCCGTTGAATGGATGGAGTTACAGCAGCCGTGACCGGAAGTCCTATGGCAAGATGAACAGCGGTGATGACCGTACCACGTCGCAGTTGAATCGACAAATCCCGGACAAGCTGGAGTCGTCGATGATGGAAGAGCAGAAGCCCAGCGAACCCGTTTGGCTGATGTCGGAGCCTTTGTAGAATTCGGTAGAAGCTGCGGAGGAACGAGCAAGTCAATTGAGCCTCCTTGGAAGCGATGACGGATAAAAATAACGCTTCCGAATTGGATTTTGGCGAACACGACAACGACAGTTTGTCTGCGGACCGTACGGGTGTACTCGATTGAGCTCACTAATATCTGTTCAAACTGGCAGTTCAGTTTAAGAAGCACGGGACCTTCAATCCCCCTCGGTCACTTCCAAGCTCGCGGAAGTCCCCCTGAATCTTGCCAAAAGCTGCCGTTTGAGCAGGTGTCCAGGTTTTCAACGACCGCAAAAGTTAATGTCCCGAGCAGCCACACGATTCACGAATCCCGGAAGAATCTCCGGAACCGTGTTCCTAGGATTTTTCCCCCCTCAAAAGTGGCCAGTACTAGTTCAAAATGCGGTCCACGTTCCTAAAAAATCTCACTCCAGCCGCAATCCGGAATTGTCACGTGTGACGGTTACGAGGCCAAGGAACGTCTCAAGTTGCGTCGCGAGAACCAGCGAGAAAGATAAAACGTGACCAGGAAGCTTCAGGAGCAGGACGATCGCTTCTGCAGCAATAGCCGGGTGTCGGCCAACAATTTCAGAATCGCCCTAGCACGCCCAAATATAGATCGAGCGGAACCGGTCCACGTTTCTAGAACTTTCCCTCAACTGCTATCCGGAAATGCCCCGGGACGCTCATGATCTTGAAGGAGACGACGAAGGCAACGCTGCACGAAACTAACCCTGAAAGTGTCCTCGGAACAACGCTCGGAACGACGAACGCGTCCGGGTCCAGATCAATCGAATCCGGTCCACGATCCTGGACTATTGCTTTCAAATTACGGTAATTTATTCGTAACATTTTCTTGATTCAGTTCTCTAATAGTTTATTATTATTTTTCTAACAGGTTCATGCAATCCGGAGTTGCCATGTGTAACGGCAATGGACTTTGAGGTTCCCTCGGAAAGAGGCAGCACGGAACAGGCTCGATGGATGGTCGCCAACCTGGAAGTGCCCTTGGAACGATACTGAACGAAATGGCTCGACGGTCGCCAACCTGAAAGTTCCCCAACGCTGCACGGAACAGGCTCGCCGGCGGTCGATAAAACCTCCAAGGTTGGCCAACCAGCAGCAGCAAGACCAGCACTGGGATCACGACGATGATCGGTGGGACTCTTCGTCGGCGGTGGCTCCCTTTATGGAGCCGGAGATATTCGTTCAGCGGAGTCAATCAGAAGCTAGTTTTCAGACGACGAGTCGGAACCGAGTCCGCCGAAGGATATGCCGGGGCCAACAACAGCAACAACGTCACCAGCAGGAAGAGGACAGGGAGATGGTTTGGAGTCGCGAAGTGTAACCCGAGCAGGACCGAGTGGAACAGGAGCAACGCGAACGCCAAGAAAATGAATCGGCCGTCCGTCAACAGCTGCCGCCCTCGCAACAGAATGGTCACGTCGCATCAGAGGTGTGACGGCGGTGACATGATTCTTCGGAAGATCATGAACAGGCCGATATCGGCCGGAACTGGTACGCGGGATGACTCTGACAATGCCAGCGATGTTGGAACGACGACGCCTGGAACAAGCCCGAAAAAAGCCCACAAGTGCCTCAAGAGCAACGAGTGTCCAGGTCCTGAGCAAATGGAACGTTCCAGGAACTTGCCCTCCCCTCAACACATTCCGGAACTGTCACGCCGGAAGGCCACGTCCCTACAGATGCCTTCTTTACGACGCACCACGGAACAGGATGAACAGGAACGACGGACTGCTGTCGCGATGCAAGTGCCCTTGGAGCGGTTGCTGAACGAATGCGTTCAACTCCAATTCAACCGGAGCAGGTTCCCCTCGTGTAGATCATTCCTTTGAACCCGTTTCTGCCGGGAACTCGTCCCAATGTCGGTGATGCGGAGGAGCTAAACTAATTGCAGCAAAATAAATAAATTTAAACCTGAAAATAACTGTTTTAATCAAAACAAACCCAATGACAGATGACAGAAAAAGAAGAAGAAGAGCTCAAAAAAGGGGTTGATGCGCGTCCGATTTTTCACCCTTACGTCGTTCTTACATCGGCCACGCACGTAGGCCTCCCGCGATGTTCGAACAACCTTGACAGGTTGACGTTTCGGGTGCAAAATACCTTGATTCGGGTCTGATGCGTGTCTCAAAATCAGACCCGCATCGGCCCCTGTAGGTCTGATCGTCGCTCTTACGATCAGACCCGATCGGCCCCGTTTTTCTTACTGGGTGGAAATGACGTCCTGGCTTAAAGTAAAACCTATACCTTTCTTTAGTAAGAAAGGCAAAAAGTAAATCGTTCTAAAAATTGATCCGGATTGCCGATCGATGTCGAATTTGTTTCAGATGCTCACTCATGGTCTGTACTATGAAAGTAGCAAGAAATTTCGAATAAAATCAGAAATGAAAAATGTTGGCGAAGGTCACCAGGTGGGCTTTTACCTTTTTTTAGGGATTTTGTTTCTTATGGTAGGTCAATCAAACGGCTCTAACTCCAGAACCATATTATGAATCTGGATGAAAATTTGGGAGGTTGTAGGGCTCGAAAAATGCAATTTTGAGATAAATAAAGGGTTTGAAAATGAAAAATTTTGACCATATTTTCATTTGAAAACTGTGTATTTTCTGGAAAAGTCTGGCCGCATCCGAAAACAGATGGATAATTCGAAATTTGCGCGGCAACTCGCCCAGGTTCAGCACACTAGCTTTCATCTGCATTTAGAAGAATCGAAATCGGATTTATGGGAGCTGAGAACGGCGCGACACAAAATTTAGCAAAATTTTACCACATACGAACATCACTCGACCTCCACGGAATTTATTTTCTCAAAATTCGAGGGTTCGAGATAGACGAGTTCTGTCAAGGTGAATCGATAGAGCGTCGAAAATCGATGCAGTGTGATTTTTTAGCGATTTTTCGGATTACAATTCATGCTGAATCGACATATTTACGAAGCTGGAAATGACGTCCTGGCTTAAAGTAAAACCTATACCTTTCTTTAGTAAGAAAGGCAAAAAGTAAATCGTTCTAAAAATTGATCCGGATTGCCGATCGATGTCGAATTTGTTTCAGATGCTCACTCATGGTCTGTACTATGAAAGTAGCAAGAAATTTCGAATAAAATCAGAAATGAAAAATGTTGGCGAAGGTCACCAGGTGGGCTTTTACCTTTTTTTAGGGATTTTGTTTCTTATGGTAGGTCAATCAAACGGCTCTAACTCCAGAACCATATTATGAATCTGGATGAAAATTTGGGAGGTTGTAGGGCTCGAAAAATGCAATTTTGAGATAAATAAAGGGTTTGAAAATGAAAAATTTTGACCATATTTTCATTTGAAAACTGTGTATTTTCTGGAAAAGTCTGGCCGCATCCGAAAACAGATGGATAATTCGAAATTTGCGCGGCAACTCGCCCAGGTTCAGCACACTAGCTTTCATCTGCATTTAGAAGAATCGAAATCGGATTTATGGGAGCTGAGAACGGCGCGACACAAAATTTAGCAAAATTTTACCACATACGAACATCACTCGACCTCCACGGAATTTATTTTCTCAAAATTCGAGGGTTCGAGATAGACGAGTTCTGTCAAGGTGAATCGATAGAGCGTCGAAAATCGATGCAGTGTGATTTTTTAGCGATTTTTCGGATTACAATTCATGCTGAATCGACATATTTACGAAGCTGGAAATGACGTCCTGGCTTAAAGTAAAACCTATACCTTTCTTTAGTAAGAAAGGCAAAAAGTAAATCGTTCTAAAAATTGATCCGGATTGCCGATCGATGTCGAATTTGTTTCAGATGCTCACTCATGGTCTGTACTATGAAAGTAGCAAGAAATTTCGAATAAAATCAGAAATGAAAAATGTTGGCGAAGGTCACCAGGTGGGCTTTTACCTTTTTAGGGATTTTGTTTCTTATGGTAGGTCAATCAAACGGCTCTAACTCCAGAACCATATTATGAATCTGGATGAAAATTTGGGAGGTTGTAGGGCTCGAAAAATGCAATTTTGAGATAAATAAAGGGTTTGAAAATGAAAAATTTTGACCATATTTTCATTTGAAAACTGTGTATTTTCTGGAAAAGTCTGGCCGCATCCGAAAACAGATGGATAATTCGAAATTTGCGCGGCAACTCGCCCAGGTTCAGCACACTAGCTTTCATCTGCATTTAGAAGAATCGAAATCGGATTTATGGGAGCTGAGAACGGCGCGACACAAAATTTAGCAAAATTTTACCACATACGAACATCACTCGACCTCCACGGAATTTATTTTCTCAAAATTCGAGGGTTCGAGATAGACGAGTTCTGTCAAGGTGAATCGATAGAGCGTCGAAAATCGATGCAGTGTGATTTTTTAGCGATTTTTCGGATTACAATTCATGCTGAATCGACATATTTACGAAGCTGGAAATGACGTCCTGGCTTAAAGTAAAACCTATACCTTTCTTTAGTAAGAAAGGCAAAAAGTAAATCGTTCTAAAAATTGATCCGGATTGCCGATCGATGTCGAATTTGTTTCAGATGCTCACTCATGGTCTGTACTATGAAAGTAGCAAGAAATTTCGAATAAAATCAGAAATGAAAAATGTTGGCGAAGGTCACCAGGTGGGCTTTTACCTTTTTTTAGGGATTTTGTTTCTTATGGTAGGTCAATCAAACGGCTCTAACTCCAGAACCATATTATGAATCTGGATGAAAATTTGGGAGGTTGTAGGGCTCGAAAAATGCAATTTTGAGATAAATAAAGGGTTTGAAAATGAAAAATTTTGACCATATTTTCATTTGAAAACTGTGTATTTTCTGGAAAAGTCTGGCCGCATCCGAAAACAGATGGATAATTCGAAATTTGCGCGGCAACTCGCCCAGGTTCAGCACACTAGCTTTCATCTGCATTTAGAAGAATCGAAATCGGATTTATGGGAGCTGAGAACGGCGCGACACAAAATTTAGCAAAATTTTACCACATACGAACATCACTCGACCTCCACGGAATTTATTTTCTCAAAATTCGAGGGTTCGAGATAGACGAGTTCTGTCAAGGTGAATCGATAGAGCGTCGAAAATCGATGCAGTGTGATTTTTTAGCGATTTTTCGGATTACAATTCATGCTGAATCGACATATTTACGAAGCTGGAAATGACGTCCTGGCTTAAAGTAAAACCTATACCTTTCTTTAGTAAGAAAGGCAAAAGTAAATCGTTCTAAAAATTGATCCGGATTGCCGATCGATGTCGAATTTGTTTCAGATGCTCACTCATGGTCTGTACTATGAAAGTAGCAAGAAATTTCGAATAAAATCAGAAATGAAAAATGTTGGCGAAGGTCACCAGGTGGGCTTTTACCTTTTTTTAGGGATTTTGTTTCTTATGGTAGGTCAATCAAACGGCTCTAACTCCAGAACCATATTATGAATCTGGATGAAAATTTGGGAGGTTGTAGGGCTCGAAAAATGCAATTTTTGAGATAAATAAAGGGTTTGAAAATGAAAAATTTTGACCATATTTTCATTTGAAAACTGTGTATTTTCTGGAAAAGTCTGGCCGCATCCGAAAACAGATGGATAATTCGAAATTTGCGCGGCAACTCGCCCAGGTTCAGCACACTAGCTTTCATCTGCATTTAGAAGAATCGAAATCGGATTTATGGGAGCTGAGAACGGCGCGACACAAAATTTAGCAAAATTTTACCACATACGAACATCACTCGACCTCCACGGAATTTATTTTCTCAAAATTCGAGGGTTCGAGATAGACGAGTTCTGTCAAGGTGAATCGATAGAGCGTCGAAAATCGATGCAGTGTGATTTTTTAGCGATTTTTCGGATTACAATTCATGCTGAATCGACATATTTACGAAGCTGGAAATGACGTCCTGGCTTAAAGTAAAACCTATACCTTTCTTTAGTAAGAAAGGCAAAAAGTAAATCGTTCTAAAAATTGATCCGGATTGCCGATCGATGTCGAATTTGTTTCAGATGCTCACTCATGGTCTGTACTATGAAAGTAGCAAGAAATTTCGAATAAAATCAGAAATGAAAAATGTTGGCGAAGGTCACCAGGTGGGCTTTTACCTTTTTTTAGGGATTTTGTTTCTTATGGTAGGTCAATCAAACGGCTCTAACTCCAGAACCATATTATGAATCTGGATGAAAATTTGGGAGGTTGTAGGGCTCGAAAAATGCAATTTTGAGATAAATAAAGGGTTTGAAAATGAAAAATTTTGACCATATTTTCATTTGAAAACTGTGTATTTTCTGGAAAAGTCTGGCCGCATCCGAAAACAGATGGATAATTCGAAATTTGCGCGGCAACTCGCCCAGGTTCAGCACACTAGCTTTCATCTGCATTTAGAAGAATCGAAATCGGATTTATGGGAGCTGAGAACGGCGCGACACAAAATTTAGCAAAATTTTACCACATACGAACATCACTCGACCTCCACGGAATTTATTTTCTCAAAATTCGAGGGTTCGAGATAGACGAGTTCTGTCAAGGTGAATCGATAGAGCGTCGAAAATCGATGCAGTGTGATTTTTTAGCGATTTTTCGGATTACAATTCATGCTGAATCGACATATTTACGAAGCTGGAAATGACGTCCTGGCTTAAAGTAAAACCTATACCTTTCTTTAGTAAGAAAGGCAAAAAGTAAATCGTTCTAAAAATTGATCCGGATTGCCGATCGATGTCGAATTTGTTTCAGATGCTCACTCATGGTCTGTACTATGAAAGTAGCAAGAAATTTCGAATAAAATCAGAAATGAAAAATGTTGGCGAAGGTCACCAGGTGGGCTTTTACCTTTTTTTAGGGATTTTGTTTCTTATGGTAGGTCAATCAAACGGCTCTAACTCCAGAACCATATTATGAATCTGGATGAAAATTTGGGAGGTTGTAGGGCTCGAAAAATGCAATTTTTGAGATAAATAAAGGGTTTGAAAATGAAAAATTGGGAGTGATTGGTGTGCGTTGCAGTTGAAGAGTCGCGCGTGTTCGGTTGCTGGTCAAAATTCGCGATTTTTGCTCGAATTTCGAGGGTTTGGTTTGCAATGGTGGTGTCAGTCGATCGGTGCATATAGGTTCTTCGTGGAAGTGGTGGAGTTCATTGGTTTTCCCGGTTAATTTGTGCTTTTCGCGATGTTTTTCCTGCGGTCGGTGGTGCATTTTTTCTCGCAAGCGTCGACGGAAGAGGGATCTGTTTAATAGTGTTGGTGTAATGGGAATCGAATTGTTCAACTTGCATACAAGTTTTGCGTGTGTGGTTGTGTTAGTCAGACGATGACCGTTTGGGTTTGACAGATTGGGTGTGAGTGTATTAGTAGTGTGTAACATAAAATTCGTTCGTTTTTTTGTGCTGATGATCGTGGGGCAACCGAGATTATGCTGAAAAAGGTTAAAAACGCCCCTAAAATCCTTGAAGCAGGTAAACCACCTACGCGCCATTATCTGGGTCCTTATTCAGATTTAACAGAGATTAGCGGGCAGGGTATGTGAGTGTGGAACGGGGAGGGACAAGGAAGAGGAAAATTTGCAACAGCGCTCATCACCACGATCGAGAAGAAAGTCTTGTTTAAGCAGCGGGCTTCTGAAGAGTAGAGAGCAGATCCACTGCTTGCTTTCCCCGCTTTCCCCGGGTTGAGAAGAGAGGGATAGTGAGTGCCTCTTACGGCGCGCGCCGTTCTGGTCGTATTGGTGTGCAGTGATTGGGGTGGCCGAAGTGGACTGCAGTTAGCAACTGCAACTGCGTTGCTAGCAGCACGAGAAGGATGCGGCTGATCAGCGAGAGGGTGGGAGGTGCTGGACGGCGATTCTGTGCCACCCCGTCGCTCGGTGGGGTGGAGCGGCAGCGATCGAGAGACAACTACATGCTAGGCCGTGACCCGGGTGAGAGCGTTCTGTTTTATGTTGTGTTTGTGTTTGTGGCAGGAAGAGGGATGTTAGCCGTTTTGTATGTATGTATCTTATATTTTACATATTTTTCCCCACTTTCCCTTTTCTTTTTCTTCTTTCCTTCTTTCAAGTCGCGTAAAAAATAATATACCGGTCGTTAAACGAGAATGTCTAACTCGAGTTCATGCGTAAAAGATATAACTACCTATAACAGGGGTGACCAAAGTATGGCCCGCGAGGTGATTTTTTGTGGCCCGCGGACCCATTTTGTCAAGTGATTTTATACTTTTCCAAAATCAAGGTTTATTTTGAACTTTTTTATGATAATCTTTTTTTTATTTTTTGGTAATAAAAAATAATGAGTTTTCAATATTTTGATACCCAAATAAGGACAAAAATATGTTTTTCAAAGATCTTAATAATTGAAACAATTTCAGTTTCGAAGTGAGTAAAACTAGTAAACTTTCATAATACATTTTTGGAAAACGTTTATATTTCACTTACGTAGAAATCTTTGATAATTGCAAAAATAAGAGTATTCTATATTAATTTCAAAGTCATAATGACTCTTTCATGAACTGACCCTCAAACTTACTGTACACTTAGAAATCTTCCCTCGGGATTCGAACTTTGTTCGAACTCATGACAGCTGGATAACAAGTCAGACAAAATGTTAAAATCGAAGAAATAAGGCTGTTGCAACTATTTTACAATTTATCGACCAACCCTCTCCTCACCCAATTATTAAGAATTGGCTCAAAAAATAAGGGGCAAAAATGTATTTTTGAAAAACCTCAAAAAATCAAAAGAAATATAAGTGCAATCAACTGAAATCAATTAAAAATGCATTCCTCTGCGTTTGGTATCATTTGAGCATGTTCGGGTTATTTATTCAAAAGTAATTTGAATGTCAGTGAATTTTCGATGTATAATGTTTTTTCGTTAAAATGTTTTTTTGTTGAATCTTCCATTTTTTTTATAATGATTTAAATTTATTTTTACTGGTTCCTAAAACAGTTTCTAGCATTTATTCATAGAAATTTTGGTTCTCAACGATCCCACTTAATTTAAAGATAAAATTACGCTGTTATATTATTTGTTAAGATTATATGTCACCCTTTTCAAAACATAAAAACAAAACATAAAAATTTGATTAAAATCACAAGTGCATTCAGCTTAAATTTTAAATGAAAAAAGTGTTTTAAAATGCATTATATACCTGTCAAGTTGATTGCATAATCATAAGTTTCCAAAATTTCTAAGTTTTAACGAAAATTTTATTTTTGTGAGAAAAAAAGTTTTTGCGGTGCCAAACACAGTAATTTCATAAAAGTTTAAAATATTTTTAAACGAGCCCAAACAAGCTAAATAATATTATCAATGCAGAAAAATTAATTTTAGATTGTTTTGAGTTGATTAGACTTCTATTTCCACTGAAATTTTCCAGTTTTGTGAAAAAAAATTTGCCCCCTGAATTTTCCGAACCTATTTTGAAGGGAAGTGAAATAAACTTTGAAAAATATTTGAAACTGCCTTACTTCTAATTAAAGAAAATGTTCAAAAATAACAGAAGTTAAAAAAAAACAACTATAGATGTATTTTCAATTCTTTTAAATTAAAATAACGAAATTTCATTTATTTAAATTACTTATTTTGCAAATTTGGCCCGCAAGCTCATTTGGGCTTCAAATTTGGCCCGGCCTCTAAAAACTTTGAGCACCCCTGACCTATAACGACTTCGGCTTAAAAATGCACCATTCGTGATAGTGTCATTTTATTAATAATTGCTCGAAACGAAAACTTTCAGTTACTATTTTTCGCAATTCTGTCGGTCTCGTAGATTACTATTTTTGGATCATTTCGTCATAAAATTCTGCAACACGATGAAATCATTGCAAATCTCACTATAAAGTTTTGATATAAATCATTTGGAAACCACAGAAAATACAATTTTATATATTTCATAAATAGTAAAAGGAGGAGCCCTTCTCACAGCGTCGTTGCTCGGAAGGCACGCCGACGGGGGATTGATTGACAATTTGGCGCCGCGTTCGAATTAAAACTATTTCTAAATCAATGATTGTGTATCTTTCCGCAGCCGGCTGCCTAAGATTTTTAAAATTTCAACAGATAAACAAATTGCTTATGGTCGCATCACCTACCACAGTGAATCCTGACCTCATACCCATCTTACTAACCCCTCAAAACTCATGTGATACTTTGTCGGAGACGCAGTCGATTTGGCGGTCCCATCACTCAAGTATCGGACTAACATTCCCATCCACTTCCCCGTGTCTTACCACTGGTCGTGGCCGGCGTCGGTATTGATCAGCATGATAGGGACCTTTGAAAATTGCGAAGGGGTGATGATTGGTTCCTACTTTTCATCTGTGGTCCACGGAGCAATGTTTGGGGGTCCTGGTCAATAACGAAGTAGCAGCTACGGGTAGACACCAATGCTATGCTATGCTATAAAGGGTTTGAAAATGAAAAATTTTGACCATATTTTCATTTGAAAACTGTGTATTTTCTGGAAAAGTCTGGCCGCATCCGAAAACAGATGGATAATTCGAAATTTGCGCGGCAACTCGCCCAGGTTCAGCACACTAGCTTTCATCTGCATTTAGAAGAATCGAAATCGGATTTATGGGAGCTGAGAACGGCGCGACACAAAATTTAGCAAAATTTTACCACATACGAACATCACTCGACCTCCACGGAATTTATTTTCTCAAAATTCGAGGGTTCGAGATAGACGAGTTCTGTCAAGGTGAATCGATAGAGCGTCGAAAATCGATGCAGTGTGATTTTTTAGCGATTTTTCGGATTACAATTCATGCTGAATCGACATATTTACGAAGCTGGAAATGACGTCCTGGCTTAAAGTAAAACCTATACCTTTCTTTAGTAAGAAAGGCAAAAGTAAATCGTTCTAAAAATTGATCCGGATTGCCGATCGATGTCGAATTTGTTTCAGATGCTCACTCATGGTCTGTACTATGAAAGTAGCAAGAAATTTCGAATAAAATCAGAAATGAAAAATGTTGGCGAAGGTCACCAGGTGGGCTTTTACCTTTTTTAGGATTTTGTTTCTTATGGTAGGTCAATCAAACGGCTCTAACTCCAGAACCATATTATGAATCTGGATGAAAATTTGGGAGGTTGTAGGGCTCGAAAAATGCAATTTTTGAGATAAATAAAGGGTTTGAAAATGAAAATTTTGACCATATTTTCATTTGAAAACTGTGTATTTTCTGGAAAAGTCTGGCCGCATCCGAAAACAGATGGATAATTCGAAATTTGCGCGGCAACTCGCCCAGGTTCAGCACACTAGCTTTCATCTGCATTTAGAAGAATCGAAATCGGATTTATGGGAGCTGAGAACGGCGCGACACAAAATTTAGCAAAATTTTACCACATACGAACATCACTCGACCTCCACGGAATTTATTTTCTCAAAATTCGAGGGTTCGAGATAGACGAGTTCTGTCAAGGTGAATCGATAGAGCGTCGAAAATCGATGCAGTGTGATTTTTTAGCGATTTTTCGGATTACAATTCATGCTGAATCGACATATTTACGAAGCTGGAAATGACGTCCTGGCTTAAAGTAAAACCTATACCTTTCTTTAGTAAGAAAGGCAAAAAGTAAATCGTTCTAAAAATTGATGCGGATTGCCGATCGATGTCGAATTTGTTTCAGATGCTCACTCATGGTCTGTACTATGAAAGTAGCAAGAAATTTCGAATAAAATCAGAAATGAAAAATGTTGGCGAAGGTCACCAGGTGGGCTTTTACCTTTTTTTAGGGATTTTGTTTCTTATGGTAGGTCAATCAAACGGCTCTAACTCCAGAACCATATTATGAATCTGGATGAAAATTTGGGAGGTTGTAGGGCTCGAAAAATGCAATTTTGAGATAAATAAAGGGTTTGAAAATGAAAAATTTTGACCATATTTTCATTTGAAAACTGTGTATTTTCTGGAAAAGTCTGGCCGCATCCGAAAACAGATGGATAATTCGAAATTTGCGCGGCAACTCGCCCAGGTTCAGCACACTAGCTTTCATCTGCATTTAGAAGAATCGAAATCGGATTTATGGGAGCTGAGAACGGCGCGACACAAAATTTAGCAAAATTTTACCACATACGAACATCACTCGACCTCCACGGAATTTATTTTCTCAAAATTCGAGGGTTCGAGATAGACGAGTTCTGTCAAGGTGAATCGATAGAGCGTCGAAAATCGATGCAGTGTGATTTTTTAGCGATTTTTCGGATTACAATTCATGCTGAATCGACATATTTACGAAGCTGGAAATGACGTCCTGGCTTAAAGTAAAACCTATACCTTTCTTTAGTAAGAAAGGCAAAAAGTAAATCGTTCTAAAAATTGATCCGGATTGCCGATCGATGTCGAATTTGTTTCAGATGCTCACTCATGGTCTGTACTATGAAAGTAGCAAGAAATTTCGAATAAAATCAGAAATGAAAAATGTTGGCGAAGGTCACCAGGTGGGCTTTTACCTTTTTAGGATTTTGTTTCTTATGGTAGGTCAATCAAACGGCTCTAACTCCAGAACCATATTATGAATCTGGATGAAAATTTGGGAGGTTGTAGGGCTCGAAAAATGCAATTTTGAGATAAATAAAGGGTTTGAAAATGAAAAATTTTGACCATATTTTCATTTGAAAACTGTGTATTTTCTGGAAAAGTCTGGCCGCATCCGAAAACAGATGGATAATTCGAAATTTGCGCGGCAACTCGCCCAGGTTCAGCACACTAGCTTTCATCTGCATTTAGAAGAATCGAAATCGGATTTATGGGAGCTGAGAACGGCGCGACACAAAATTTAGCAAAATTTTACCACATACGAACATCACTCGACCTCCACGGAATTTATTTTCTCAAAATTCGAGGGTTCGAGATAGACGAGTTCTGTCAAGGTGAATCGATAGAGCGTCGAAAATCGATGCAGTGTGATTTTTTAGCGATTTTTCGGATTACAATTCATGCTGAATCGACATATTTACGAAGCTGGAAATGACGTCCTGGCTTAAAGTAAACCTATACCTTTCTTTAGTAAGAAAGGCAAAAAGTAAATCGTTCTAAAAATTGATCCGGATTGCCGATCGATGTCGAATTTGTTTCAGATGCTCACTCATGGTCTGTACTATGAAAGTAGCAAGAAATTTCGAATAAAATCAGAAATGAAAAATGTTGGCGAAGGTCACCAGGTGGGCTTTTACCTTTTTTTAGGGATTTTGTTTCTTATGGTAGGTCAATCAAACGGCTCTAACTCCAGAACCATATTATGAATCTGGATGAAAATTTGGGAGGTTGTAGGGCTCGAAAAATGCAATTTTGAGATAAATAAAGGGTTTGAAAATGAAAAATTTTGACCATATTTTCATTTGAAAACTGTGTATTTTCTGGAAAAGTCTGGCCGCATCCGAAAACAGATGGATAATTCGAAATTTGCGCGGCAACTCGCCCAGGTTCAGCACACTAGCTTTCATCTGCATTTAGAAGAATCGAAATCGGATTTATGGGAGCTGAGAACGGCGCGACACAAAATTTAGCAAAATTTTACCACATACGAACATCACTCGACCTCCACGGAATTTATTTTCTCAAAATTCGAGGGTTCGAGATAGACGAGTTCTGTCAAGGTGAATCGATAGAGCGTCGAAAATCGATGCAGTGTGATTTTTTAGCGATTTTTCGGATTACAATTCATGCTGAATCGACATATTTACGAAGCTGGAAATGACGTCCTGGCTTAAAGTAAAACCTATACCTTTCTTTAGTAAGAAAGGCAAAAAGTAAATCGTTCTAAAAATTGATCCGGATTGCCGATCGATGTCGAATTTGTTTCAGATGCTCACTCATGGTCTGTACTATGAAAGTAGCAAGAAATTTCGAATAAAATCAGAAATGAAAAATGTTGGCGAAGGTCACCAGGTGGGCTTTTACCTTTTTTTAGGGATTTTGTTTCTTATGGTAGGTCAATCAAACGGCTCTAACTCCAGAACCATATTATGAATCTGGATGAAAATTTGGGAGGTTGTAGGGCTCGAAAAATGCAATTTTTGAGATAAATAAAGGGTTTGAAAATGAAAAATTTTGACCATATTTTCATTTGAAAACTGTGTATTTTCTGGAAAAGTCTGGCCGCATCCGAAAACAGATGGATAATTCGAAATTTGCGCGGCAACTCGCCCAGGTTCAGCACACTAGCTTTCATCTGCATTTAGAAGAATCGAAATCGGATTTATGGGAGCTGAGAACGGCGCGACACAAAATTTAGCAAAATTTTACCACATACGAACATCACTCGACCTCCACGGAATTTATTTTCTCAAAATTCGAGGGTTCGAGATAGACGAGTTCTGTCAAGGTGAATCGATAGAGCGTCGAAAATCGATGCAGTGTGATTTTTTAGCGATTTTTCGGATTACAATTCATGCTGAATCGACATATTTACGAAGCTGGAAATGACGTCCTGGCTTAAAGTAAAACCTATACCTTTCTTTAGTAAGAAAGGCAAAAAGTAAATCGTTCTAAAAATTGATCCGGATTGCCGATCGATGTCGAATTTGTTTCAGATGCTCACTCATGGTCTGTACTATGAAAGTAGCAAGAAATTTCGAATAAAATCAGAAATGAAAAATGTTGGCGAAGGTCACCAGGTGGGCTTTTACCTTTTTTTAGGGATTTTGTTTCTTATGGTAGGTCAATCAAACGGCTCTAACTCCAGAACCATATTATGAATCTGGATGAAAATTTGGGAGGTTGTAGGGCTCGAAAAATGCAATTTTGAGATAAATAAAGGGTTTGAAAATGAAAAATTTTGACCATATTTTCATTTGAAAACTGTGTATTTTCTGGAAAAGTCTGGCCGCATCCGAAAACAGATGGATAATTCGAAATTTGCGCGGCAACTCGCCCAGGTTCAGCACACTAGCTTTCATCTGCATTTAGAAGAATCGAAATCGGATTTATGGGAGCTGAGAACGGCGCGACACAAAATTTAGCAAAATTTTACCACATACGAACATCACTCGACCTCCACGGAATTTATTTTCTCAAAATTCGAGGGTTCGAGATAGACGAGTTCTGTCAAGGTGAATCGATAGAGCGTCGAAAATCGATGCAGTGTGATTTTTTAGCGATTTTTCGGATTACAATTCATGCTGAATCGACATATTTACGAAGCTGGAAATGACGTCCTGGCTTAAAGTAAAACCTATACCTTTCTTTAGTAAGAAAGGCAAAAAGTAAATCGTTCTAAAAATTGATCCGGATTGCCGATCGATGTCGAATTTGTTTCAGATGCTCACTCATGGTCTGTACTATGAAAGTAGCAAGAAATTTCGAATAAAATCAGAAATGAAAAATGTTGGCGAAGGTCACCAGGTGGGCTTTTACCTTTTTTTAGGGATTTTGTTTCTTATGGTAGGTCAATCAAACGGCTCTAACTCCAGAACCATATTATGAATCTGGATGAAAATTTGGGAGGTTGTAGGGCTCGAAAAATGCAATTTTGAGATAAATAAAGGGTTTGAAAATGAAAAATTTTGACCATATTTTCATTTGAAAACTGTGTATTTTCTGGAAAAGTCTGGCCGCATCCGAAAACAGATGGATAATTCGAAATTTGCGCGGCAACTCGCCCAGGTTCAGCACACTAGCTTTCATCTGCATTTAGAAGAATCGAAATCGGATTTATGGGAGCTGAGAACGGCGCGACACAAAATTTAGCAAAATTTTACCACATACGAACATCACTCGACCTCCACGGAATTTATTTTCTCAAAATTCGAGGGTTCGAGATAGACGAGTTCTGTCAAGGTGAATCGATAGAGCGTCGAAAATCGATGCAGTGTGATTTTTTAGCGATTTTTCGGATTACAATTCATGCTGAATCGACATATTTACGAAGCTGGAAATGACGTCCTGGCTTAAAGTAAAACCTATACCTTTCTTTAGTAAGAAAGGCAAAAAGTAAATCGTTCTAAAAATTGATCCGGATTGCCGATCGATGTCGAATTTGTTTCAGATGCTCACTCATGGTCTGTACTATGAAAGTAGCAAGAAATTTCGAATAAAATCAGAAATGAAAAATGTTGGCGAAGGTCACCAGGTGGGCTTTTACCTTTTTTTAGGGATTTTGTTTCTTATGGTAGGTCAATCAAACGGCTCTAACTCCAGAACCATATTATGAATCTGGATGAAAATTTGGGAGGTTGTAGGGCTCGAAAAATGCAATTTTGAGATAAATAAAGGGTTTGAAAATGAAAAATTTTGACCATATTTTCATTTGAAAACTGTGTATTTTCTGGAAAAGTCTGGCCGCATCCGAAAACAGATGGATAATTCGAAATTTGCGCGGCAACTCGCCCAGGTTCAGCACACTAGCTTTCATCTGCATTTAGAAGAATCGAAATCGGATTTATGGGAGCTGAGAACGGCGCGACACAAAATTTAGCAAAATTTTACCACATACGAACATCACTCGACCTCCACGGAATTTATTTTCTCAAAATTCGAGGGTTCGAGATAGACGAGTTCTGTCAAGGTGAATCGATAGAGCGTCGAAAATCGATGCAGTGTGATTTTTTAGCGATTTTTCGGATTACAATTCATGCTGAATCGACATATTTACGAAGCTGGAAATGACGTCCTGGCTTAAAGTAAAACCTATACCTTTCTTTAGTAAGAAAGGCAAAAAGTAAATCGTTCTAAAAATTGATCCGGATTGCCGATCGATGTCGAATTTGTTTCAGATGCTCACTCATGGTCTGTACTATGAAAGTAGCAAGAAATTTCGAATAAAATCAGAAATGAAAAATGTTGGCGAAGGTCACCAGGTGGGCTTTTACCTTTTTTTAGGGATTTTGTTTCTTATGGTAGGTCAATCAAACGGCTCTAACTCCAGAACCATATTATGAATCTGGATGAAAATTTGGGAGGTTGTAGGGCTCGAAAAATGCAATTTTGAGATAAATAAAGGGTTTGAAAATGAAAAATTTTGACCATATTTTCATTTGAAAACTGTGTATTTTCTGGAAAAGTCTGGCCGCATCCGAAAACAGATGGATAATTCGAAATTTGCGCGGCAACTCGCCCAGGTTCAGCACACTAGCTTTCATCTGCATTTAGAAGAATCGAAATCGGATTTATGGGAGCTGAGAACGGCGCGACACAAAATTTAGCAAAATTTTACCACATACGAACATCACTCGACCTCCACGGAATTTATTTTCTCAAAATTCGAGGGTTCGAGATAGACGAGTTCTGTCAAGGTGAATCGATAGAGCGTCGAAAATCGATGCAGTGTGATTTTTTAGCGATTTTTCGGATTACAATTCATGCTGAATCGACATATTTACGAAGCTGGAAATGACGTCCTGGCTTAAAGTAAAACCTATACCTTTCTTTAGTAAGAAAGGCAAAAAGTAAATCGTTCTAAAAATTGATCCGGATTGCCGATCGATGTCGAATTTGTTTCAGATGCTCACTCATGGTCTGTACTATGAAAGTAGCAAGAAATTTCGAATAAAATCAGAAATGAAAAATGTTGGCGAAGGTCACCAGGTGGGCTTTTACCTTTTTTTAGGGATTTTGTTTCTTATGGTAGGTCAATCAAACGGCTCTAACTCCAGAACCATATTATGAATCTGGATGAAAATTTGGGAGGTTGTAGGGCTCGAAAAATGCAATTTTTGAGATAAATAAAGGGTTTGAAAATGAAAAATTTTGACCATATTTTCATTTGAAAACTGTGTATTTTCTGGAAAAGTCTGGCCGCATCCGAAAACAGATGGATAATTCGAAATTTGCGCGGCAACTCGCCCAGGTTCAGCACACTAGCTTTCATCTGCATTTAGAAGAATCGAAATCGGATTTATGGGAGCTGAGAACGGCGCGACACAAAATTTAGCAAAATTTTACCACATACGAACATCACTCGACCTCCACGGAATTTATTTTCTCAAAATTCGAGGGTTCGAGATAGACGAGTTCTGTCAAGGTGAATCGATAGAGCGTCGAAAATCGATGCAGTGTGATTTTTTAGCGATTTTTCGGATTACAATTCATGCTGAATCGACATATTTACGAAGCTGGAAATGACGTCCTGGCTTAAAGTAAAACCTATACCTTTCTTTAGTAAGAAAGGCAAAAGTAAATCGTTCTAAAAATTGATCCGGATTGCCGATCGATGTCGAATTTGTTTCAGATGCTCACTCATGGTCTGTACTATGAAAGTAGCAAGAAATTTCGAATAAAATCAGAAATGAAAAATGTTGGCGAAGGTCACCAGGTGGGCTTTTACCTTTTTTTAGGGATTTTGTTTCTTATGGTAGGTCAATCAAACGGCTCTAACTCCAGAACCATATTATGAATCTGGATGAAAATTTGGGAGGTTGTAGGGCTCGAAAAATGCAATTTTGAGATAAATAAAGGGTTTGAAAATGAAAAATTTTGACCATATTTTCATTTGAAAACTGTGTATTTTCTGGAAAAGTCTGGCCGCATCCGAAAACAGATGGATAATTCGAAATTTGCGCGGCAACTCGCCCAGGTTCAGCACACTAGCTTTCATCTGCATTTAGAAGAATCGAAATCGGATTTATGGGAGCTGAGAACGGCGCGACACAAAATTTAGCAAAATTTTACCACATACGAACATCACTCGACCTCCACGGAATTTATTTTCTCAAAATTCGAGGGTTCGAGATAGACGAGTTCTGTCAAGGTGAATCGATAGAGCGTCGAAAATCGATGCAGTGTGATTTTTTAGCGATTTTTCGGATTACAATTCATGCTGAATCGACATATTTACGAAGCTGGAAATGACGTCCTGGCTTAAAGTAAAACCTATACCTTTCTTTAGTAAGAAAGGCAAAAAGTAAATCGTTCTAAAAATTGATCCGGATTGCCGATCGATGTCGAATTTGTTTCAGATGCTCACTCATGGTCTGTACTATGAAAGTAGCAAGAAATTTCGAATAAAATCAGAAATGAAAAATGTTGGCGAAGGTCACCAGGTGGGCTTTTACCTTTTTTTAGGGATTTTGTTTCTTATGGTAGGTCAATCAAACGGCTCTAACTCCAGAACCATATTATGAATCTGGATGAAAATTTGGGAGGTTGTAGGGCTCGAAAAATGCAATTTTGAGATAAATAAAGGGTTTGAAAATGAAAAATTTTGACCATATTTTCATTTGAAAACTGTGTATTTTCTGGAAAAGTCTGGCCGCATCCGAAAACAGATGGATAATTCGAAATTTGCGCGGCAACTCGCCCAGGTTCAGCACACTAGCTTTCATCTGCATTTAGAAGAATCGAAATCGGATTTATGGGAGCTGAGAACGGCGCGACACAAAATTTAGCAAAATTTTACCACATACGAACATCACTCGACCTCCACGGAATTTATTTTCTCAAAATTCGAGGGTTCGAGATAGACGAGTTCTGTCAAGGTGAATCGATAGAGCGTCGAAAATCGATGCAGTGTGATTTTTTAGCGATTTTTCGGATTACAATTCATGCTGAATCGACATATTTACGAAGCTGGAAATGACGTCCTGGCTTAAAGTAAAACCTATACCTTTCTTTAGTAAGAAAGGCAAAAGTAAATCGTTCTAAAAATTGATCCGGATTGCCGATCGATGTCGAATTTGTTTCAGATGCTCACTCATGGTCTGTACTATGAAAGTAGCAAGAAATTTCGAATAAAATCAGAAATGAAAAATGTTGGCGAAGGTCACCAGGTGGGCTTTTACCTTTTTAGGGATTTTGTTTCTTATGGTAGGTCAATCAAACGGCTCTAACTCCAGAACCATATTATGAATCTGGATGAAAATTTGGGAGGTTGTAGGGCTCGAAAAATGCAATTTTGAGATAAATAAAGGGTTTGAAAATGAAAAATTTTGACCATATTTTCATTTGAAAACTGTGTATTTTCTGGAAAAGTCTGGCCGCATCCGAAAACAGATGGATAATTCGAAATTTGCGCGGCAACTCGCCCAGGTTCAGCACACTAGCTTTCATCTGCATTTAGAAGAATCGAAATCGGATTTATGGGAGCTGAGAACGGCGCGACACAAAATTTAGCAAAATTTTACCACATACGAACATCACTCGACCTCCACGGAATTTATTTTCTCAAAATTCGAGGGTTCGAGATAGACGAGTTCTGTCAAGGTGAATCGATAGAGCGTCGAAAATCGATGCAGTGTGATTTTTTAGCGATTTTTCGGATTACAATTCATGCTGAATCGACATATTTACGAAGCTGGAAATGACGTCCTGGCTTAAAGTAAAACCTATACCTTTCTTTAGTAAGAAAGGCAAAAGTAAATCGTTCTAAAAATTGATCCGGATTGCCGATCGATGTCGAATTTGTTTCAGATGCTCACTCATGGTCTGTACTATGAAAGTAGCAAGAAATTTCGAATAAAATCAGAAATGAAAAATGTTGGCGAAGGTCACCAGGTGGGCTTTTACCTTTTTTTAGGGATTTTGTTTCTTATGGTAGGTCAATCAAACGGCTCTAACTCCAGAACCATATTATGAATCTGGATGAAAATTTGGGAGGTTGTAGGGCTCGAAAAATGCAATTTTGAGATAAATAAAGGGTTTGAAAATGAAAAATTTTGACCATATTTTCATTTGAAAACTGTGTATTTTCTGGAAAAGTCTGGCCGCATCCGAAAACAGATGGATAATTCGAAATTTGCGCGGCAACTCGCCCAGGTTCAGCACACTAGCTTTCATCTGCATTTAGAAGAATCGAAATCGGATTTATGGGAGCTGAGAACGGCGCGACACAAAATTTAGCAAAATTTTACCACATACGAACATCACTCGACCTCCACGGAATTTATTTTCTCAAAATTCGAGGGTTCGAGATAGACGAGTTCTGTCAAGGTGAATCGATAGAGCGTCGAAAATCGATGCAGTGTGATTTTTTAGCGATTTTTCGGATTACAATTCATGCTGAATCGACATATTTACGAAGCTGGAAATGACGTCCTGGCTTAAAGTAAAACCTATACCTTTCTTTAGTAAGAAAGGCAAAAAGTAAATCGTTCTAAAAATTGATCCGGATTGCCGATCGATGTCGAATTTGTTTCAGATGCTCACTCATGGTCTGTACTATGAAAGTAGCAAGAAATTTCGAATAAAATCAGAAATGAAAAATGTTGGCGAAGGTCACCAGGTGGGCTTTTACCTTTTTTTAGGGATTTTGTTTCTTATGGTAGGTCAATCAAACGGCTCTAACTCCAGAACCATATTATGAATCTGGATGAAAATTTGGGAGGTTGTAGGGCTCGAAAAATGCAATTTTGAGATAAATAAAGGGTTTGAAAATGAAAAATTTTGACCATATTTTCATTTGAAAACTGTGTATTTTCTGGAAAAGTCTGGCCGCATCCGAAAACAGATGGATAATTCGAAATTTGCGCGGCAACTCGCCCAGGTTCAGCACACTAGCTTTCATCTGCATTTAGAAGAATCGAAATCGGATTTATGGGAGCTGAGAACGGCGCGACACAAAATTTAGCAAAATTTTACCACATACGAACATCACTCGACCTCCACGGAATTTATTTTCTCAAAATTCGAGGGTTCGAGATAGACGAGTTCTGTCAAGGTGAATCGATAGAGCGTCGAAAATCGATGCAGTGTGATTTTTTAGCGATTTTTCGGATTACAATTCATGCTGAATCGACATATTTACGAAGCTGGAAATGACGTCCTGGCTTAAAGTAAAACCTATACCTTTCTTTAGTAAGAAAGGCAAAAAGTAAATCGTTCTAAAAATTGATCCGGATTGCCGATCGATGTCGAATTTGTTTCAGATGCTCACTCATGGTCTGTACTATGAAAGTAGCAAGAAATTTCGAATAAAATCAGAAATGAAAAATGTTGGCGAAGGTCACCAGGTGGGCTTTTACCTTTTTTTAGGGATTTTGTTTCTTATGGTAGGTCAATCAAACGGCTCTAACTCCAGAACCATATTATGAATCTGGATGAAAATTTGGGAGGTTGTAGGGCTCGAAAAATGCAATTTTGAGATAAATAAAGGTTTGAAAATGAAAAATTTTGACCATATTTTCATTTGAAAACTGTGTATTTTCTGGAAAAGTCTGGCCGCATCCGAAAACAGATGGATAATTCGAAATTTGCGCGGCAACTCGCCCAGGTTCAGCACACTAGCTTTCATCTGCATTTAGAAGAATCGAAATCGGATTTATGGGAGCTGAGAACGGCGCGACACAAAATTTAGCAAAATTTTACCACATACGAACATCACTCGACCTCCACGGAATTTATTTTCTCAAAATTCGAGGGTTCGAGATAGACGAGTTCTGTCAAGGTGAATCGATAGAGCGTCGAAAATCGATGCAGTGTGATTTTTTAGCGATTTTTCGGATTACAATTCATGCTGAATCGACATATTTACGAAGCTGGAAATGACGTCCTGGCTTAAAGTAAAACCTATACCTTTCTTTAGTAAGAAAGGCAAAAGTAAATCGTTCTAAAAATTGATCCGGATTGCCGATCGATGTCGAATTTGTTTCAGATGCTCACTCATGGTCTGTACTATGAAAGTAGCAAGAAATTTCGAATAAAATCAGAAATGAAAAATGTTGGCGAAGGTCACCAGGTGGGCTTTTACCTTTTTTTAGGGATTTTGTTTCTTATGGTAGGTCAATCAAACGGCTCTAACTCCAGAACCATATTATGAATCTGGATGAAAATTTGGGAGGTTGTAGGGCTCGAAAAATGCAATTTTGAGATAAATAAAGGGTTTGAAAATGAAAAATTTTGACCATATTTTCATTTGAAAACTGTGTATTTTCTGGAAAAGTCTGGCCGCATCCGAAAACAGATGGATAATTCGAAATTTGCGCGGCAACTCGCCCAGGTTCAGCACACTAGCTTTCATCTGCATTTAGAAGAATCGAAATCGGATTTATGGGAGCTGAGAACGGCGCGACACAAAATTTAGCAAAATTTTACCACATACGAACATCACTCGACCTCCACGGAATTTATTTTCTCAAAATTCGAGGGTTCGAGATAGACGAGTTCTGTCAAGGTGAATCGATAGAGCGTCGAAAATCGATGCAGTGTGATTTTTTAGCGATTTTTCGGATTACAATTCATGCTGAATCGACATATTTACGAAGCTGGAAATGACGTCCTGGCTTAAAGTAAAACCTATACCTTTCTTTAGTAAGAAAGGCAAAAAGTAAATCGTTCTAAAAATTGATCCGGATTGCCGATCGATGTCGAATTTGTTTCAGATGCTCACTCATGGTCTGTACTATGAAAGTAGCAAGAAATTTCGAATAAAATCAGAAATGAAAAATGTTGGCGAAGGTCACCAGGTGGGCTTTTACCTTTTTTTAGGGATTTTGTTTCTTATGGTAGGTCAATCAAACGGCTCTAACTCCAGAACCATATTATGAATCTGGATGAAAATTTGGGAGGTTGTAGGGCTCGAAAAATGCAATTTTGAGATAAATAAAGGGTATGAAAATGAAAAATTTTGACCATATTTTCATTTGAAAACTGTGTATTTTCTGGAAAAGTCTGGCCGCATCCGAAAACAGATGGATAATTCGAAATTTGCGCGGCAACTCGCCCAGGTTCAGCACACTAGCTTTCATCTGCATTTAGAAGAATCGAAATCGGATTTATGGGAGCTGAGAACGGCGCGACACAAAATTTAGCAAAATTTTACCACATACGAACATCACTCGACCTCCACGGAATTTATTTTCTCAAAATTCGAGGGTTCGAGATAGACGAGTTCTGTCAAGGTGAATCGATAGAGCGTCGAAAATCGATGCAGTGTGATTTTTTAGCGATTTTTCGGATTACAATTCATGCTGAATCGACATATTTACGAAGCTGGAAATGACGTCCTGGCTTAAAGTAAAACCTATACCTTTCTTTAGTAAGAAAGGCAAAAAGTAAATCGTTCTAAAAATTGATCCGGATTGCCGATCGATGTCGAATTTGTTTCAGATGCTCACTCATGGTCTGTACTATGAAAGTAGCAAGAAATTTCGAATAAAATCAGAAATGAAAAATGTTGGCGAAGGTCACCAGGTGGGCTTTTACCTTTTTTTAGGGATTTTGTTTCTTATGGTAGGTCAATCAAACGGCTCTAACTCCAGAACCATATTATGAATCTGGATGAAAATTTGGGAGGTTGTAGGGCTCGAAAAATGCAATTTTGAGATAAATAAAGGGTTTGAAAATGAAAAATTTTGACCATATTTTCATTTGAAAACTGTGTATTTTCTGGAAAAGTCTGGCCGCATCCGAAAACAGATGGATAATTCGAAATTTGCGCGGCAACTCGCCCAGGTTCAGCACACTAGCTTTCATCTGCATTTAGAAGAATCGAAATCGGATTTATGGGAGCTGAGAACGGCGCGACACAAAATTTAGCAAAATTTTACCACATACGAACATCACTCGACCTCCACGGAATTTATTTTCTCAAAATTCGAGGGTTCGAGATAGACGAGTTCTGTCAAGGTGAATCGATAGAGCGTCGAAAATCGATGCAGTGTGATTTTTTAGCGATTTTTCGGATTACAATTCATGCTGAATCGACATATTTACGAAGCTGGAAATGACGTCCTGGCTTAAAGTAAAACCTATACCTTTCTTTAGTAAGAAAGGCAAAAGTAAATCGTTCTAAAAATTGATCCGGATTGCCGATCGATGTCGAATTTGTTTCAGATGCTCACTCATGGTCTGTACTATGAAAGTAGCAAGAAATTTCGAATAAAATCAGAAATGAAAAATGTTGGCGAAGGTCACCAGGTGGGCTTTTACCTTTTTTTAGGGATTTTGTTTCTTATGGTAGGTCAATCAAACGGCTCTAACTCCAGAACCATATTATGAATCTGGATGAAAATTTGGGAGGTTGTAGGGCTCGAAAAATGCAATTTTGAGATAAATAAAGGGTATGAAAATGAAAAATTTTGACCATATTTTCATTTGAAAACTGTGTATTTTCTGGAAAAGTCTGGCCGCATCCGAAAACAGATGGATAATTCGAAATTTGCGCGGCAACTCGCCCAGGTTCAGCACACTAGCTTTCATCTGCATTTAGAAGAATCGAAATCGGATTTATGGGAGCTGAGAACGGCGCGACACAAAATTTAGCAAAATTTTACCACATACGAACATCACTCGACCTCCACGGAATTTATTTTCTCAAAATTCGAGGGTTCGAGATAGACGAGTTCTGTCAAGGTGAATCGATAGAGCGTCGAAAATCGATGCAGTGTGATTTTTTAGCGATTTTTCGGATTACAATTCATGCTGAATCGACATATTTACGAAGCTGGAAATGACGTCCTGGCTTAAAGTAAAACCTATACCTTTCTTTAGTAAGAAAGGCAAAAGTAAATCGTTCTAAAAATTGATCCGGATTGCCGATCGATGTCGAATTTGTTTCAGATGCTCACTCATGGTCTGTACTATGAAAGTAGCAAGAAATTTCGAATAAAATCAGAAATGAAAAATGTTGGCGAAGGTCACCAGGTGGGCTTTTACCTTTTTAGGGATTTTGTTTCTTATGGTAGGTCAATCAAACGGCTCTAACTCCAGAACCATATTATGAATCTGGATGAAAATTTGGGAGGTTGTAGGGCTCGAAAAATGCAATTTTGAGATAAATAAAGGGTTTGAAAATGAAAAATTTTGACCATATTTTCATTTGAAAACTGTGTATTTTCTGGAAAAGTCTGGCCGCATCCGAAAACAGATGGATAATTCGAAATTTGCGCGGCAACTCGCCCAGGTTCAGCACACTAGCTTTCATCTGCATTTAGAAGAATCGAAATCGGATTTATGGGAGCTGAGAACGGCGCGACACAAAATTTAGCAAAATTTTACCACATACGAACATCACTCGACCTCCACGGAATTTATTTTCTCAAAATTCGAGGGTTCGAGATAGACGAGTTCTGTCAAGGTGAATCGATAGAGCGTCGAAAATCGATGCAGTGTGATTTTTTAGCGATTTTTCGGATTACAATTCATGCTGAATCGACATATTTACGAAGCTGGAAATGACGTCCTGGCTTAAAGTAAAACCTATACCTTTCTTTAGTAAGAAAGGCAAAAAGTAAATCGTTCTAAAAATTGATCCGGATTGCCGATCGATGTCGAATTTGTTTCAGATGCTCACTCATGGTCTGTACTATGAAAGTAGCAAGAAATTTCGAATAAAATCAGAAATGAAAAATGTTGGCGAAGGTCACCAGGTGGGCTTTTACCTTTTTTTAGGGATTTTGTTTCTTATGGTAGGTCAATCAAACGGCTCTAACTCCAGAACCATATTATGAATCTGGATGAAAATTTGGGAGGTTGTAGGGCTCGAAAAATGCAATTTTGAGATAAATAAAAGGTATGAAAATGAAAAATTTTGACCATATTTTCATTTGAAAACTGTGTATTTTCTGGAAAAGTCTGGCCGCATCCGAAAACAGATGGATAATTCGAAATTTGCGCGGCAACTCGCCCAGGTTCAGCACACTAGCTTTCATCTGCATTTAGAAGAATCGAAATCGGATTTATGGGAGCTGAGAACGGCGCGACACAAAATTTAGCAAAATTTTACCACATACGAACATCACTCGACCTCCACGGAATTTATTTTCTCAAAATTCGAGGGTTCGAGATAGACGAGTTCTGTCAAGGTGAATCGATAGAGCGTCGAAAATCGATGCAGTGTGATTTTTTAGCGATTTTTCGGATTACAATTCATGCTGAATCGACATATTTACGAAGCTGGAAATGACGTCCTGGCTTAAAGTAAAACCTATACCTTTCTTTAGTAAGAAAGGCAAAAAGTAAATCGTTCTAAAAATTGATCCGGATTGCCGATCGATGTCGAATTTGTTTCAGATGCTCACTCATGGTCTGTACTATGAATGTAGCAAGAAATTTCGAATAAAATCAGAAATGAAAAATGTTGGCGAAGGTCACCAGGTGGGCTTTTACCTTTTTTTAGGGATTTTGTTTCTTATGGTAGGTCAATCAAACGGCTCTAACTCCAGAACCATATTATGAATCTGGATGAAAATTTGGGAGGTTGTAGGGCTCGAAAAATGCAATTTTGAGATAAATAAAGGGTATGAAAATGAAAAATTTTGACCATATTTTCATTTGAAAACTGTGTATTTTCTGGAAAAGTCTGGCCGCATCCGAAAACAGATGGATAATTCGAAATTTGCGCGGCAACTCGCCCAGGTTCAGCACACTAGCTTTCATCTGCATTTAGAAGAATCGAAATCGGATTTATGGGAGCTGAGAACGGCGCGACACAAAATTTAGCAAAATTTTACCACATACGAACATCACTCGACCTCCACGGAATTTATTTTCTCAAAATTCGAGGGTTCGAGATAGACGAGTTCTGTCAAGGTGAATCGATAGAGCGTCGAAAATCGATGCAGTGTGATTTTTAGCGATTTTTCGGATTAAAATTCATGCTGAATCGACATATTTACGAAGCTGGAAATGACGTCCTGGCTTAAAGTAAAACCTATACCTTTCTTTAGTAAGAAAGGCAAAAAGTAAATCGTTCTAAAAATTGATCCGGATTGCCGATCGATGTCGAATTTGTTTCAGATGCTCACTCATGGTCTGTACTATGAATGTAGCAAGAAATTTCGAATAAAATCAGAAATGAAAAATGTTGGCGAAGGTCACCAGGTGGGCTTTTACCTTTTTTTAGGGATTTTGTTTCTTATGGTAGGTCAATCAAACGGCTCTAACTCCAGAACCATATTATGAATCTGGATGAAAATTTGGGAGGTTGTAGGGCTCGAAAAATGCAATTTTGAGATAAATAAAGGGTTTGAAAATGAAAAATTTTGACCATATTTTCATTTGAAAACTGTGTATTTTCTGGAAAAGTCTGGCCGCATCCGAAAACAGATGGATAATTCGAAATTTGCGCGGCAACTCGCCCAGGTTCAGCACACTAGCTTTCATCTGCATTTAGAAGAATCGAAATCGGATTTATGGGAGCTGAGAACGGCGCGACACAAAATTTAGCAAAATTTTACCACATACGAACATCACTCGACCTCCACGGAATTTATTTTCTCAAAATTCGAGGGTTCGAGATAGACGAGTTCTGTCAAGGTGAATCGATAGAGCGTCGAAAATCGATGCAGTGTGATTTTTTAGCGATTTTTCGGATTACAATTCATGCTGAATCGACATATTTACGAAGCTGGAAATGACGTCCTGGCTTAAAGTAAAACCTATACCTTTCTTTAGTAAGAAAGGCAAAAAGTAAATCGTTCTAAAAATTGATCCGGATTGCCGATCGATGTCGAATTTGTTTCAGATGCTCACTCATGGTCTGTACTATGAAAGTAGCAAGAAATTTCGAATAAAATCAGAAATGAAAAATGTTGGCGAAGGTCACCAGGTGGGCTTTTACCTTTTTTTAGGGATTTTGTTTCTTATGGTAGGTCAATCAAACGGCTCTAACTCCAGAACCATATTATGAATCTGGATGAAAATTTGGGAGGTTGTAGGGCTCGAAAAATGCAATTTTGAGATAAATAAAGGGTTTGAAAATGAAAAATTTTGACCATATTTTCATTTGAAAACTGTGTATTTTCTGGAAAAGTCTGGCCGCATCCGAAAACAGATGGATAATTCGAAATTTGCGCGGCAACTCGCCCAGGTTCAGCACACTAGCTTTCATCTGCATTTAGAAGAATCGAAATCGGATTTATGGGAGCTGAGAACGGCGCGACACAAAATTTAGCAAAATTTTACCACATACGAACATCACTCGACCTCCACGGAATTTATTTTCTCAAAATTCGAGGGTTCGAGATAGACGAGTTCTGTCAAGGTGAATCGATAGAGCGTCGAAAATCGATGCAGTGTGATTTTTTAGCGATTTTTCGGATTACAATTCATGCTGAATCGACATATTTACGAAGCTGGAAATGACGTCCTGGCTTAAAGTAAAACCTATACCTTTCTTTAGTAAGAAAGGCAAAAAGTAAATCGTTCTAAAAATTGATCCGGATTGCCGATCGATGTCGAATTTGTTTCAGATGCTCACTCATGGTCTGTACTATGAAAGTAGCAAGAAATTTCGAATAAAATCAGAAATGAAAAATGTTGGCGAAGGTCACCAGGTGGGCTTTTACCTTTTTTTAGGGATTTTGTTTCTTATGGTAGGTCAATCAAACGGCTCTAACTCCAGAACCATATTATGAATCTGGATGAAAATTTGGGAGGTTGTAGGGCTCGAAAAATGCAATTTTGAGATAAATAAAGGGTTTGAAAATGAAAAATTTTGACCATATTTTCATTTGAAAACTGTGTATTTTCTGGAAAAGTCTGGCCGCATCCGAAAACAGATGGATAATTCGAAATTTGCGCGGCAACTCGCCCAGGTTCAGCACACTAGCTTTCATCTGCATTTAGAAGAATCGAAATCGGATTTATGGGAGCTGAGAACGGCGCGACACAAAATTTAGCAAAATTTTACCACATACGAACATCACTCGACCTCCACGGAATTTATTTTCTCAAAATTCGAGGGTTCGAGATAGACGAGTTCTGTCAAGGTGAATCGATAGAGCGTCGAAAATCGATGCAGTGTGATTTTTTAGCGATTTTTCGGATTACAATTCATGCTGAATCGACATATTTACGAAGCTGGAAATGACGTCCTGGCTTAAAGTAAAACCTATACCTTTCTTTAGTAAGAAAGGCAAAAAGTAAATCGTTCTAAAAATTGATCCGGATTGCCGATCGATGTCGAATTTGTTTCAGATGCTCACTCATGGTCTGTACTATGAAAGTAGCAAGAAATTTCGAATAAAATCAGAAATGAAAAATGTTGGCGAAGGTCACCAGGTGGGCTTTTACCTTTTTAGGGATTTTGTTTCTTATGGTAGGTCAATCAAACGGCTCTAACTCCAGAACCATATTATGAATCTGGATGAAAATTTGGGAGGTTGTAGGGCTCGAAAAATGCAATTTTGAGATAAATAAAGGGTTTGAAAATGAAAAATTTTGACCATATTTTCATTTGAAAACTGTGTATTTTCTGGAAAAGTCTGGCCGCATCCGAAAACAGATGGATAATTCGAAATTTGCGCGGCAACTCGCCCAGGTTCAGCACACTAGCTTTCATCTGCATTTAGAAGAATCGAAATCGGATTTATGGGAGCTGAGAACGGCGCGACACAAAATTTAGCAAAATTTTACCACATACGAACATCACTCGACCTCCACGGAATTTATTTTCTCAAAATTCGAGGGTTCGAGATAGACGAGTTCTGTCAAGGTGAATCGATAGAGCGTCGAAAATCGATGCAGTGTGATTTTTTAGCGATTTTTCGGATTACAATTCATGCTGAATCGACATATTTACGAAGCTGGAAATGACGTCCTGGCTTAAAGTAAAACCTATACCTTTCTTTAGTAAGAAAGGCAAAAAGTAAATCGTTCTAAAAATTGATCCGGATTGCCGATCGATGTCGAATTTGTTTCAGATGCTCACTCATGGTCTGTACTATGAAAGTAGCAAGAAATTTCGAATAAAATCAGAAATGAAAAATGTTGGCGAAGGTCACCAGGTGGGCTTTTACCTTTTTTTAGGGATTTTGTTTCTTATGGTAGGTCAATCAAACGGCTCTAACTCCAGAACCATATTATGAATCTGGATGAAAATTTGGGAGGTTGTAGGGCTCGAAAAATGCAATTTTGAGATAAATAAAGGGTTTGAAAATGAAAAATTTTGACCATATTTTCATTTGAAAACTGTGTATTTTCTGGAAAAGTCTGGCCGCATCCGAAAACAGATGGATAATTCGAAATTTGCGCGGCAACTCGCCCAGGTTCAGCACACTAGCTTTCATCTGCATTTAGAAGAATCGAAATCGGATTTATGGGAGCTGAGAACGGCGCGACACAAAATTTAGCAAAATTTTACCACATACGAACATCACTCGACCTCCACGGAATTTATTTTCTCAAAATTCGAGGGTTCGAGATAGACGAGTTCTGTCAAGGTGAATCGATAGAGCGTCGAAAATCGATGCAGTGTGATTTTTTAGCGATTTTTCGGATTACAATTCATGCTGAATCGACATATTTACGAAGCTGGAAATGACGTCCTGGCTTAAAGTAAAACCTATACCTTTCTTTAGTAAGAAAGGCAAAAAGTAAATCGTTCTAAAAATTGATCCGGATTGCCGATCGATGTCGAATTTGTTTCAGATGCTCACTCATGGTCTGTACTATGAAAGTAGCAAGAAATTTCGAATAAAATCAGAAATGAAAAATGTTGGCGAAGGTCACCAGGTGGGCTTTTACCTTTTTTTAGGGATTTTGTTTCTTATGGTAGGTCAATCAAACGGCTCTAACTCCAGAACCATATTATGAATCTGGATGAAAATTTGGGAGGTTGTAGGGCTCGAAAAATGCAATTTTGAGATAAATAAAGGGTTTGAAAATGAAAAATTTTGACCATATTTTCATTTGAAAACTGTGTATTTTCTGGAAAAGTCTGGCCGCATCCGAAAACAGATGGATAATTCGAAATTTGCGCGGCAACTCGCCCAGGTTCAGCACACTAGCTTTCATCTGCATTTAGAAGAATCGAAATCGGATTTATGGGAGCTGAGAACGGCGCGACACAAAATTTAGCAAAATTTTACCACATACGAACATCACTCGACCTCCACGGAATTTATTTTCTCAAAATTCGAGGGTTCGAGATAGACGAGTTCTGTCAAGGTGAATCGATAGAGCGTCGAAAATCGATGCAGTGTGATTTTTTAGCGATTTTTCGGATTACAATTCATGCTGAATCGACATATTTACGAAGCTGGAAATGACGTCCTGGCTTAAAGTAAAACCTATACCTTTCTTTAGTAAGAAAGGCAAAAGTAAATCGTTCTAAAAATTGATCCGGATTGCCGATCGATGTCGAATTTGTTTCAGATGCTCACTCATGGTCTGTACTATGAAAGTAGCAAGAAATTTCGAATAAAATCAGAAATGAAAAATGTTGGCGAAGGTCACCAGGTGGGCTTTTACCTTTTTTTAGGGATTTTGTTTCTTATGGTAGGTCAATCAAACGGCTCTAACTCCAGAACCATATTATGAATCTGGATGAAAATTTGGGAGGTTGTAGGGCTCGAAAAATGCAATTTTGAGATAAATAAAGGGTTTGAAAATGAAAAATTTTGACCATATTTTCATTTGAAAACTGTGTATTTTCTGGAAAAGTCTGGCCGCATCCGAAAACAGATGGATAATTCGAAATTTGCGCGGCAACTCGCCCAGGTTCAGCACACTAGCTTTCATCTGCATTTAGAAGAATCGAAATCGGATTTATGGGAGCTGAGAACGGCGCGACACAAAATTTAGCAAAATTTTACCACATACGAACATCACTCGACCTCCACGGAATTTATTTTCTCAAAATTCGAGGGTTCGAGATAGACGAGTTCTGTCAAGGTGAATCGATAGAGCGTCGAAAATCGATGCAGTGTGATTTTTTAGCGATTTTTCGGATTACAATTCATGCTGAATCGACATATTTACGAAGCTGGAAATGACGTCCTGGCTTAAAGTAAAACCTATACCTTTCTTTAGTAAGAAAGGCAAAAAGTAAATCGTTCTAAAAATTGATCCGGATTGCCGATCGATGTCGAATTTGTTTCAGATGCTCACTCATGGTCTGTACTATGAAAGTAGCAAGAAATTTCGAATAAAATCAGAAATGAAAAATGTTGGCGAAGGTCACCAGGTGGGCTTTTACCTTTTTTTAGGGATTTTGTTTCTTATGGTAGGTCAATCAAACGGCTCTAACTCCAGAACCATATTATGAATCTGGATGAAAATTTGGGAGGTTGTAGGGCTCGAAAAATGCAATTTTGAGATAAATAAAGGGTTTGAAAATGAAAAATTTTGACCATATTTTCATTTGAAAACTGTGTATTTTCTGGAAAAGTCTGGCCGCATCCGAAAACAGATGGATAATTCGAAATTTGCGCGGCAACTCGCCCAGGTTCAGCACACTAGCTTTCATCTGCATTTAGAAGAATCGAAATCGGATTTATGGGAGCTGAGAACGGCGCGACACAAAATTTAGCAAAATTTTACCACATACGAACATCACTCGACCTCCACGGAATTTATTTTCTCAAAATTCGAGGGTTCGAGATAGACGAGTTCTGTCAAGGTGAATCGATAGAGCGTCGAAAATCGATGCAGTGTGATTTTTTAGCGATTTTTCGGATTACAATTCATGCTGAATCGACATATTTACGAAGCTGGAAATGACGTCCTGGCTTAAAGTAAAACCTATACCTTTCTTTAGTAAGAAAGGCAAAAAGTAAATCGTTCTAAAAATTGATCCGGATTGCCGATCGATGTCGAATTTGTTTCAGATGCTCACTCATGGTCTGTACTATGAAAGTAGCAAGAAATTTCGAATAAAATCAGAAATGAAAAATGTTGGCGAAGGTCACCAGGTGGGCTTTTACCTTTTTTTAGGGATTTTGTTTCTTATGGTAGGTCAATCAAACGGCTCTAACTCCAGAACCATATTATGAATCTGGATGAAAATTTGGGAGGTTGTAGGGCTCGAAAAATGCAATTTTTGAGATAAATAAAGGGTTTGAAAATGAAAAATTTTGACCATATTTTCATTTGAAAACTGTGTATTTTCTGGAAAAGTCTGGCCGCATCCGAAAACAGATGGATAATTCGAAATTTGCGCGGCAACTCGCCCAGGTTCAGCACACTAGCTTTCATCTGCATTTAGAAGAATCGAAATCGGATTTATGGGAGCTGAGAACGGCGCGACACAAAATTTAGCAAAATTTTACCACATACGAACATCACTCGACCTCCACGGAATTTATTTTCTCAAAATTCGAGGGTTCGAGATAGACGAGTTCTGTCAAGGTGAATCGATAGAGCGTCGAAAATCGATGCAGTGTGATTTTTTAGCGATTTTTCGGATTACAATTCATGCTGAATCGACATATTTACGAAGCTGGAAATGACGTCCTGGCTTAAAGTAAAACCTATACCTTTCTTTAGTAAGAAAGGCAAAACATAATGGTGATGTCCTTTTGGTAATGAAATATTTTCAATTTGCAATTAGTGCGTCCATCCCGGGATTTCCAGAGACAAAATTCCCAGGATTTTTTGTAACCGGGAACTCCCTAATCCCGGGATTTTTAATATTTTGTCCCGGTTTCCCCGAAATTGAAAAAGACCCTTTAAGCCTGCATGTTAAGATTTTGTTCTGAAAATAGTGGAACTTTATGTTGCAGGTGTTCATGTAGAATGTATACTAAAATCTCCCCAAATTTCATCAAATTTGGTTAAGCACAAGCAAAGTTACAGTGTGAAATGTAAACAAAAATGGGCCAATTTTAGGGAAATAAATAAGAGCTGTTTTCGAAAGCCCGTAAAAATTACCAAACACAAAATTTGATTAAACAAAAAATGTTTTGCTATCATTTGAACCTTGGACAAGAACCCCTGTGAATAACATTGTGAGTTTGGACCGGTTTTAAGTGTTTTTCAACCTTTTTCATTTGGTGCACTAGAGCACCACCTAGGCATATGAGCAATTAAATATTCAGGAGCACTTTTTTTTCTAAATTACAGAAAAAGCTTATTTTCATCAAAACAAAAGTGTATAAACGTTTTGACTAATTATAAACAAGACAAAACATTGTTATTAGACCGATAGTTTTATTATTTTCCTCATTTTTCATGAAAATGGTTGTTTGTGGGTTTTGAATGAGCCAATCAAATAAACCTGAAAATGTAGAGATTTAAGAATTTGTAGTCAATACTTCAGAAATATGTTCTTACAGCAAAGAATAAGTAGTTTTAAACACATTTCGAAGCGTTTTCAAACAAATGAACCAATAGATTTGAAGGAAACGAGATTTTGTGGCTTAAAAAAAAGTTGCTCATCTTCCTGATGGTGCTCTGGTGCACCACTTCAAATTCTACTTTTTTGCCCCAATTCGATGTTTGTGGGTCAAAGTAAAGTATTTTCTGCATTATTGTACCAAAATTAAGCCATTTACTATTTTTACGATAAGCAAACAGCTCTGAGCGTAAGAGGGTTAAAAAGTAACATTAACATTTTCAACTCTAGTTGTTTTTAAGCTATCTAAAATCTGCTGTTTTTTTTATAAATTGTAGTCTAGTTATTCACCAGTTAAAGGTTATCAACTAATTTTTTTTTAGCTATAAAAACTTAACAAATTTATTGAAAAACAGTTGTTATGAACATTTACAAACTTATTTAACCTTCTCCTAATGGAAAAATGTCCAAAGTATCCGAAAATGCATTCCGTTTTCCGATTCAAAATAATTCATTGAGAAAATCATGACGCTTCGAGAAGTTTAAAATAATGACTTTCATCAACATTTTCTTAACTATAGTTAACTGACTTTTTAAACTTTCCAAAATTTTATGAAAAGTTCTTTTTGAGGTACTTTGAACACGTCTCTACCACGGTCAGTATGATTCTAAACCATTCCGTACGTATTTAAATTGTACTCTTCATTTTGCAGAAAATTCGCAAACCTATCAAAGTCACCCCGTTTTACGGCAAATATAAGCTATATCATCAATCTAGATTGTCAGTAGTTTATGCAATAAGTTACAAATAGAGGATTTTTTCAGCACGAGTCGTACATTTATCCAACGAAGTTCACCGAGTTGGATAGATACGACGAATGCTGAAAAAATCAAGTTTTGCTACGAGTTCCATACAACATTTTTTGCATTAACGAAAAACACTCTTTGAGTTAAATTATAAGTCAAATGTTCATGTGTTTTGTCAATAAATCGTTAAAATTTTTAAAAAATTGAAAAGTGTTAATATTCGAAACAAGTGCTGAAAAGTTCAACTTTTCAGCACCCATTTCAGTGCTGAAAAGTAGAACTTTTCATTTATTTTGAAATGTGTTGCTATTCGATTCTATTATTTTTCGTACAGAAAAGAAGGCTATTTCGTCGTTCAAGAATGACAGGAAAAGTAAGTAGTTTCACGACGGAATTGCAAAAAATAAGTTTCAAACTCAAAAACAGTATCTAAAAGTTTTAAGAGCGAGTCACCGAACAGGGCATACCTCTTTGTATGGGACGTCGTTTGGGTCTCACCAATCTGCCTGAAATTTTCAGGGGTTGTTTGTACATATAAAACTAGCATCTGGCCAAAATATGAGCACTCTAGGTCAACGGGAAGTGGGGCAAATCGGGACACAAAGTTTGAAGGTTCAAAAACGTCAAAATCACATTTATTGAAAATCAAGTTAGTTTCCAAGAATACTAGATGACACCACAAAAAAGCAGCTTCTTAATTTTTTTTAACTTTCATTTTTTATAGGGTTAAAATGGATGAAAATAAACATTTTTGTGCATGTTTCTATTGTGAAATTGTCTCAGAAACACGAATATGATAAAATTATCACCAGAAAATGGGATCTAAGGGGTCCCCCGAGCAAAAACTTACAACTAAAAGTAAAAGTGTCTATTTAACATGTTAAACTGCCTTACCCAAAGCGTTCTCAGTCTCAGATGGTAGTTCCAGATGTCCTCTAAAAGCTGCAGGTCAAACCGAGTTGATACCTGGATGGAACACTTTTTTATTTGAGTTTGAAAATTATGCTATTTTTTCACTTAAATGCCAATAACTCTCTTTAAATTAAATCAATTGGGGTGCTTCTCGCTGCATTTTGTTGCATTTTTTAAGCCCTTTTAGATGCATTTTGAATTTTGAAATTATATTGAGTTTTGCCAAAGTTATAGCATTTTAAAGATTTTTGACGTTTTTGAACCTTCGAACTTTGTGTCCCGATTTGCTCCACTTCCCGTTGACCTAGAGTGCTCATATTTTAGCCAGATGCTAGTTTTATATGTACAAACAACCCCTGAAAATTTCAGGCAGATTGGTGAGGTCGATGCGAGATGGGTATGCTTTGCTCGTTGACTCGCTCTTAAATTAAAAAATGGTGTTTTACTTTTCGATACAGATGCTGAAATGTTGAACTAGATACTGAAAAATACATTTCAATAATAGTGCTGAATAAAAATTGGAAACTTAACAACGGAATTACATCCTGTCTCGGTAGAATCGCTGGTCGGAAGTTGGACTCACAATCAGTAGCGTGACCAGGCTCTGATAGAAGGGGGGGGGCACACGCATAGGAAATATGTGTTTGTGAATGACTCCTCGGAAAAAAATAGAACATATTTCTGTCGAAGGGGGGGGGGGAGGGCACGGAACCCCCAGCCCTCTCCCCCTGATTCCGCCAGTGCTCACAATTCAAAGGTTTTCACTTCGAATCCCGGGTTGGATGCAAGCTTAGCATGAGCATGCACATGAGCGACCAGCCATGGTTGCCCCTCCGTTGCTGAACAGAACCGTAATATCCTTTCAGCACTTCTTCCCTTATCAACAGCATGTATGAATGCGCTGAACAGATAAAACACCATGATTGCTAAAACTAGATCAGTTGCGAATAGGAAAAAATAGGAATAGGAACGGCGCCCACCATGTCAGTTTGTAGATCGCGATTTTAAGGGACGGGAATGTTAGTTAGGTACTCTGGGTTGGATGGAAGCTTAGGTGGGAAAAGAAGTTTGGATTATCTCACCGTTTTCGGACACCTAGTTTCTAGTATGATTCTCCAAGGCAATGTTTTAGAGCAAACATCAACATCAGGTTTGTAAAACAAGTTTATTTTCCTAACCATTTTTATAAACCCGGGTAAAAACAAAGCTCAGATTCAAAATTATATAGATGGTCCGAAAGAGTATTGAAAATGAGGCCTCTAGCCCAAATTTCATCCCATTTAGTTGAAGCTGAGGTCATCTCAATTAAATTTTAATCCATGCAATTTTAATGTTCTTTCATCCGTGCTGACTTTTACATAGAAAAGCTATAATTTCATTTCCCAAAATGTGTATTCTTTTCGAAAACAAGTATGAAACTTTTGTAGTGTAGTGTGATACTAAACTGGTGAACTGATTTTTTTTTTCTTGCTGGATATTGGGTTTTTTGAAACGCTAAAATTCATGCCTTAAAAGTGTCCTAAGACAAAAGTCTATGTAGATTGTTTACTAAACTTGACGCATTCCCAATTTTAACCCCGATTATGTGTACCTCTGCCAGCTCTCGTTTACCCCCTCAAATTGTTCAAATTAATCGTGTCGTTTGTGAGCTCATACACTATACGTGGGGCCGAGTGTAGTGCACTTTCCTCCAAATGGCAATAAATTACCACCACGTGTCAGCTCATATATTATTACCAAATTCAGTTTGGCTGGCTGGCATAATGTATGGTGCGATGTGCATACGCTTAACATTTCCGATAAATCTTCCGGCTCAGCTCAGCTTGAGCTTCTTCGTCTGTCTCCGTGGTTTTGCCCGTTCGAGCTCCGAGTCATTCGAAGTGATCCGGTTTCTGGTGACCGAACCGAACGCACATCGTCTTCCTTCCGGGCAAATATCCTGAGGGACACGTTGGAACTGGTCGGGCTGTCGTTGCTGGTGAATAAACATAAATTTGTCTCGTCTGCGCGATTCCGGGAGTGCCGGGTCTTGCTGCGAGTTCCCCGGGGGCTCACAGTATAACACCAGCACAGCCGGATATTCTATACAGAGTCTGTGGGAGCCAAGCAAAGTGTCGAAGTACCAGAGTAATTTGATTATCACCCCCTCAAGCGAACTAACAACGAGCAAAGCCTTGTAGTCTTGAACGACGACGACGACGTCGTCTACCACCAGGACGAAAATCGCAACAAAGAGCCATAGTTAGCTGGCAAGGGAAATTAGATAGATGGATTGAACGCTACTGTTGATCCTAGAATTTATTACTCCAATGGATACACTTTCATTCCTGAAATTGGATCATTACTTAATGCGCTTGCTGACTTGCTCTGAACTTCTCAATTTCCTGTAAATTGTCTTGCCAATATGCAAAGCAATCATCACTCTGTTTATTGGATCGACAATTTGATGGAGGAACTTAATTATGCAACTCTGTCAACAAAATTCAATGAACTCCCCATAAATCGTTCATGGTTCATAGTTCACCCACTCTGTACCCTTGACAAAAACTGTGAGCAACTCTATTTCATGCTCGATTCCTTCCTTCCTTCCTTCCGGTTGTCGTCCCTTCACCTCCAATGGCTTCCTTCCGTTTTACAACGCTACAAAATGCTGAGCAACGAACGATGCTGCGCTCGAGCTTCAATATCGGTAATGTTAATGTAATTACGATATTGATGGGCGCCACCAAACTTTTGGGGTGTAAAATTTTCAGCAATGACACCCGCGGCTTCAGTGCCCGGTGGTTGCCAGTTACCAGGGTTCAATTTGGGAAAACGGTTGATCGAGGAAACACGTTTTAAGCTCAAGACTAACTTTTGCCCATACATAAATCGAATCTATTTACGTTATTATTGAAATTGATTATGCTCCATTTTATATGAAAAAATGGAAGGTTCTGTCAATGTTCCCGCTAAAATTTAATCATGTGTCAGAATAAAAGTGTAATTTAATCTTTTTAAATTTGAAATTGGCACATCTCTTTCTGTATAATTCCACTTTTTCAACATAAAAAAGGTAATTATGACACTGACCACTGACAAAATTGACAAAAATGACTGCACAGGCTCAACTCCTGGGGAAGCATTAGATTTTTGATCCCCAGAAACACGTGCATTTTGATTTTTTCAACAATATTTAGACGGAGCGGAATGGCTTTTTACCAAAGTTTGTATGGAGAGTTAGGGCGGTTCGTCGCTATTGCATATAAGCAAAAATTGCATGTAATATGAGGGAGTAGTGAACAGCACTAATTCTCCATACAAACTTTGGAGAAAAACCATCGACCCTGTCTAAATATTTTTGAAAAACTGAAAGTGCACGCGTTTCTGGGGACCAAAATGCTTCCCCTCGAGTTGAGCCTCTGCAGAAATTGTGTTGGTCGGTGTATCATATCAGTATTTATAATTATATCAGAGCCTCCAGATGCCAACAACTTGTAAACATTTATAGATTTCAAACACGCGAATCAAGCAACAAAAAAGGAATGTAATTTAAAAAAAATCTCGACGACCTACAAAATCATTTGTCGGACTTCACCCATGCGCCTATCAAAATATTCGCAAAATTGACTACCCCACCCAAAAAAAAAGCTCCTCTAGTCATCAAAGCGCCATAAAAACATTCACCTTGTTTCAATCACGCTGTCGAAGGGATGGTGGGGAGTAATGGAAAATTGTATCGATTGCAGGCTGAAATGAGAGCAAATTTTATGGCAACTGACAGGGCACATCAAGTGATATCCCACCAGCCAGGAGAGATCAGGAACCATCACCGTGAGGAAGCGAGAGGTTAGCGGGACGAACGAACCTCATCATGCTTATCGTCCATTAAAAGTTATTGCCTCTAGACTTGCCTTGTTCAGGCGTCGAGTCAGCAGTTTTGCCAGCATCTCGCAGAAGAGAGCACAAAGTGATACACGGCCCGACAAGATTGTTGCCCGAAAAGCTTGGCATAATTTAAACCGTTCGAAACCACATAATCAGAGCCGGATTCGTTATAGGTTTTGTATTGAGCGGGGGAGCGCTGCTTCCGCTCTGCTCGTCCTGAACCGGATAATCCCGGCTGCTGCCTGTTGACGTTATGACCTCTCAGTAAATAACCCGGGCTAACCACAAATTGATTGGCCGATATTAATTTAAATCTGTTTCAATTAACTCAATACGTGCACCGTTTATCAAGGGGACGCTAGCTAGCTCATTAGAGCTGGAATAGCTAGAAAGCCACTTTGTTGCGGATCGAGAATCAATCGTCAAATCGTCGCCGTTGTGCTAACTTGTCGTACGTGCAATATGAGCCAAATGAAGTTAAGAACGCCATTTTGTCCAGCTCACAATGCCTCACGCTTGACCTTCACAGATCCCCAAAAATTCGATTTCAATCCTGAGATATTCAACGAAATCCGAAAAAAACTCCGTGCATTTTTGTCACTTTACATATGAAAGTAGCTTCAATCTTGTCGTGCTATCTTGTCACTCCCTGAAAATTGATATAAGTGCGACAACTGGCCAAAAGGATTTCAGGTCAGAACGCGTTTGACGAACGTACAAGTTAGATTACCGTAAACATTTGTAATTATAACTCGGGACTCCAGCAACCAACTTCAACCAAACGTCGGGACAATGCACATAATGCTCAGCCAAACAAAACGTGTTTGTTATTGTTTGCATTGCGTGCTTTCGTTTTTGTTAATTCAAGGTCAAACATTAAAATGCGTTTATCTCGGAACGTCGAAATGGCGGGTGCGACAAGATAGCACGACGACGGCGAAATGTTAGCTAATAACTTAAACGGAATGTTGTGCTGGATTTCCCGCTGACAGATTGATTTACCCTTTTTAATGAGATGTTTACCAGATTTTCCAAGAAAATCTACAAAGAAATATATAACACACCTAGAAATTTTTGAAGTGAGTACATGGTTCAGTTTCGTCAAGGTATAATAAATGTTGGCTCCCTGAATACCTCTTATCCACCAAACTAAATTTTGGGTAATTCCCTGCCAACATCAACCAGAACCGCGGCTGGACAAAACTCTCCTGAAAAATTCTTTCAGACCATACAGGTCCTACATTTACAAAAGGAAAAATGGATACCTTAAAACTAACTTATAAACTATATAAAGAGCGGATCAATGTAGCTGAAGACCTCGTTGAACTTGCTGCGAATCAAAACAATACCATCTACAATCTTCCCATTTCCGCATTGTTGTGACCCTTGCGTTCAGCCGTCCCAAATTATGATCTCGACGTCGTCGTGCTATCTTGTCGCACCCGCCATTTTGACGTTCCGAGAAAAACGCGTTTTAATGTTTGACCTTGAATATACAAAAACGAGCGCACGCAATGTAAACAATAACAAACACGTTTTGTTTGGCTGACCATTCTGTGCATTGTCCCGAAGTTTGGTTGAAGTTGGTTGCTGGAGTCCCGAGTTATAATTACAAATGTTTACGGTAGTCTAGCTTGTACGTGCGACAAACGCATCCTGACTTTCCTGGCCTGAAATCCCTTTGGCCTTTTGTCGCACTTACATCAATTTTCATGGAGTGACAAGATAGCACGACAAGATTGAAACTACTTTCATATGTAAAGTGACAAAAATGCACGGAGATTTTTCGGTTTTTGTTGAATATCTCAGGATTGAAATCGAATTTTGGGGATCTGTGAAGGTCAAAAGGTGAGGCATTGTGAGCTGCACAAAATGGCGTTCTTAACTCAATTTGGCCCAAAATGCACGTACGACAAGTTAGCACGATGGCGACGATCTGTTATGACCATGATACTTTGCATGATCTAACAGAACTACGGATGAAATTAGTAACGCTCCTTCCAGCATTTTCATTACATGGATGTCAACCAAAGAGCACGCAGCAATGTCAGTGCCATTGCATGCTATTAGGTATCGATCCTTGGCCTGCAGAACCTATTTTGTTCATGTAATCAAGAAAAACAAATACTGTCAACTGGGGTAAATCGCGACTACAGTCTAAATAAGGGAGGTGTTTTTGAAGCACTTAAAAGCACTTATCAAATCTGGTGCTTTACGAGCTTCCATTCGCTTGTGTGCTGGTGGAATCAAAATTCTGCTACCTACCAGAAAGGCTTACAACTACGTTCGGGATTTCCTGAACAACACAAAGATTGAATACTACAGCCATGACGATCCAGGTAAACGCCCCATGAAACAGGTCCTCCGAGGCTGAAAGAAGAGCTCAAATCTCTGGAGTTGAACGTGATCGAAGTCTTCAAGATGACGAGACACAACAAGGACATCAGGTATCGTGATCAACTGTACCTGGTTCATCTCGAGAAAGGATCGACAACGCCATCTGAGCCGAAGGCAGTTCGGGCAATTTTCAACATCATCGTGACGTGGGAACGTTATCGTCCAGTGCACCGTGACGTGACGCAGTTTGGACATGGTGGAAGGAACTGTTTCATCAAGAGTCGTTGTGCAATCTGCGGAGGTGAACACAAAACTCAAGCTTGCAACACAATCAACGAGAACATTGAAGCCAAATACTTCAATTGAGGCGGTGACCATTCGACCAAGAATAGAAGCTGCCCAAAACGAGCTGAGTTTGTGAAAATTCGGCAGCAAGCGACGACAAACCAAATCGTCGCAAAACACCACCAGCATTCACGGACGTGGATTTTCCTGCTTTGGCGTCACCAGAAGCGGGATCTGCTCGAGTGGTTCCAAATCTGCAGCCATTGCCGTTGAATCAGCGGCCAAAAGTTGCAGAGAACATTACACCGAGGGAAAACCAACCAGCATCAACGGATGAAGGCAGTAGTGATCTATTTTCACCACAAGAACTTCTGAACATTTTCATCGAGATGACAACAACACTGCGTGGTTGCAAAACTCGTGCAGAACAAGTAAGAACGCTTGGAGGATTTATCTTAAAATACAGTTCGTAGTTTACTCGTTCTAATGATTTTGAATATTTCAATGAATTTACTTTTTTAGTTTTAAGTTAGGATTAGTTGTTAAAGTGATTTTTTTTTCTTTTTTACCCAAATGTATTCGATTTAATGCAAAAAAGAAAAAAAAAATGAATTAAATAAATGAATGTGAACAGTTAATAATAATACGAAAAATACATCAAAGATGAAGAGTAGGCATACCACTTAGAATGTAAATGAAATGTAATTATTATTAGAAAGTTCAATAAAGACATATTTAATTTCAATTTCAAACAAAGCTACACAGAAAACGTTACTTAATCCACCCTTAGGTGGTTGGTGCCTTCCTCTCATTCAAAGGGTAATGCTATCCAAAATAGACACGCTCGTGGGAAGGTCTTTAAATTACCTATCCAAAGATAGGTCGCATGATATATTTGAAATACGTTTTCATCTAAATATCTGAGAACTAGCCTCCAAAAAGTTATAAATAACTCTTAAGTGCTTATAACTTTTGATTCAATGTTTTGGACGCGTTGGAAAGTTCTTTTGATTACCTGTTCAACGACGGGTTGCATGATAGAACCGGACAACGTTTTCATCGTGATATCTGAGATCCGGCTTCCAAAAAGTGCATAAATAACACTTAATTGCTAATAACTTTTGATAGGGTTATCAGATCTTCAATGTATTGGTCGCGTTGGAAAGGTCTTTTTAATACCTTTCTAAAAATGTATAACATGCTGGGGTTTCTTACAAAAACCACCCTTTTTACAATCATCCGGACTTTAGTCAAAATCGTTTTTTTAGCATAACTTTTGAAGTACTTTACTAAACTTCATAATTTTCAATAGGGACTTATGGGACCCCAAGACGAATCGAATGAGACCAAAACGGTCCAAATCGGTTAAGCCAGTGCTGAGATAATCGAGTGCATATTTTTTGGTGCACAGACCCACATCCCTACACACACACACACACACACACAGACATTTGCTCAGAATTCGATTCTGAGTCGATAGGTATACATAAAGGTGGGTCTAGGAGGTCTAATTGAGAAGTTCAGTTTTCGGGTGATTTTATAGCCTTTCCTCAGTAAGGTGAGGAAGGCAAAAAAAAAATCATGGTAATATAACATTTGGGAAGGGGTACATCTTTTATGTCAGAAAAAAAGGTGTAATTTTACCTCTAGAAATGTGAAATTTCACCACTTTTCTGGTGTAATGCCACTTTTTCAGTCTAAATTGAGGAAAAATTAAATCATAAAAGAGGTAAACCTTCCAAAATTACAGCTTCCAATTTTACATTATTTTTTACTGTGTAAAACAGCTGTCCCGTGTCCCAATTCGCCCCAGATGACGGTAATCGTTATTTTGGTAGTCAAACAAAATGTGAAAATTGTGCCAATAATGTTTAGCAGGACTTAATATGATCTTTAAACTTGTATGGAAACCAAATATCGAAAAAAAAATTTATGAATGATTAATATTTACAATTCATCGACGGTGTGCTATCTTGACCATTGCACCGGTTCCACCCCAGCATGAACTAAAAAACTAACATAATCCACCTATGTGGTTGGAGCCTTCCTCACAACAATGGCTACACAAGTTTCATCTATTTGTTAGATCCGGCTTCCAAAAAGTACATCGATATCACTTAAGTGGCCATATCTCGAGACAGGGTTGCCAGATTTTCAATGTTTTGGACTCGTTGGAAAGGTTTTTTGATAACCTAACCAACGATGGGTCGGATGGTGGATCCGGACATAGTTTACATACATTTATGTGAGATCCGGCTGCAAAAAAGTACATCAATATCACTTAAGGGGTCATATCTCGAGAAAGGGTTGCCAGATCTTCAATGTTTTGGACTCGCTGGAAAGGTCTTTTGATAAGTTAACCAACAATAGGTCTGATGATGGATCCGGACATAGTTTACATACATTTATGTGAGATCCGGCTGCAAAAAAGTACATCAATATCACTTAAGGGGTCATATCTCGAGAAAGGGTTGCCAGATCTTCAATGTTTTGGACTCGCTGGAAAGGTCTTTTGATAACCTAACCAACAATAGGTCGGATGGTGGATCCGGACATAGTTTACATACATTTATGTGAGATCCGGCTGCAAAAAAGTACATCAATATCACTTAAGGGGTCATATCTCGAGAAAGGGTTGCCAGATCTTCAATGTTTTGGACTCGCTGGAAAGGTCTTTTGATAACCTAACCAACAATAGGTCGGATGGTGGAGCCGGACATAGTTTACATACATTTAAGTGAGATCCGGCTTCAAAAAAGTACATCAATATCACTTAAGAGGCCATATCTCGAGACAGGGTTGCCAGATCTTCAATGTTTTAGACTCGTTGGAAAGGTATTTTGATAACCTAACCAACAATAGGTCGGATGGTGGAGCCGGACATAGTTTACATACATTTAAGTGAGATCCGGCTTCAAAAAAGTACATCAATATCACTTAAGAGGCCACATCTCGAGACAGGGTTGCCAGATCTTCAATGTTTTAGACTCGTTGGAAAGGTATTTTGATAACCTAACCAACGTCGGGTCGGATAGTGGAGCCGGACATAGTTTACATACATTTAAGTGAGATCCGGCTTCAAAAAAGTATATCAATATCACTTATGTGGCCATATCTCGAGACAGGGTTGCCAGATCTTCAATGTTTTGGACTCATTGGAAAGGTCTTTTGATAAGTTAACCAACAATAGGTCTGATGATGGATCCGGACATAGTTTACATACATTTAAGTGAGATCCGGCTTCAAAAAAGTACATCAATATCACTTAAGAGGCCATATCTCGAGACAGGGTTGCCAGATCTTCAATGTTTTAGACTCGTTGGAAAGGTATTTTGATAACCTAACCAACAATAGGTCGGATGGTGGAGCCGGACATAGTTTACATACATTTAAGTGAGATCCGGCTTCAAAAAAGTACATCAATATCACTTAAGAGGCCACATCTCGAGACAGGGTTGCCAGATCTTCAATGTTTTAGACTCGTTGGAAAGGTATTTTGATAACCTAACCAACGTCGGGTCGGATAGTGGAGCCGGACATAGTTTACATACATTTAAGTGAGATCCGGCTTCAAAAAAGTATATCAATATCACTTATGTGGCCATATCTCGAGACAGGGTTGCCAGATCTTCAATGTTTTGGACTCATTGGAAAGGTCTTTTGATAAGTTAACCAACAATAGGTCTGATGATGGATCCGGACATAGTTTACATACATTTAAGTGAGATCCGGCTTCAAAAAAGTACATCAATATCACTTAAGAGGCCATATCTCGAGACAGGGTTGCCAGATCTTCAATGTTTTAGACTCGTTGGAAAGGTATTTTGATAACCTAACCAACAATAGGTCGGATGGTGGAGCCGGACATAGTTTACATACATTTAAGTGAGATCCGGCTTCAAAAAAGTACATCAATATCACTTAAGAGGCCACATCTCGAGACAGGGTTGCCAGATCTTCAATGTTTTAGACTCGTTGGAAAGGTATTTTGATAACCTAACCAACAATAGGTCGGATGGTGGAGCCGGACATAGTTTACATACATTTAAGTGAGATCCGGCTTCAAAAAAGTACATCAATATCACTTAAGAGGCCACATCTCGAGACAGGGTTGCCAGATCTTCAATGTTTTAGACTCGTTGGAAAGGTATTTTGATAACCTAACCAACGTCGGGTCGGATAGTGGAGCCGGACATAGTTTACATACATTTAAGTGAGATCCGGCTTCAAAAAAGTATATCAATATCACTTATGTGGCCATATCTCGAGACAGGGTTGCCAGATCTTCAATGTTTTGGACTCATTGGAAAGGTCTTTTGATAAGTTAACCAACAATAGGTCTGATGATGGATCCGGACATAGTTTACATACATTTAAGTGAGATCCGGCTTCAAAAAAGTACATCAATATCACTTAAGAGGCCATATCTCGAGACAGGATTGCCAGATCTTCAATGTTTTAGACTCGTTGGAAAGGTATTTTGATAACCTAACCAACAATAGGTCGGATGGTGGAGCCGGACATAGTTTACATACATTTAAGTGAGATCCGGCTTCAAAAAAGTATATCAATATCACTTAAGAGGCCACATCTCGAGACAGGGTTGCCAGATCTTCAATGTTTTAGACTCGTTGGAAAGGTATTTTGATAACCTAACCAACGTCGGGTCGGATAGTGGAGCCGGACATAGTTTACATACATTTAAGTGAGATCCGGCTTCAAAAAAGTATATCAATATCACTTATGTGGCCATATCTCGAGACAGGGTTGCCAGATCTTCAATGTTTTGGACTCATTGGAAAGGTCTTTTGATAAGTTAACCAACAATAGGTCTGATGATGGATCCGGACATAGTTTACATACATTTATGTGAGATCCGGCTGCAAAAAAGTACATCAATATCACTTAAGGGGTCATATCTCGAGAAAGGGTTGCCAGATCTTCAATGTTTTGGACTCGCTGGAAAGGTCTTTTGATAACCTAACCAACAATAGGTCGGATGGTGGAGCCGGACATAGTTTACATACATTTAAGTGAGATCCGGCTTCAAAAAAGTACATCAATATCACTTAAGAGGCCACATCTCGAGACAGGGTTGCCAGATCTTCAATGTTTTAGACTCGTTGGAAAGGTATTTTGATAACCTAACCAACGTCGGGTCGGATAGTGGAGCCGGACATAGTTTACATACATTTAAGTGAGATCCGGCTTCAAAAAAGTATATCAATATCACTTATGTGGCCATATCTCGAGACAGGGTTGCCAGATCTTCAATGTTTTGGACTCATTGGAAAGGTCTTTTGATAAGTTAACCAACAATAGGTCTGATGATGGATCCGGACATAGTTTACATACATTTAAGTGAGATCCGGCTTCAAAAAAGTACATCAATATCACTTAAGAGGCCATATCTCGAGACAGGGTTGCCAGATCTTCAATGTTTTAGACTCGTTGGAAAGGTATTTTGATAACCTAACCAACAATAGGTCGGATGGTGGATCCGGACATAGTTTACATACATTTAAGTGAGATCCGGCTTCAAAAAAGTACATCAATATCACTTAAGGGGCCATATCTCGAGACAGGGTTGCCAGATCTTCAATGTTTTAGACTCGTTGGAAAGGTCTTTTGATAATCTAACCAATGATGGGTCGGATAATGGACCCGGACATAGTTTACATACATTTAAGTGAGATCCGGCTTCAAAAAAGTATATCAATATCACTTAAGTGGCCATATCTCGAGACAGGGTTGCCAGATCTTCAATTTTTTGGACTCGTTGGAAAGGTTTTTTGATAACCTAACCAACGATGGGTCGGATGATGGACCCGGACATAGTTTGCATACAGTTAAGTGAGATCCCAATATATGTGAAAACACATTTTTATACATAACTTTTGAACTACTTATCGAAACTTCAATCTGTATAAAACTCGATCTATGGGACCCTAAACCAAGTCAAATGCAACAAGTTCGGGTCAAATCGGTTCAGCCAGTGCCGAGAAACATGAGCTAGTTTGTTGGTCACATCCATACATACACACACACATACACACAGACATTTGTTCAGTTTTCGATTCTGAGTCGATATGTATATATGAAGGTGGGTCTACGACGTTTTTATACGAAGTTCATTTTTAGAGCAGGATTATAGCCTTACCTCAGTGAGGAAGGCAAAAGTGTGAATTTACTCGACACGGAAAAGATGAATCACATGTAAACTCAGTTGATGTGAACTTTAGATTCGATGTAAACGGTTGAATCTCATGTAAAATCATGTTTTTACGTCTGATTTGTTGCAAATTTACATCAAATTGCATTTAAATTTCAATGTTTAATGACGTGCAAAAGTGTTCCATCATAAATGATGTAACTCTCGGAAATATTTTTTGTGTGTATGTTTCAAATGCAAAACCCAAATCCCGACTGTCAATCATTGCAGGACCAACATGTCACAAGCACGAATCTCTTTGATCTCCTCTAGCGCATTAGGATTGACAGAGCCAATTTCAATTCGATTATCCACCAGCTGTATTGCGTAATTGCCCGTAATCTGTACTACTTGACTGTGATTGATGTTTCCGAACACACATTCACACTCTACAACTCTGCCACTTCTTCGCTTCCGTCCCAAAGTTGATCCTTTGGGAAAGTTCGTCACTATACCTCGCACTCATCTATAAGTATCTCTGAGTTGGTTCAGATATTTACTCGTCCAATTAACTCTGAATTTGTACTGCAGTTAAACCTAATTGGTGTTGACAGATCTCGAGAAGAGATACGGTGTGAGCTTCACTTACACAATGTTTGGAAACTTGGGTTGGAAGGATGTGCCACAGAGAGATAATATTCCCACCTGGTTTGTGGTTTTAGTAGCTCGACTAATGCTTTTCCGGTGAGGATAAACCGAGTCTTGAGAACGACACGTGTATCCGATATCGTTTGCTTTCAGGGATAGTAAATTTATTCCAGCTGCTTCTTGAAACTAATCCATTCATTTGTGTATTTTCTTGCAGAAATGGACGACATGCTGGTGCAGTGCAACAAGAACAGTGTTTACGTACTAAACTCCAGCTATCGATACCGGGTGAGTCCGTCCCACACAATCCACCCTCGACCAATGTTTTTACCCTTCCAAATCCGTCCGAATCCCAAAATAAGTGGAGCAAAATAAGAGATAAATATTAGACAAATTCCTTCCCGCCCATCGTCGTCAGGCGAAATGCTTTCCAAGAAAGGTGAAATTTTCTTATACCTTAGTGAAATTCTTCGGTGAGTGATTTCTGCCGAGACATTTTCCCTTTTTACCCGCACACACACCCACTCAAACACATTTCCCATGGTACGGCAGTCGGCGATAGCTTTCAACGTTGAAACGTCAGGAAAAAAATGCGACATCCGAAAGACACTTTTCTTTCCATTTTCTTTGCTCGGATATGAAGTAAGAAGGGGGGCCTTCTGTTTGGAACGTGCCAGGTGAAATTAAATTGAACTCAAATATCGTATACCTGACGGGCTGGAAGGACGGAATCTTGTTACGAACGCATCCATCTCCTTGCTGCCGAGTTTGCTCAGCAGGATGCACAGGGACAGTTTGCTCTGCGATAGTACACACAGGCGGTGGGGACATTTACTGTTCAATTTTCTAGAAAGATGAGTGTAATAGCAGTGTCCATTTGCTCGCTTTTTCGATATGCCATGCAACATACAAGTTGGTTTTGTGTATTTTCTTAAAACAAATGGCATGAAAATCGGTCGAAACTCCCGGGAAATTTTAAACTTATAAATATCGAAGCGAAATCATACAATCTAATAAACAAATTATTAAAAAAAAAATCATTGGATTTCAATGATCGAAGTTAATATTTTGAATAAACCAATGCTTCTCTAATGTCCGGGTACTTAGCTTGATGGTTAAGCGATCTGCCTTCCAAGCAGACGATCAGGGATCGAATCCCGCCCGGTCACCTCGTCACCGATTTTTCGGTGGCAACTAGACCCCCTTGCTCCCTCTGGGAGCACCAGAACCCCGTAATTAATTACCAAACACACACGCACGCCGCTCCCCGCTAGAGCCAGATAGTGGTGGTTGAGCGCAAACAGGACGGGAAGATGACCAACCAACCACACCACAACGCGTGAAGGAAGGAAGGAAGACTCTTCCAAGAAGACCCCCCTGGAGATCATCATCATCCATCATGAACAAGAACAATAGATCTCGAGATCTATAAATAGACACACGGCTCCGTGATGGCAAGGCCGATTGAGCCAGTTAGGGTATAGGTTAAGATAGAGGACAAAGAATAAAAAAAAAAAAAAAATGCTTCTCTAATCTGCTTATTCTGAAAATGTAAAATTTAACTTGTCAAAAATTCCAATAATTATAATTGAAAGAAGCCAAAACAATGAGGAATTTCAATTTACCTTGCTTTGCAGTTACACCCCAGAAATGAATCGAACGTTTTTTAATATTATTTTTATTTACTATTCCTAAGGGGGGAAAGCAAAATAAGTTCAATTTCCTTACCTCTTTGAAGCATAAAAATCCTCAGAATCTGTCTTTGTATTCCCTAAGTTAATTTAACTGTATCAAGGTAAATGTAAATAAGTCATTTTGTGTTTCATGTCAACTTTAATATTCAATTATATTTTGAAAAAAAAACTCTGGCAATCTGGAGAACATTCGGGTTTTACTGATAACTGTAAATATTTCTTCAATGAATATTTACAGTTGATCTTGAAAAACAAGTATAAATTGTTGATTTGAGTCGTTATTCATCATATTGTAAAAATCCCAATACTCGGAAATTAAATATAAGCTATGTTTTTACTTCACAAAAATCGAATAAAAAGTTCCTGCAACAAGTTATGAAATTTTTGCAAAATCACTCAGTGCGAAATACACGGAAAAAAATCAATTCTCGAAATCGTTAATTAAATTCACGAATGCGAGAACCACGAAGGAATATATTCACGTTTATAGTACAAATGCATCATGCTCATGAAAAAATTCCTTCGTGGTTCTCACATTCGTGAACTTAATTCATGATTACAAGAAATTTTTTTTCTGTGTAAGATTTGTGAACATTTTAAACTACTATTTTGAGTACTTATAAGCTCAAGAAACGATCTTGTATTTGCTGATTCAGAAAAAAAAAGATAGATATGAATTGAAAATAATTTTATTGAAAAGAAAAAAATATTTCTTTTCCGTTTAAATTATTGTCGCAGGGTCGCGGAGTCGGGTAGCTATTGCAAGAACTCTGAATCCGAATCCGGTCCAAATAAAGCTGTTAAAAATTCGCAGACTCCGATTCCAGATTCTGAAAATATAACAACTCTGACTCTGGCTACTCAGAAATGGTTGACCCCGACTCCACCAACACCAGCTCCATAGCCTTTAACTTAAAAAATATCTGGATTGTACATTTTTTGCTGTTTTCCATGTTTAATAAAATTTATTTCCATTTCATTTAGCTTCTTCAATTTTTTTTGTCCATTCGGCGATTCAAAACAAGTGGTGAATGAAAATGTGATTTATTATTTGGCTGATTTTACCTAAAACTATTTTTTATGTTTGAAATCCAGCAGGGATTGATTTAATTAGCGTAATTCTGGGTGGAACTTAAAAAATAGTTAACTTTTAACGATAAAGAAATTTACCTGATATTGTTTTCACAACACTGACAAGAGAGTAGAATAAAATTTCAATACAATGCCACATACAAGATACAGTGACTACATTAGCCTTTCTTGAAAGTTCCTACATCTACCATTTCTAAGAAACACACAGTGTATTTCACGTCCATTAACGTACAAGACATGTGTGAAATCTTCATCATTTCTCGAGCATAAAACATTTCCTTCAAGCAATTTACCTCCATAATTTCAAAGAGCTTTCACCGTACGCTTCAGTTCCAACTCTCTGAGCTCTCATTTTCATTCACTCGGGGGGAAAGTGTGGAACGTATGTCGGTTCGTGCAACTCAACTTGACTGGAATGAATGCGGAAACAATTACAAAATGTGATGCATAAGTTACGCGGCAGCAGATCTTGGGAATGTCTCTTTTTCCCATCTGACAAAGTGATGAATTGATGATGAATGGTTCATTCCTCGTGCACTCCCAGTGTTCGCAGTGTGGCACGGTGGGTGGATGTTTTGAATTTGCTGGTAAAAATTATGTAAAACGTATGCTAATGGGTTTGTTACGATGGAAATCAAAGCTTCCCACTGTGCATCATCTTTTTATGTTTCGCTTTATCCGTGGCGATTATTCCGGCTTCCGGCTGGGAAGTCGTACTTCTGAAGTAGATTTTTTTCCTGCATGTCGTTGGTACACGTGGAAGCAGCGGCAGAACCAAGAGCGGAGCCAAAGGAAGGCAAGCATCCTGGAGCGCATTTTAATTTCAAATTTCCGTTTTAATTTTCACAATTGCTCAAGTGGCAAACGGGTAATGAGAAAAGTTTCCGACAATTGGAGCACTTTACAAAATTGACTTGGCCTCCTGGAGCTTTGGTGTGTGGGCCGGTAACTGCTGGGTTGGGAACTTTTGGAATGGCCTCCGGGGTCCTCGGGGTGAGGCCACGATAAGCTTCTCAATTGGTTCGCAAACTCCGAGTAGCCGTTTCACCGGTTATGGCTTGACCAAGCGTGATTAATTTTATTTCGTCGAGGGCGGCATGTGATTCACGGTTATGATTTCATTCTCCGTGGATAATCCAACCCAAAATAACTTTACGAAACTTTTGGCTTGGAGTTTACAGCAGGAGTAATCAACGTTTCTCTTCAGCTGAGCAAATTGGGGAATTTATTTTAGTCACTTTCGATTTTTTATTGCATCGAAAGATTTATTTTAAGATAACATTTTTCCAGAATCAGTACAAAAAGTTTCACACCTTCCCTTTCTCCTATCCTCATTTCCCCCCCTTCCCTAAATATTATTATCTGCCAAATTTACACTTACACACTACACCACAACTGATTCGGAGCGTTTGGTACGGTATGTCCACGCATCCTTCCTCCCCTGATGATTCTGTGAAATGTGATCCGTTCACAGAATCTGTCTCTGCGGTTAATGCAACGCAGTAAGCCTGGCCGCTTTAATTTTTGCTATACATTTTCGGGGTAACTCGGATGTACTGTAATCATTAATATTGACAAGAAAGGACTTGAGACGTAATCTTACCACAAGTTCTTCCAGGATGCTTTCTTCGGACTGGCTGCGCTTGTGTTCGATTAGATTAGATTAGATTAGAATCAGTACAAAAAGTTTCACAAGTGCAGTTATGCTACTGCCAGAAGTTTGCAAAATATTTTCATCTTGTTAAATCTTAGACCTGATCCTGTTATGGGGTTAAATAAAAAAAAGGCAGTTTGACTAACAATCCAAAGGTCGTCAGCTCGAATCCCGGGGTGGATGGAAGCTAAGGTGTAAAAAGAGGTTTGCAATTGGCTCAACAATTAAGCCTTCGGACACTTAGTTTCGAGTAGGAATCTCGCAATCGAGAACGCCAAGGCAATGCTGTAGAGCGCCAAACATTCAACATTAAGCCAATCTTGAAAAAATCAGAAATTGCAACTATTTCACTTAAATCAAACTTTCGGTGGCAATATCTTGAAAACAAGGCACATAATCAAAAAATCTGTAATTTACTTCTTGATTGCAGATTCTAACTTACATAAAAAAATGTGGTCAACAAATTTTTTGTGTGCGATTGTTTTACTTTTTAAAAATCACTATTTTTCAGAAAAAAAGTAGGCCAAAAGTTAACGTTGTTTACAAACGCAGATTCGCCCTATTGAACTGTTACTACGAAATGCATCTACAAGAGTTGGAATTGATAAATTTTTATGCTAATGGTAGCGATTTTATGATTTTTCATATTTTTTGGACCACTAACTTCAATACCCGTTTTACCCCACTTCCTTCTGTCACAGAGTGCTCATATTTGGCATCTTCATCTCATTTCAATTCATCTCATTCCAAGACAAACAAACGCTAAAAGTTTCATTTAAATCGGAGCACCTCGATACGACCTCTAGAACAAACCGAGCAAAATCTACAAATACTGCCTCTTAAAAAGTGTGTGATGTAAAATACACTCATGTGACTGCTGGTGGTTTTAAACAACCAACAAGTAAACTATATACAACAAAATATTTCTGAATGTTACATCATGTATGATGTAACACTTTTGCACGTCATTAAAAATTTAAATTTAAATGCAATTTGATGTAAATTTGCAACACATTGTGCGTAAAACATGATTTTACGTGTGATTCAACCGTTTACGTCGAATCTCAAGTTTACATGAACTGAGTTTACCAAGTGATTCATCTTTTCCGTGTCGAGTAAATTAACATTTTTTTCTATGTGAAAATTTCGTTTGTTACGTTCAATGGAGCATGACCTGCAATATCTATAAACAATACAATTATGTAACACCCTGGTAAATATTCTATATTAAGCTCGCAACTCGGGGATATGCCATCGCAATATATGTTCCTGGAATTATCTACATAAAAAGCCACAACCATTCATTAGCATTTTCCTCACAGAAAAAAACTGTAATATCCATGCATATTTCCCCTCACATTCACACTCTTCTATTCTTCTCCTGTGTTCATTTCCTCATTTGCATTTGCCTAATTAAATCATTTAAGCTTATGAGCTGTTCATCACGTTCACACCCGGCGGCTACGACCATCAGTGCCCAGTTCTTAGAACAGAATCTTTACTAGTCAATCTGTACCGTCCACAGCATGTATGCTATGCAGAACCAACCCTCTGCTCATAATCTTATTCAGGTCAACGATAATCCGGATTCGGTACCCGTATGGTGCTCCGTACATTCGTTGCTATTGCCACCAGAAAAAAATGATGTTTTTACGAGGAAAGTTTTCTGAACTAAGAAGTTCATAAGTCTTGTTCAACAAAAGTTAACAATTAAGAAAAATATCAAGCAAAAATAAACTTTTTTAAGTGCTTCGATGAATTAAACAAAATCCTAATGTCAAAGCTTTTGTTCATTTTCTCCTCTATGCTTTCTTTTGAAAAGGAAGACACTCAAAGGAGAACCTTAGCCCACCGTTGTTCGAGGCCAAACGACGCCTGCTGAGATAGTTGGAAGCTGGAGCGGCAAGAAAAAAAAGCTTTCATGTCCCTTGTCTTGAATAGTGCGCTTGTGTGCACAATTTATGCGCCGAGCATCAGTTGAATGAGTGGATGAAATATGCAAAACTTCATCATCAGAAACCACAGCAGCAGCACCACCAACACCAGCGTCATCGTTGCTCTTTGCCACTCGCTGTGAAGTTACGAAGCCACCACCTTGATAAAGCTCGCCTGTGGAACTTGGCTTACGAAACGGGGGTTCATTTTGTTGAAGAAACTTCTTGACGACGTGCTGCCTCCGGTGATTATTTAGCCGTCCAAGTCTGATTGGAATTTCCCCCGATGATGGAAGGATCTTCCCTTGAATACAACAAATTTATCAGTACCTACACATTATTGCAAAAGGTTAGATTGTTGCATGGCAAATGCCGAAATTTTATCCATCCTGTCGATTTTTTTTCGATATCCAGGATAAATTTTGGCAAAATTCTATCAAGTCACACAGCTTAATGGGGTCGTGCATAAACCACGTGGTCTCCTTAGGGGGGGGGGAGGATGTCTAGATGATCCTTAAACTCGATATGATCAAATCTGTAATTTATGCGATCAAAAACGTCGTTCCAACTTTTGTTTGCTCTAATAAAAAAAAATCGCCCGAAAATCCGCGGAGACAAGCCCGAAAACCTGTGAGTTGAAGTTACCGTTCCAACGTTTTAGGGAGGCTTTGGCATCCGTGGGACATGCGTTGGGCGTCCCAGTGTTAATAATTTCAAAGATATTGAAAAGATTGAAAAATTAACTCATTTATTTTTTTTGTATTTATTTTGAGGTAATATCTCCAACCAAAAGTTGGATCAAAAATCTTAAATCGTAGATAATTGCCTATTTAAACAACTGAAAAAAATGTAAAATAATAAATAAATTTTAGCTTAATCTTTTTTAAATTTATCAAAACACGTAGTCGATAGCAAAATCAATTTAAAGTAAGAGTAAGACTTAAACAATTTGGATGTCCATGACTAAAAGAATGATTTTTAGCGCGTTGTCTACAAATTTTCCAAAGACACGAAATCGATTTTCGAGCAATTCTATACAAAATCGGTCTTTATTCTTAAATTTTAATTTTTGATTTTTTTAATCCGTCTGAAATCTTTTTGGTGCCCAAGCCATTTTGCATCATTAGTTTGTCCATATAGTTTTCCATACAAATTTGGCAGCAATGAAAATTAAAAAAATCTGTATCTTTTTTAAGAAATTTTTGATCGATTTGGTGTCTTCGGCAAAGTTGTAGGTATGGATAAGGACTACACTGAAAAAAATGGTAAATGGTAATTTACTTTGCTGATTTTTAATTTCACTTTTTGTCACTAAAACATGATTTGCAAAAAACACTATTTTTATTTTTTTTTAAATTTTGCCAACATTTCAGAAATTTTCAGAACGGGCAAAAATCGTTGTTCGAGTTATGAATTTTTGAATCAATACTGATTAAAAAAAATCGAAGTATTGACCGCAACTTAATTTCAATTTTATTTTTCGATGTAAAATCGAATTTGCAATCTAAAAGTACATTAGTAAAATTTTCATAAAGTGCACCGTTTTCAAGTTATAGCTATTTTTAGGTAACTTTTTTAAAAATAAGTTGCAGTTATTAATTTAAAAAAAAAAATTGAAATGCTGAGAAAATTCTTTGTTGCCTTGTTGTTAAGATATTGCCATGCAAAGATTTTAAAACAGAAAAATGGATGTTTACTACTCAAACAACCCATAATTTTCTTCTGTCGATATCTCAGCAACTAATGGTGCGATTTTCAATGTTTATGAATAAAACTTTCGTGAAATTTTCCGATCTTTTCGAAATCAATATTTTCAAAAAAAATAATACTAACATTTCAAAAGGTCGTAATATTGAATATTTGTCCCTGTCTCTGATTCTTGTATGGAGAAAAAAATTAAACAGCTCGACTTTTTTGGACACACTGAATCATTGGAATCAATCATGCTTAATTAAAAAAAAAAGTTGCTTTAGTTTGGATTTTTATGAATGTTTGGAATAAAATAAATATTAACTAGGAGCTTTCATAACTAGATATTTTCCTTAAAATAAAATGAAATTATTTTTTTCCTGAAACAAAACTTTTCTATTTAATTAATTTCGATTTTAAGAAAATATTTTAAAGCGCATTTAAATTAAATCATGAATGCTGTTTATATATCAAAATAGCTTTAATTCTTAAAGCACATTTATTCTGGATGCAATTAATTGCACTGCAATTCCATAATTTTGAATACATATGTTTTACTAAGTAGCTTGTTTTGTTGAGAGTATTTTTTTACTTTCTGTACCATTTCAATAAATTGTTATACTGTTATTATTTACCTTAAACTTTGTGATATCATACTTTTTTCACACTTTTAAGTGAATTTCAGTTTTTTTTTATATATTATTAAATTGGTTTTAATGGTGTTGTTTTCTGTTTGACCCAATGTCACCCTCTCTAAAGGGTGAGTTTGAGTTAATTTTAAAACGATTGGAATTTATAAACGGTGTGATTATACTAGCCATATTCTGGGAAAATGTTGGTAAATTCAGGAGCATTCCCCAACAAAATTTATTTCGATATAATTTGAAATGTTTTTATTGTATTAAAATAACAACAGTCATATCGTTTTTTGACCAAAAGTCACCACCACTGACGGTACATCATTTGTGAATAAACATTTTTGAAATCTATACTTATTTTGTTTTTTTTTTTAAGATTTTTCACCTGGGAGGAAAAAGCCACGTGGCCATATAGGGGGGGGGGGGGTTTGGCGTGAAACCACGAAAAACCATGAGGGGGGAGGGGGGGGGGTCAAAATTTCTCCAAAAAAAGGCCACGTGGTTTATGCACGACCCCTTACTCAGTAGGGTGACAATAAAAAAACGACATCAGGGATACCCTCTGATTCGATTCGTCAGGCAAAAATAAGTATCTGTGCCAATTTTGAGCCAAATCGGTTAAGGTTAAAGGGGTCGCTTTTTATCATTGAAGTTTATATGGGAAAAATCGCAAAAATGTATGCAGAAAAACATCGTTGCAGTATTTTTCTGCCAGGTCGCACGGTTCTCGCCCAAAATTGTCCAATTGTGAGATTCTTGTAGGAAATTTAACAACTTTGTCGAAGGGTGCAAAACGATCCAAATTGATCCTGATTTTTGGTGATTTTTTTTAGTAAAAAGTATTTTCTTAAATACTTCCCATATACGCCTTATATACTTTCAAGATGTCTTTTCATGGCATTGCTAATAACTCTTCAGGGTCACCTAGGATCATCTTGCACCCTTCGACAAAGTTGTAAGAATTAAATTTCCTACAAGAATCTCACACTTGGGCTATTTTAGGCGAGACCCGCGCCACCTGCTGCCAAAATCCACTTTAAAAAGCGCCCCCCTTAACCTTAACCGAATTGGCTCAAAATTGGCACAGTTACTTATTGTTGTCTAAAGATTCGAGTCAGGGAACATGTATACAGATTTTCCGAAATTTTCTTTTTTTTGTCGCCCTATTGCTCAGCTATTTCTCCGCTGCTACTTTGAGCTGTGTCTGTCAGGAAAATTTTAGTCCCTGATCACGAGTCTTGATTAGGGGTTTCAAAGCAATAGTAGTTATTGTGTTATATAAAAAAGGTTTTACATAGATTTTTTTATTGGTGGTTTCTTAACTGTTAACAATCGAGGAGTATGTCATTCAAGGGATATTCATCATACTTTTATTATTTCTAACAATATTGATCCTTATTATTTATCTGTATTTTCTTTTTTTTCATATTTGTTAATGAACATATATCTGAGTACATGAGGTCATTCCACCTCAACCATACACAAAAAAGTAAAAAATGGATGAAGATAAAGCTTAATTTGGTGGGACTATTGATTCGAAACAAGCAAGAATACAGATTCTCATGCAAATCAGACCAAATTGGATCGGATCAAGTTTTACGCAAATGGGAGCAATCTTATGATTTTTCATGTTTTTTTTGGACCTCAAACATCAATGCCCGTTTTACCCCACTTTCCTTTGTCGAAGAGGGCTCATATTTGTATATCATGTATAGATAAACAAACGCTGAAAGTTTCATCCAAATCGGAGCACCCCGATTCGACCTCTAGAACAAACCGAGCAAAATCTACAAAAACTGCCTCTTGAGCGGAATTTTATTAAATACGTGGTAATAATCGGTATATTGATCGATTTTTATGGAAAAAACATTGTTTATTCTTAAAATTATGACACACATTCTAAAATTATGAATAAAAACATGTTCAGTCCAAAAATAATGTAAGTGAAAATAAAGAATTTCCTTTTATATTTGGTCACTTTAGACAGGCTGTCGTATTTTTCATAGACAAAGTATTTTCCATAAAAATTGATCAATTTACGTTTCAATTTACCGATTCTCTCATTGTATTCATTATGACTTCAAATTGCATTTTTAAATAAATTGATTAAAACCGCCAAATTCAAATTGAGATATCTAAAAATAGACACCGATAGACACGGAGATATTTAGAGGAAATGTGGTTGAAAGTGAATACTTTCAGGTGCATTGTTCGGTTTTGCGCCAAAATGCGCCATTTTGAAAACATGGCAACTTGAAAATAGACTCAAAATCACCTAAAAATTGTTAAAACTACTCAAATCATTTTGCAGTCTTCGGCAAAGATGTATAACATTATGTCATAAACAACTCTTCAGAACATAGTAGGCCGCTAAATGCTAACATTTTGAGTTATCACGAAAAAAGGCGTATATCTCAAGTAGATAAAGAGCTACAAATTTTACGCCTTCAACAAACTTTCATGAAATTTTGTCCTCTACAACTTTGCCAAAGACACCAAAGCCCTACAAAAAAAAAAACGGAATCGACGTAACACCTTATAATGTGGCCCTCTTAAACCTTGCGGTTTCGTCAACGGATCCACAGGCGTGTATCGTTCTTTTTGCGACAAGACTCCGCCTCCCGGGTCTCCTAAGTGTGAAGGTATGGGCACGGGGAGAGGGCACCGAATACCTATATTTACACTTAGAATTTTTTGCGTCCGCCCCGGGATTCGAACCGGCGACCTCTGGATTGTGAGTCCAGTGCGCGGTCCGATTGATCCACACAGGCAGACAAAGCCCTACAACGTCATCCAACAAAGTTAGTTGTTGGTTGACACCCTGGAAGGTCATCACCCTGTATGTCAATAACTTTAAAAGATAGCCCTTATCAAGTACATTAACTCTTCCGAAGACACCATTTGGCTTGGACGTCAAATAAAGGAGTTATCAATTTATTCCACTTAATTTTGCCATTCCGAACACTGTGGCCCTGCTCGGAAAATCTTCCATCGCTGGTTGTGACATTTCTTTGTGCTTGAATTTGTGTTTGCATAATTCTGTATGGATGATTTAATTTTCAGTATTAACACTTCTTTTAAAGGAAAAAAATATCTGTCTTTAAAATTTTAAATCCGATTTTTTAATGCTAGTCATCCAAACCAAATAATAAAACTCACAAGCAAAATAAACGTAGCATCAACGATGATTGTATCTAACCACGCGTAACCACATTTATAAACTCCCCACACAAATCAGTTGGGGCGTGAAAAGGCCTCATCCTGCGCTCCCCAACACAACAGAGCGTAGAACCATCCCGAACAAGCAATTTCTTCAGGTCCCCCTCCCTCTCTTCCTTCGGGCTCATCACCGTCTAACCCCAAAAACCCAACCAAAAAAAAAGCACTAACAACATCAGCCCGCCACGACCGAGGGGAATGCCAACATTTTTTCACACTCTCCAAAATTAAACAACAACCATCATCCCCCAGTGGAGCGTGCCCCTTCCAACTTCCCACGTTTTCCCAGGTCTGCTCCCCCGGGCCATTTCCGTCAGCCCAAACGCGGTTATTCCACGGTAATGCCTCGATAATAGAAATACATAAAAACGTAGTCGAGCTGAGAGAGAGAGAGAAAGAAGGAAGGAAGAAAAAAAGAAACGTGGGAAAATGAAAAACGAGAAAATCAGCTTTCACATTTGTCGAAATGAAACCATAAAATTCATCACAGAGCTGGTTCACGATCATCGTTGACGTTCCTCGTCGCAGCCACGTGGGGGTTGTAACGGAAGCTTTTGACGGATCTACGCCCCACCATGGTCGATGGTTGTAAGACTTCGTCGGTCTATGGGGAGCTTATCTACGTGTTCCGTCTCCTCTTCGTCGCCAGGTTGAGCTGGTTCGGAATAGGGTTCTCTAACAATGGAGCAAATTTTCGGCGGTGCCATAACTTTGATTCATGCTTTTATGTCAAACATGGTGGCGGAGCTTTGCCGGGGAATGTTACCAACCGGCACTTTGGGGCCTGGTCGGAAAAGGTGTGTTCGAGGTGTTTGCCGTTAAAGGTACAGAATCGCTTGGAAACTGATCTAAATCAGTCCAGTGAAAGTGCTCGAGTGGAAGTTCTAAAGCAGATTTATGATAACCAGAACTTTGTCGTACAAATTATAAAGAAAAAAGAACTCCAATTTTAATCTCAACTGCCCTATCAGCTCGTTATTTTTGTTTCCCAAGTTCCCCAACACCAAGTACCGCTCACTTATCAAGAGCTTTTCCCTCGCTGGAAAACAAAAATTCAAATGCTCCTAATTATCCGGCCCATGAAAGCTAAGCACTTAAGCGCGTCTATTATTTCATTTGCAAGTGAAATAATAATGAATGTCGCTCCGGATCCGCAGTGCTGACAAGACGTTCCACTCGACGGCTGTAGACGATCTCCAGGTCGGTCGAGGTTGTGCTCGATAGCCACATTTTACGCTTTTTATTAAGTTTTTACAAACATTAAAAATTGAAACCCAAATTTCTTCCAGTTAATTTTTTTATTTTCCCAAAAACATTTTTTTCGAAAAACACGGTGGCTCCATACTCAATATCTCAAAAATTGCGGTTTTCGTCCCCTAAAACAGATTACAAAATGGGTCATTCATCGCCAACAAACACAGCAGTTGCCCCGACCCCCCTTCGATTTGCGTGAAACTTTGTCCTAAGAGGTATCTTTTGCCCCTGATCTCGGATCCGTTTTTTTATATCTCGTGACGGAAGTGCGGTACGACCCCTTCCATTTTCGATCATTTTCAGCCTAAAAAGGAGATGAGATGGAAATTTGGGGTCAAAGGGACTTTTATGTAAAATTGGACGATCGATTTGATGGCGAACTCCAATTCCGAAAAACGTTTTTTTTATAAAAAAAACACAAAAAAGTTTTAGAAGCTCTGCAATCAATTCGGATCATCCATAAACCACGTGATCATTTTTTGGAAATCTTAACACTTTTTTGTTTGGATCGTGGACAATCTCCTACCACTCCCTGCAATTCTATAATGTGGCAAAAGGGCACAACTACCTCATCTTGGAAACCGAGAAAAACGAATGTCTATTATGCCGTTTACTTCCCGCATGGATTCATCTCTCTCTAGAGAAGGTATCTGTTACTTTCTCAAGAATACTGCCAGAATCAGGAGCAAACGCACCAGAACTTAACCGAACCATCCAGACTCAACTCCTAGGAGTGTCGTACATTTTTCGCGCTTTCGGCTTTTGGCTGGAATTGCCCGACAAGTGCCTCATTAGGACAAATTGCGAAGATTTTTCCCCGGCAGATACCTGCCGTAATTGGTCCGGGTGGGGACGCCAAATGCTTTTTGATTCTGCACAGCGATTTTTGAGATGAATTATTGAGTTGGCGTCGCCCCAACAGTTGGATAATAACTTTCTAAGAAGTACATGATTGGTGCGAAAAGCATGATTTAAAACTAATTGAACTAGTTTTGTTTAAGGAAAGAAAGAACATAGTCAAACTTGACAAATCATTGTTGGAATAAAACTAAAGTATGAGCTAAATTCAAACAATTGAACCTTAATGGCAACAGCTAAAAATGAAAAGCTTACAATTTAATACATCCTTTGAGGCGATTGCGCTTCACAATCGAACCACACAATTTCGAGCTGTCAGCATTTTCCATTCTCAAACATCTCGAAGAACTGACCGCACAGCTTTGGCTTGCCAACTTTTCCATCCGAAACCCCCCTAAGGTTTGTTTTTCGAACGTTGTCCAGCAGCACGAGAAGGGAAAACAATTTGCTACGGTTGATTTTCTGTATGACTAACTTTTCGACTCGATTCTGCTGCCATCATCAGTTTGTGTTCTGTTCTGCTCAGTTAAGCCCAGTCTCTGGTCACCAAATTGAATTCGCAGTGTCCGAACCGTTTTCACCGGTTCTTGACTCGTTTCGGAACGTTTCGGTTATTTCAACTGGAAATAGGTTCGCAGCTGCTCATTTCGGACATGTGGTTTCAATTTCAGGTATACCTACAGATTTAAAACTCAACGATTTTAAAAGTAAACTTATCCAAATAACCAAAGATATCAGAACAAAAAGTTCCAAACCCAACCTTTTTGACACGAACAGCACGCTTTTTGACGTCGATTTTCTTTCCACCGAAAAGAACCACCTCTTCCGACCATCGAGACAAGGGATTCCGGCGTGTCAGATGTGCTTAAGCCTTTCATCGTCTCTTGCTTTCATGTCAGAAACACGGGAAAAAACAGTGGAAATCTACCCCCAACCTTACCTTCCTTCTCTCGAAAACGTATCACACATGTGTGAAAAGTCGGAAGTAGAAAGTTTCTTCCGAGCGCCGCCGGAACAAACACGACGAAACGGATGATCATTGTTTTCCTATACGTTTTGGGTAAAGAGGAAGGAGTAGGGGTAGACCGGAACCGGAGACGCAGCAGCAGCGTGTGGTGGTGTTTGTTTTCACGAGGAAGGAAATTTGTTTGGACGGGACACATGTTATATCTGGGAAGCGGTGTGTGGGGTTAGGCGGTCGGGATACTTTGTTAGTGGAACTTTAAAACGTGTCTTTGTGAACGATTTTCTTTATGAAGCTTGAAGATTTTCAATACCATTTATTTATTTATTTTTTAGTTCAGGACTAGGAGGACAACACAGCAGTGATTCTAACAAAAAATAGATGAAATATAGTATAGGGGTTGCATTAATTTTAAATAGGTTTTCAATTGTATTCTAAAAAAGCAGCACTTCCGATAAGTTTGTTGAAGTTTATTTATCAAATCATTCTGCTTCGAACTTAGAAAAAAAAAAACAGAAAATATGGACACTCGGAAAGAGTATGCACCATGGTTGCTAATTCTCTACCAACTCACACGAAATCGAGAAAAGTTGCCCCGACCCCTCTTCAATTTTCGTGAAACTTTGTACAAAGGGGTAACTTTTGTCTCTAACCACGAATCCGAGTTCCGTTTTTTGATATCTCATGACGGAGGGTCGGTATGACCCCTTCCATTTTTGAACATGCGAAAAAATAGGTGTTTTTCAATAATTTGCAGCCTGAAACGGTGATAATATAGAAATTTGCAAAGGGACTTTTATGTTAACTTGTACGCCCGATTTGATGGCTTACTCAGAATTCCAAAAAAAAACTACTTGACTGTTAAAAATATTGAAACATGTCATTTTAAGGGAAATTTAATGTACTATTCGAATCTACACTGACCGGTTATTTTTTCATTTAGAATAAAATCTTTCTTTTTAAAATTTCGTGTTTTTTAAACATTGCAGGGTTATTGTTTAGTGTGTAACAATGTTCTACAAAGTTGTTGAGCAGACAATTACAAAAAAAAATCAAAACTTTTTTTCGTAAAATCACGATAACTCGTGATGTTTACAGGCAAACCCCTTATACTTGAATATCAAAATTTTTGTAATTGTCTGCTTCAGAACTTTGTAGAACATTGTTACACTTTAAAAAATAACCCTGCAAAGTTAAAAAAATACGAAATTTTAAAATGAAAAACAAATTGTTGGAAATTTCAAAACTGGCCCTTCTCAGTCAATGTAGATTCGAAAAGCAATTAAATTTCCCTAAAATGACATGTTCCAACATTGTTTTCAGCCAAGTAATGAAAAATGGCAGAGTTTTTAAAACTTCTTTAGTGTTTTTTTTTTTTTTTTTTGATGAAAAATACGTTTTTTCGGAATTCTGAATACGCCATCAAATCGGATGACTAATTTTTTTTAAGTCTTTTTGACAGAAAATTTCTATCTCATCACCGTTTCAGGCTGCAAATGATCGAAAACATAACTTTTCCGGAAGTTCAAAAATGGAAGAGGTCGTATCGTCCCTTCGTCAAGAGATATCATAAAAAGGGACCATGGATTCGTGATCAGGGACAAAAGTTACCCCTTAGGACAAAGTTTCACGCAAATCGAAGAGGGGTCGGGGCAACTGCTATGTGAGTTGGCGGAGAAATACCCTGGAACACTAAAACTTCATCTTACATACTGGCGTTAAACATCTTATTTCGTTGGTTTTTCTAAAAAAAAATTTCACAAAAAAATATTTCAGAATGTTACATCATTTATGATGTAACACTTTTGCACGTCATTAAACATTTAAATTTAAATGCAATTTGATGTAAATTTGCGACATATTATACGTAAAAACATGACTTTACGTTTGATTCAACCGTTTACGTCGAATCTCAAATTTACATCAACTGAGTTCACATGTGATTCATGTTTTCCGTTTCGAGTAAATTCACATATTTTTTTCTGTGTAGTTTGCACTAATTTTAACGTAACATGTTTTCATAAGCCAAATTTAGAGAGTTGGTTCTGCAGGATTTTTAAACATGAGCATGAGCATGAGCATGAGCATGAGCATGAGCATGAGAGACCACCCATGGTTGTCCTTCTCCGTGGCTGAACAGGACCATAATATCCCATCAGCACAACCGATCACACGCTTCAACGATCAAATGATGTTTCCCTTATCAACAGCATGCATGAATGCGCTGAAAAGATAAAACATCACGATCATCAAAACTAGAGCCGGTGCGAATAGGAAACAGTCGTTGGCCACCAACGGCGCCCGCCATGTCAGTTTGTAGATCTCGGGGGATTGGGACGGGAATGTTAGTTAGCACAGGCTGCTACCAAGGGTGGGTTCTATACGATATCCACACCCCCGCGTGTGCCGGAAAACTACTTCTACTTGGGATTTTGTTAGTGGGTAAGGGTAATGGCCAAGATTCCAACAAGATTCAACATAGAGGATGATGATGCGACCCAATAATCAGGATTTTTAAACAAAATACAAACTGACAATCAAGGCTGCGGAGTAGGGTGTCCCAAAAAAAATGAAAAGTTGTCAAATATTTGGTGCTCACCCCTAGAATAAATGAGATGTCAGAAGCAATATTTTCATACAACAAAAAATCCCAAAAATGGTTTACGACTCGCGCGAGGAGCTTGAATGCAAAAAGTGCATTTTTCGAGTATTTTTCAGAAATGCGCATAACAATCATACTGAAGTTATCATATTTGGTCACCTTGGGCTTCAATTTATAGTTTAATCTCCCCTGAAAAAAATCTTGTACATATATAGTCCATAAAAACGTGTGTTTCGACATAGCAGGATGCTTGAGGGAGAAAAAATGTATTTTTAAGCAAAAAAACAAAAAAAAAATCACTCCCCAAACGAGCCAATTTTTTGCAGGCAAAACTAATGCATTTAGTTTATAAGTAATTTCACGGAGATCATTTTGCTTTTTGCATTTGCATTTTAGTGAACAAAAAGTGAAGAATTTTCAAAATTCTTGTCATATAAACGTTTTTAGCATAAAACAGGGGCTACTATGATTACAAACGAGAAGGCATATATTTTGAATATTTTTGTTTTGCTCGCTCAAAAACGATATTTGTTAATAACATTTCATGAAAAATGAGATTTTCTCACAATGTGACGTAAATACATATTTATAAGTACTGCTCTGTGATCTTCTCGATAAGAATAAATAAAGTTCTTATGGGAAACTATTTTTGAAAAAAATATTTTATATAAATTAATTTGTTTCATTCGAATGTACATGCAAAAATATCACATTCGCAGCTTGGAGATATGAATTTAAAAAAATACTTTTGATTTATGATTATTTGTCGTTTACGTCACATTGTGAGAAAATTTCATGTGTTTTCAGGAAATGTTATAAACAAATATCGTTTATGAGCGAGCAAAATAAAAATATGCAAAATATATGCCATCCCGTTTGTAATCATAGTAGCCAATGTTTCATGCTAAAAACGGGTTTATACTAATGATTTTGAAAATTAGTCACATTTTGTTCACTAAAATGCAAATATTTCAGCTTTGCGTTGACATATTTTTTTGGGACGGCCTACGGCGGAGTCGAACTAAAGGAGGTTTCAGACTATGACAAGCGCCCTTTATTCTTTTCCTTTCCTTTGTAACAATTTAAAAAGTAGCAGTATTCCTAATTCCAGTCCAAGTTCACCAAGTCGACATGGACTTTAGCTTTTTGCTTTCCAATCCAAAGGACGAGGGATCGATCCCCGCCTCTAAAGACTTTGATTTTTCGTTCAACATTTCAAATTTCTGTGTTCTTAACTTTCGCGTTGCGAGCAGATGGGGATCGAACCAAGAACCATTCGCTTACAAAGCAAACACCGTAATCAGTCAGCCACGGCCGCTCCTACTGCAAATTTTGATCCATAAAAAGTATGGAGAAAAAAAATTCCTAATTTTTTTAACTGACATTCCAATTTTAATGTTCATTGACTTTGCGTGAGATATGATAGTGACGAAATATCCAAAAATACATCGTCGTTGTGTAGGCAGTGCCTAGGAGGTATCCTTAAAGCCATCATCATCCCACTCGTCTTCACTTCACGCCACAATGAAGAGGAATGTTTACAGCGTACAACCTTCATGATCCACTTTTTGCCTTTCATCAGAGCACTCAATTTGTGTCTAGGTCGCGGACGTGTAACTGACTACCATCGAGCGAAAAACGGTTTTTGTGAGTCACTTTTAAAAGGAAAAACTAAATTTTTGAAAGATGTGATTTCATAATTAATTTATTCCCAATAATCTATAGTCAAGCTTAAAAAGCTCAATAAAATTTGTTGAGCCTGCAAGGCCAACTACTTTTCGTTTTCCAATTTAAAATATGATCCAATGAACATTTTTTCTCACCGCAAATATCTCATCCTCATAGATCACTGAACTGCACAGTGCGGTTTTGCATTATCAAAATGGCAGCCGGTTTCAGATTCACTCAGGCGGAAAATGAAATTATACAAACCGCTTCTGATTCATGATTTATGACGGAAAGTCAGAGATAGCAGCAGAGAGAGACCATCCGGTTCGGCGCCAAAATTGAAGCACTTGAATTTTCGACAAACACCAGGCCAGATCCAAGCTGAATTCTCGTCGGTGGCAGTGATTGCGCAGAGATGAATGAAGCTCAAATTTTGGCACTACCACAATGCCCATTGCTTCCGTCCTCGAGGGTCTGCTCCATCACGGCGCCCACGATCCATTGCGGCATTCGAGGCTAGAACAGATGCCGGCGAGACAAAGAGCCGGGTTGCCAGAAGTGCCAGCACTGGGATTTCCATCCATTTGTGTTTGTTGTCTGTGATTTGCGCCCCCTAAAAGGCAAAAGCTTGGGGGGTTGCTTTTGCTAGCTTCCATGATTGCAAGCACAGTAGCAATTTCAATTCATTTCCCAAAGCTAAATCCACCGAGATGAAACCAAATCAGAAACGTTCAGAGCACTCGTGGCGTTGAGCGCCGTTGAGAAAAGTAACTCCAAACTGCTTCAAAAATTATTGGAATAATTGCGCATCAGTGCACTGCAAATTTACCTAAGCTTAATTTAATTTAATTGAAATTTTGTATAATAATCACTATGCTTGGCTGAACCACAGCGATGAGAGCCAATAAGCTTTTTCATAACCGAACTCTAAATTGCTAACCTCATGCTAATGGCAAATCAGATAAGCAATTCAAACATCACCAGCTGCACCAATTTCATAACTCTTGATGCGTTTCACTCGATTGATTTCACCACCCCCTGATGACACGAACCATTCACACGGGACGACGACGTGTGCAAAATACCACTAATCTATAAAACGTGTGTTTTGTCATGTTTTGCATCCATTAGAATTATCTAGATTTTTGGTGCTGCTGCTGCATCGTCTGCATAATCAACCGTTTGAATAATCGTCCCGCCGCATAATTACAAATGCCACCACGGACCTGACGGAATGAGCATTGCTGTATTATCATTTGGCAACTGGCAAGAGGGAAAATTCTCACTGGAAAATTTAAATTGGCCAATACGATAATAATTCGATCTGCCTCAAAGTACCATACGTCTCCATTGAATTTGAATTTTTTTTTAGTATTAGCATTAGCATTAGCAATAAAGGTCGCACAAATCCGGATGGCTGCACAACGCTTATCTTGCTGTTTAACTGTAATTAAACGTATAATAGCACTAGACTCATCCGGTTACAATATTCCAACACGGGAGATACCATGTTTTCATCTTTAGATGAGCGTGTAATACTATCCAGTAAGATAAGGGTTTCCTGGCCGGTACCTTACTAACCTCGGGGATTGGAAGGCATGTTAGTAAACATCTATCTAGAATGCGCAGAGATCTCTACGTCACCTAGTGGTATACAGTATGTAAAAAAGTATTTACACCTCTTGAGCACTATGCACATTTTGTGATGAAACATGTAGCAATTTAAAGTTTGACAGAAACCTAGTACTACGTTTGCTACAAAAAGCTCATGAATAGATGTTTTCTATAAAAAGTTATATAACAAATACTACTACAAAAATAAAAAAGGTGCAAAAAAAGTTTGTACACCTTTCGAAAAATTAACATAAATAATGTTATTTGTTGACAAATCACCATAAATCCAGTCTCCCAACTCCAATAGGCATACTTGACTGATTAAAAAAAATAATTTGGATTGAATATAGAGTTTACTAACTACTTAGTATAAAAGTTTATATAATTCTGGAAATTCTATATAAAACTTATCTAAACTTAATTTTGCAAACATTCAATTTAACTAAATGTCAATATATTACCATAAAATTGCTAAATAAACATTCTGGAGCGGGTATAACACCGTTTTGAGGGTCTTTGTATCGCTAGAATAGATTTTTCGTTGGAATTTCGTACCAACCCGGAAATACGTCGTCGGAAAATCCGCCGGCATCCGAACCGGTCCACAATTCATAGTCAACCTATGTGGCATCAGAAAGGGCATTAAAAAATAAAAATTCTTCGCCCTGTGTTGATTCTTATGGCAAATTTAACGTACTTTTAGAATCTGTAAAAATATTGACGTAAACGCCAATGACCACCCATGGGCGTCATCCATAAAGTATGTCACGCTCTAGGGGGAGGGGGTCTGAGCAAGTTTGACATTGCGTGTTGTAAGTATAGGAAAAGCGTGACAAAGGGGGAGGGGGGGGTAAATTTTGGCTGATTTTAGCGTGACGTGCTTTATGGATGAAGCCATGGCGGCTTGGAAATTTCCGATTTACAGCATAAAAACTGAAAAAGTATCCTCAAACCGTTGTAAAGTAATGACAGAATGTGTCAAATTTAGTTTCCACTAAAATCAAGGATATGTACAGCTTTAGAAATGATTATTTTTCTCGGTTGAGGTTTAGGGTTCACTGTTGAGCGTTGGGGTTTGTATGGCGAAAATGTAAGAAGAAAAACATCGCATGGCTTTCAACTCATCAGGATCATCTCGGATCTTTTAACGACAATTTTGGGCGAGACCTACGCCCCTTGCTGGCAAAATCTTGAAGCAAGGTCTTCCCCATACACAGCAAAAAATCCGATGGTAAAATCGCATGCAAAAGCATGCACATCACCTTCGTAAAAAACACTGCATGTACAATTTTACTACACACAAAAAAAAATGCAACCGACGGGTTTCAAACCCAGCACCAACAGTAAGGACTGGCTCCTTAGCCCGCTCGGCCAATGAAGAATCGAAAGGATAAACGCATATGTGAGCTTGACATTTCGGTCAAGTAGGTTTCCCATACTGATGAGCTACATATTTCAAAATGTAATATTACATAGAATAACAACTTTTTTTTTGTGTTTGCAAAAAATGTACACAGCAAAAAATCGGATGGTAAAATCGCATGCAAAAGCATGCACATCACCTTCGTCAAAATAAACACTTAATTTTACACGCTGCATGTACAATTTTTGTAAACACAAAAAAAAGTTGCAACCGACGGGATTCAAACCCAGCACCTACAGTAAGGACTGGCGCCTTAGTCCGCTCGGCTATCAGACCGATGAAAAATGTAAAGGATAAACGTATATGTGAGCTCCACATTTCGGTCAAGTAGGTTTCCCATACTAATGGGCTACATATTTCAGGGTGTAATATTACACAGAATCTCATAGAATAATGCAAAATTTATTTTACACCCAGGTCTTTTACACGCAGCTGGATTACTACTTTATTTGCTGTGTACATGCAGTGTGTAATATTAAGTATTTATTTTGACGAAGGGACGTGCATGCTTTTGCATGCGATTTTACCATCGGATTTTTTGCTGTCTTAGGGCATAGATAATTATTATTAATTAGTCTATGGTTAGGGTGACTGAACTAGAGTAAAAAAAAGCTCAGTACGGAATCTTGCATATACCACGTGATCTTAAAATTTGAAATGTTTATACCCCATTTTCATTAGTAAAACTCTTTACGAAACATCCATTGGCTTAGTGCCAACAGCTCATTTTTTGGGTGCCACCATCCCCAAATAACATCCAATCCAACCCGTCCCATAAACCCACTCGGCCTTATCTTTGCCTATTTATGCCACTGCAACGCGCTCGAATACTAACATGAAAAAAACGAATGCTTCCCCCTCTCACCCTCTCCACAGGACTTCGACATGATAGAATTATTCGGCTCGCCAGCTGGCAGAGCATTAACGGTGAATAATAGAACAGCTGCCGAAATGCACTCGTGTAGTAAATCGAACAGCAGCTCCAACATTGCCAGCATTTCCAGCAACTCTGCCAGCACCACCCAGAACCACTCTGCCCTCTGCCAGCAGCCCTTGTACCATCCGCTGCAAAACTGCGGCTTCAGTGGAACCTGTAGCACCATCAGTGCCGCCGCCGCCAACCATTCGAGCCACCACTCAACAGCCTCCTCAACTGCCAACTGCAACAAATTTGTCGATGCGAACGACCTAATCAGGTACAGAGCTAGCCACCCCCACCCGCACACGACCCACCTGCCGACAGCGACGCCAACGACCAACCATGGCGGCAGCAGCAGTTCGAGGACCAACTCCAAGATGGCCAAAATTTGGAAGCTCTTCGACGAGGACCGAATACAGAACAAAGGCTCGACGACCAACGCCACCACGACCAGCAGTAACGGCGGGAGCGAGTTCTTCAGCCGGTGTCAGAGGTACGTACGGACAAATTTCAAACAAGCCCGGGAATGTCCTGATTTTAATTCGTGTGTCCCCATTTTTCATCCCTGTGCACGCAACCCAACACAGCAGGAGGAAATCCAACCCCAGCGAGGAGAAATCTACCAAAGATCTGTACAACGAGGCGGCTCAGTTGCTCGGAATCAGGTGTACGCTCAGTGACAGCTGTCGGTGCATCGACTGTCAGGTGAGGAGAGATGTATTTATAATATCCCAGCGATTCGTTCCGGAACATTTCACTCTCAAACATATACACTAGAGTGTAACAAAAATGACTTTTTGGCGGGCATTCAAGGGTTTGTCCCAGTGGGCATACTAAGCCCAAATCCAAAATATGAGCTTGATGGGACGTAACAGGAGCTGGCGCTTTGCATTTGAATTTTAAATGGGATTTAACCCGTAAAAAAAGATTTTTTTCAAAAATTTCACTTTTTGAGGCGTTTAACATTGCAATTTAGAACACCCTAGGGCTCGGTACAGACCTTCAAAGTTTGTCATTTTTTCGAAAAATTGACCCCAGACAAAATCAAATGGCGTCTAGAGCGTCGCAAGGCGCGACGCAAATCTTTTTTGTCGGAACCGATTTTTTTGAAAAAATGCAAAACTTTGATGGTTTGTACCGAGCTCCAGGGTGCTCCAAATTTCAATGTTATATATACCAAAAGATGCGCAAAGATCTGGCCTACACGCCAATGATGTTGAAAATAAACGCTTCAGTTGCCAAAGTGCATCAAAAATGACATTTTTGAAAAAAATCTCCTTTTACGGGTTAAATCCCATTTAAAATTCACATGCAAAGCGCCAGCTCCTGTTACGTCCAATCAAGCTCATATTTAGGATTTGGGCTTGGTATGCCCACCGGAATAAACCCTTGAATGCCCGCCAAAAAGTCATTTTTGTTACATCCTAATATACACACTGTACGCAGCGCATAGCTAGATAAGGGGTAAGTTATAAACCACATTGTTAATTCATTGCAAAGGCACACGTTTGGGTCTAACAGAAAGTTCTGAAAATTTGATGATGGTCTGTGAAACTTTTCTTCAAAATATGCGTAATTTTTCACTTAAAGGTTGCGACAATGTTCCCAATTCCAGATTACGTGTTCAGTACATCAAATTGAACAAGTTCTGCGGAATGGTTCATTTCGTTTTTTGTTCTTCTCTTGTTTACCACTTTTTATGTTAAGTTATTGTTATTATTTGTTTCGTTAAAGTAGGGTACGTTATCCATTAGTGGACCCCTTTTCTTTAGTGGACCCTCTGAAGGGTTTTTGAGGAAAAAATCAATAAAATCCTTATTTCAAGCGTGTGTTTGTCTGCAAATCTTTTATTTGTCATGTTCAGCATCATTTAAAACCATGTTGATTGACATTGAATTGTCCTTTTTGCACAAAATAAGTGTTTTGAGTTCGACTACTGAAATCAGCCATGGCCACTAGCATTTCCACAACAAAACAGCATTTCTATTTTATGATTGAATTAACTATCCAATCATTTTTTGACTGGTTATTTAACTTCATTAAGTCGAAATAATGTAAGTTTAATTACCTATACTAAAATATAGCGAAGAACTTCTCATTTTCAAACAAAAATTAGGGAGGTACAATATAGGACAACGAAAATCCTAACTTTTCCAAAAGTTAATTTAAATAATTTAATGTTAATTTAACCTTCAAAAATAAAGAAAACTGTGAATTTAAGCAAAACTTTCTCTTAAACATACAATAAATGCTTGTTTTTATCAACAAAATTGCAGATTTTTTTTCAATTATGAGTATATAATCAAAGTTTTAAAAGATATTTTATTATAATAAATCAATAACAAAACATTTTTTGAAAATAAACATGCTTAGTTGTATCAGCAGCTGTAAACAAATCTATTGTTTTGTTTCGGTCAACTATTTATGTAATTTATATGGAAAAAGTGCATCAAAATTACTTTTTTAATCATTTTAATGTTTAATGTCTTAATGTTGTTTTTGAAACGTTTTCTTTGATTTTTTCTGAAATAAAATTTAATTTAATGTGCTTAAATGTCTGTTAGGTGTTATGTTGTTTTAAGCCAAATTTGCTAACAAAACATACAGTATGTAAAAAAAAGTATTTACACCCCTTGGGCACTATGCACATTTTGTGATGAAACATGTAAACAATTTAATGTTGACATAAACCTAGTACTACGTTTTGTTCAGAAACTCATGCCGAACATTTTGCTGCAAAAAGCTCATGAAAATATGTTTTCTATAAAAGTTATATAACAAATACTATTACAAAATAAAAAGGTGCAAAAAAGTTTGTACACCTTTCGAAAAATTAACATAAATAAAGTTATTTGTTGACAAATCACCATAAATCCAGTCTCCCAACTCCAAATAGGCATCCTTGACTGATTAAAAATAATTTGGATTGAATATAAAGTTTACTAATTACTTAGTATAAAAGTTTATATAACTCTGGAAATTCTATATAAAATTTATCTAAACTTAATTTTGCAAACTTTCAATTTAACTAAATGTCAATATATTACCATAGAATTGCTAAATAAACATTTTGGAGTGGGTATAACACCGTTTTGGGGGTCTTTGTATCGCTAGAATAGATTTTTCGTTGGAATTTCGTACCAACCCGGAATTACGTCGTCGAAAATCCGCCGGCATTCGAACCGGTCCACAATTCTTAAGTCAACCTATGTGGCATCGGAAAGGGCATAAAATTTCCGATCTTTTGATACCCATACATCTAGGTTTTCTATAAAACCCACGTTTTTAAATACCTGGGCAAAAAGTAAGCTTGATCCACGAGAACAAAAATTACGAAATTCCATACATTTTTGGCAGATTGCTCAAACGAAACCATAACAACGTTTTTGCCTAGGTATTCAAAAACGTGGGTTTTATAGAAAACCTAGATGTCTGGGTATCAAAAGATCGGAAATTTTATGCCCTTTCCGATGCCACATAGGTTGACTTGTTAATTGTGGACCGGTTCGAATGCCGGCGGATTTTCCGACGACGTAATTCCGGGTTGGTACGAAATTCCAACGAAAATCTATTCTAGCGATACAAAGACCCCAAAACGGTGTTAAACCCACTCCAAAATGTTTATTTAGCAATTCTATGGTAATATATTGACATTTAGTTAAATTGAAAGTTTGCAAAATTAAGTTTAGATAAGTTTTATTTAGAATTTCCAGAGTTATATAAACTTTTATACTAAGTAATTAGTAAACTTTATATTCAATCCAAATTATTTTTTTAATCAGTCAAGGATGCCTATTTGGAGTTGGGAGACTGGATTTATGGTGATTTGTCAACAAATAACTTTATTTATGTTAATTTTTCGAAAGGTGTACAAACTTTTTTGCACCTTTTTATTTTTGTAATAGTATTTGTTATATAACTTTTATAGAAAACATATTTTCATGAGCTTTTTGCAGCAAAATGTTCGGCATGAGTTTCTGAACAAAACGTAGTACTAGGTTTATGTCAACATTAAATTGTTTACATGTTTCATCACAAAATGTGCATAGTGCCCAAGGGGTGTAAATACTTTTTTTACATACTGTATTTGTTTATGGAAAATCCATCTTTTATTCATTATATCTATCATAACACCTCCATCCATCCATCAAAACACCAAATATCGATTAAATTTGGTATAAAAATAATAGTTTTCCTATAGTGGACCCGGGTACACAATCGGATAATGGACCCGGGTCCACTGTAGGAAAAGGGGGTCCATAACAGATTTCATTGTTTCGCACAAAGGGTTATGAAAAAGTGTTTAAAATATTGAAAAATTGTGAAAAATGCGAGTTGGCTCTACTAGGGGGTACACTAATGGTTAAAATACCTTACCATGCTTCTCCATAGAGATGAGTTCCCAATACATTTTACTGGAGTACGCACGCATTGCTTAAGGCTCTGAAAGGTATCATTCCCGTTCGGCCAGTTGGCGGCCATGTTTGTTTTTTGTTTTATTTTTTGGTTTTTTGTTTGTTTTTTGTTCTTTTGAACAAAATTTTTGTTATTAATTTTCGAAAATCGAGATTATTTTTAAAAGCTATACTTCCAATTTTTAAGGGATAAGGGAAAATCTCCACGGTACGTTGGTTGGTCAAAATCAAACTAAAAAGTACACAGAAAAAAAAATCATGGTAATATTACATCTTTTATATCAGAAAAAAGTTGTAATTTTACCTTTGGAAATGTGTAATTTTACCACTTTTCTGGTGTAATGTCACTTTTTCAGTCTAGATTGAGGTAAAATTACATCATTAAAGAGGTAATATTCAACCTTCCAAAATTACAGCTTCCAAATTTACATTATTTTTTTCTGTGTAACGAACTGTCACTTTTTACACAGCGCTCACGAACACTATCATAACCATCGTTTGGTAGTGTGTGTGAACTCCGTGTAAAATGGGTGTCAAACTAAAAAGTGATCCCGTTCGTTTGACAACAGTTGGTGTCAAACCATCGGGGTTATTTATATCAAAATCAAATCACGTAGTTTACGAACGACTCCCAAGGTATTGTCTGCCGTTGTCAGAGACGAGATGAGTCCTCAACAGCTCAATGTATGCAGATCAGGTTCGGTATTCATTATTGCCTTCATCCCCGGGAAGCTCGAACCGGCTGTTCATTTCACATGGATGAGAAAAGTTAAACAACAAGATGAGAATAGAGAAGGAGAGACAGCGTGTAAGAGTAAGTGAGCGAGACAGGGAGTAGAATTTTCAATGAGTTGATCCTTAATACATGTCCAGTGGTTTTCGGTGAAAAGGGGGAGTCATCTTCCCAGAACCCATTTCCACTCCGGCACTTGTTGTTCCGAGTCACAGCCAGAAAGCGAGCCAAGGCAGCTTATTTGAATTCAGATGGCACAATTCAGAGTTCAGCGATGCGCAGCAGTAGAAGCACTCGGTACATGAATAATTTTTCCCGCCCATTAATTACGGAGTTATTAGCATTTTAATGAAAACTTTCTGCCTTTCGCCGGCTTTTTAAATACTGCGCTCTGTTGATTGGACGGGGATAGCGGTGGTATGCAAGCTGGTTTTTTTCTCATGATTAAGTAAATTAATTTGAAAGATTTCTTTTTTAAATTAATTACACTTTTTAAATTCTTCATGCAGATGACAGTTGCATAAGTTTGAAACGTCAGGTTAAAAAAGATAATTTTCATTTCAACGTCAATTTTCTTCGCATACCCATCAATTAACACTTCCTTTTGCTGTTTCTCCCCCAGAGCCAATACTTTGACTGCGATGATTTCGACTCGTACTCGGAGTACTCGGACAGGTCGTACGATCCGGAGGACAATTTCGTCGTAAATCAATCGTACTTCACGTCCAATGACACCAGTCGTCACCCAGATCTGTCCGAAGTCGTCTGTCAACAGCACCAGCTCCACCACCACCACCAGATCAATCCCAGCGAAATCACCGCCATCAACGGCCAAAAAGACGACTTTGATGGCGCCGAAAATGAGGACGACAATGGTAACAATAAAGATGATCAATATTCACGCCACGGAGGGATCTCTGGCCAGGTTCACGAAACGGAGACGGACGGAGGACGAATGCGCCGGCGGAAGTGTAATGAGACCGAAATTGGTCCCGAGCAGCAAAATGATTCGGCGTCGATTTCCACCGGTCGAGATTATGCCGTTGCGAACGGAATTAACGAACTGGAAGTGAACAGCAATTTGGAAGCATGAGAAAGGTACGCAATAGTACTGTGTGTCGCAAATTGTTAACTCCAACGGACAATTCGTTCGTTTGATGGAATTTTGCTGGAATAAATTTCAGATGGGTGAAAATTTGATTGTTCACTGAAATATTGATGTTGGTTTATTTGAACTGAATTTTTTAACTTTTTTTTTTGATGAAGTAGAGATTGTGAGCACCTCTTGTTTATTAGCTTGAAGGTGCTAATGCTAAAACAGATAATCACAGGGTGGACAGCTAATATGAAGGATTTAATGCAATTTTTAATTAATGTTTTTGGACTTATTAATTATTATTAACATTTGAGCAGTTCTCTACCAAAACCAGAAATGGGTTTTGGGTATGGCCTGATATAGGCAACCGAACAATATTTCACGAATGTTTCATGTTTTAACATTGAAAATCGCACCATCAGTTGCTGAGATATTAGGCATTAGAAAACGGAGGGTTGTTTAAGTGAGGCTTAAAAAACTTAGATTTCCCTGTTTCTTTTTATTTAAGCCACTATATCTCAGCAATCAGAGGTCCTGTCTTCAATGTTTTTAAACAATTTTATAGCAAATTTCCTGAAATTGAATTTTTTTTTTCAGAAATGTAAACCCATAGTAATTTTTTTAAATCGAAAAACTACAAATATTTCGCTGAAATCAAACTTTCGGTGGCTATATCTTGAAAACGAGGCATTTTATCAAGAAATCTGTGAAGTACTTTTAGATTGAAAATTCAAATTTACATCAAAAATTAAGGCAAAACAATTTTTTGCATGAAATTTCGATATTTTTCAAAAAAAACTATTTTTTAAGAATTCATAACTCGGCGGCTAAATGTTTGACCTTGCTTCTCTATGGCTCAAAAGTTGCGGATTTCGGTTCTTCGGTACGGATTTTTGGAAATTGAGTTTCTGTTCGGTTTTTATAACGTTCACCGAAAATTTGTAAATGAACTAAGCAAAGCTCATAGCAATCGAACGCGTTTCGCAAACGAATGCTCAAATTAATAATAAATATTTGCTAATCTCAGCTGAACAACAAAACGGCTAATTCTTCCATTCGGCAAAATATCCTCCCATCCTTGGGGCGCCCTCCGCCACCTACGCAGACAAAACGTCTTTCAATTCAGCCTTTCTAAAAGTAGATTGTTCATCTTTCACCGTGACGACAATCGCACTCACACTCACACAATGACACGAAAGACGACGACGACGCCGGAAAAGTTGGTTCGGTTATTTTTGTGTTGTTTCCTCTCAAACCCGGGGCCTGTCATCATCTTTCGAAATGAAAGCAGCAAGCAGTTTTCTTAGGAAAGCAGAATTTTCCTCTGAAACGCCCTGACGCTGTAAAGCCAAACCAAGCAAACAACCGTCGTTTAAATTACTTATTTGTTCTTGAATCAATCCTGCCGTCGGCTGACTGCTGCCTGGTTGGTTGAGGACAAGCTTGAAGCTTTAGGTATTTAAGATTTTTGTCTGACGGTTTAGAATTTTAAGCTCTGGGATGGTGGCTGAGAAAGTTAAATAAGAACACGAAAACAAAAGCTTGTCAGAAAGTTAAATTTGACTAGGCTACAGTTTTTGAATCGAAATTTAAAACGCATTTTAACCTTCGGGAAGTCGCGTGTTTTCGCCTTTCTTACAAGTGCCCTTACAAACTGTGTACAAAGTACACGTATGCGATTGCCGGTGGGTTAAAGTCAATGAATTGTTAAGATTTTTAAAGTTTGTTATACCTGAAAAGTTTTCTCTTAAATGTTCTGACTTGCTAGAGCTAGAGGCTAAAGTAATTTTTTTCTGATAACATTATGAGAAAAAAATATTAATTTAAATTTAACACAAGTAGCCCGAATCTACTTTTTCCCCTGATCAGGAGATCATTTTAATCAAATATTTTTCTTAGAAACCTTACCTTACAATTCCACTTCAAGAATCAAGAAATGTAACGAAATGGATTAATTTGTCGGGCCGGTGACATGAAATGCATGTACTAAGCCTGTATCCCAAATATGAGCTTGAATGGCGGCGAGAGAAATAAGAGCTTTGAGTTAAAAGTTTAAAATGCGAAAAGATTCGTCAACTATTAAGAATGTTCGCCAGGTCCTGTCCCAACCAATCATGCTTACATTTGGGATTCAGACTCAGTTCATCTAGGGGATCATGCCCTGAAATGCCCGCAAAATTCACCCATTTTGTTACATCCTAATAACCCGCTTACTCCGATGGACATTGACATAAGAGCAGTTCTCTACGAAATCAGTCTTTTTTTGATTTTAATGTTTGTATTTTTTTATCCAGCCGAAACTTTTTGGTGCCTTCGGTATGCCCAAAGAAGCCATTTTGCATCATAAGTTTGTCCATATAGTTTTACATACAAATTTGGCAGTTGTCCATACAAAAATTATAAATGAAAATTCAAAAATCTGTATCTTTTGAAGGAATATTTTAATCGATTTGGTGACTTGGGCAAAGTTGTAGGGATGGACAAAGGATGGATAAGGACTACACTGAAAAATATGATACACTGTAAAAAAATATATATTCAATATTACGCCCTTTTGAATTTGTTTTCGAAAAGATCGAAAATTTCACGTATGTTTCATATTTCAACATTGAAAATCGGACCATTAATTGCTGACATATGGACATTAGAAAATGGTGGGTTGTTTGGGTGAGACAAAGAAAACTTCAATTTTCCTGTTTTTAAACCTTTGCATGGCAATATCTCATCAACTAAGGGTCGTATCAACAAAGTTAAAAAAGCATAATATTGAGAATTTCAAAAGCTTTTCAGCTTTTCAAAAATATTTTTTTCAAAAGTAGGCTAACATGGGCACTGATTTTAAAAACTGAATAGCTGCGATTATTTTCAAAAAAAAACTTCAAAATGGCAATAACTTGAACACTTTATCAAAATTTCACTTCAGTACTTTTTGATTGCAAATTCGATTTTACATCGAAAAATGAAGTTGAAATTTTTTTGCGATCAATGTTTCGAATTTTTGAAAAAATCTGTATTGGTTCAAAAAATTATATATTATATGTCACATATTTTTTGCCCGTTCTGGAAGTTTATGAAAAAAATACATTTGATGTCATACAAAAAAATAGTGTTTTCTAACAAATCAAGTGTTAGCGACAAAAAGCGAAATTAAAAATCACAAAAAAATACCGTGTATCATTTTTTTCAGCGTAGTTTTTTTTTTTTTTTTAATTAAATATGTCTTTATTGAACTTTCTTATAATAATTACATTTCATTTACATTCTAAGTGGTATGGCTAAATGCTCTTCATCTTTGTTGTATTTTTCGTTTTATTATTAACTGTTCACATTCATTCATTTATTTCAAATTGTTTTACATTTTTGCATTCATCGAATACATTTGGGTAAAAAAAAGAAAAAATCACTTTAACAGCTAATCCTAACCTAAAACTAAAAAAATAAATCCAATGAAATATTCAAAAGCACTAGAACGAGTAAACTACGAACTGTATTTTAAGATGAATGCTCCAAGAGTTTTTACTTGTTCCTGGCGAGTTTTGCACCCACGCAAAGTTGTTGTCATCTCGATGAAAATGTTCAGAAGTTCTTGTGGTGAAAACAGGTCACTACTGCCTTCACCCGTTGATGTTGGTTGGTTTTCCCTCGGTTGTTGACTGAAGCCTGGAGGTGTTGTATGCTCTGCAACTCTTTGCCGCTGATTCAACGGCAATGGCTGCAGATTTGGAACCACTCGAGCAGATCCCGCTCCAGGTGACGCCAAAGCAGGAAAATCCACGTCCGTGAAAGTTGGTGGTGTTTTGCGACGATTTGGTTGGTGCCTCGTCGTCGCTTGCTGCCGAATTTTCACAAACTCAGCTCGTATTGGGCAGCTACGATTCTTGGTCGAATGGTCGCCGCCGCAATTGAGGCATTTCGCTTCGATGTTCTCGTTGATTGTTTCGCAAGCTTGAGTTTTGTGCTCACCTCCGCAGGTTGCACAACGACTCTTGATGAAACAGTTCCTTCCACCATGTCCAAACTGCAAGCAGTTCGAACACTGAGTCACGTCACGGTGCACTGGACGATAACGTTCCCAAGGCACGATGATGTTGAAAATTGCCCGAACTGCTTTCAGCTCAGACGGCGTTGTCGATCCTTTCTCGAAATGAACCAGGTACAGTTGATCACGATACTTGATGTCCTTGTTGTGTCTCGTCATCTTGAAGACTTCAATCACGTTCAACTTCAGAGATTTGAGCTCTTCTTTCAACACATTCACATCCATGTCGTACAGGCCTCGGAGGACCTGTTTCATGGGGCGTTTACCTGGATCGTCATGGCTGTAGTATTCAATCTTTGTGTTGTTCAGGAAATCCCGAACGTAGTTGTAATCCTTTCTGGTAGGTAGCAGAATTTTGAGTCCATCAGCACACAAGCGAATGGAAGCTCGTAAAGCACCAGATTTGATAAACCCGGTGCGAAAGTGCACCGAATCCTATGACGATGTTTTCACAAAATTGGGTGGCAACTTTTCCCGTCGTTCAAATTCTTCCTTCTCGCTCACGTCCACAGGGAGGGTAGCGAACTGGTTTCCAGACGAATTTTGAGCGTCCTTGCCCAAACTGCCTAGCTTTGCAGGTAGCGCTTCGGCATTTTTTAGCTTCTTCAAATCTGCCGATCCTGCTGGTGAGGACCGCCTCTTTTTCTTGCCCTGAGGCATTTTTGCACTTTTTAGCACTTTTTTGGTGTGTGAGAGACGCACGTCTGACTCGCTGCTCTGTCAACCACAGACTCAATTTTTCAGTGTAGTCCTTATCCATACCTACAACTTTACCGAAGACACCAAATCGATCACACAAAACTTTTTAAGATACAGATTTTTGATTGTTCATATATCATTTTTGTATGGACAGCTGCCAAATTTGTATGGAACATTAGGGGAAAGTGGGGCAAGTGTAACAAGCTAAGGAAATGCTCGTTATGTTGTTGTTGTTGTTGTTAATTTATTTATTTCTGGCAGCTTTAACCTTCTTGGTCATTCGCTGCCCTATGCTCGTTATAACCCATTAAAAACGTAAAAAAATCTGTCGGATTTATTAGAATCATCTTATTCCAGGTCTTGACTGAGACTTTGGTAGAACAAGTTTTTAAAAAATTCTGTTTTTTAATGTAAAAAATGATTTTAAATTTTTTGATTTGGGTAATTCTCCGCCAACTCACACAGCAGTTGCCCCGACCCCTCTTCGATTTGCGTGAAACTTTGTCCTAAGGGGTAACTTTTGTCCCTGATCACGAATCCGAGGTCCGTTTTTTGATATCTCGTGACGGAGGGGCGGTACGACCCCTTCCATTTTTGAACATGCGAAAAAAGAGGTGTTTTTCAATAATTTGCAGCCTGTAACGGTGATGAGATAGAAATTTGGTGTCAAAGGGACTTTTATGTAAAATTAGACGCCCGATTTGATGGCGTACTCAGAATTAAAAACGTCAAAAACTGTTAAAAATTTTGGAACATGTCATTTTATGGGAAATTTAATATACTTTTCGAATCTACATTGACCCAGAAGGGTCATTTTTTCATTTAGAACAAAATTTTTCATTTTAGAATTTCGTGTTTTTTCTAACTTCGCAGGGTTATTTTTTAGAGTGTTACAATGTTCTACAAAGTTGTAGAGCAGACAATTACAAAAATTTTGATATATAGACATAAGGGGTTTGCTTATAAACATCACGAGTTATCGCGATTTTACGAAAAAAAGTTTTGAAAAAGTTACTTTTTGCGTTTCTCTTTGTTTCGTCGTCCGTGTCTGTCGCGGGTGACCATGAACGGCCATGATCGGTGACGACCAACTTTTTCAAAACTTTTTTTCGTATAATCGCGATAACTCGTGATGTTTATAAGCAAACCCTTATGTCTATATATCAAATTTTTGTAATTGTCTGCTCTACAACTTTGTACAACATTGTTACACTCTAAAAATAACCCTGCAAAGTTAGAAAAACACGAAATGAAAAATTTTGTTCGAAATGAAAAATGACCCTTCTGGGTCAATGTAGATTCGAAAAGTATATTAAATTTCCCATAAAATGACATGTTCCAAAATTTTTACAGTCGAGTAACAGAAAATGGGAGAATTTTAAAACGTTTTTAGTGTTTTTCGATGAAAATACGTTTTTTCGGAATTCTGAGTACGCCATCAAATCGGGCGTCTAATTTTACATAAAAGTCCCTTTGACACCAAATTTCTATCTCATCACCGTTTCAGGCTGCAAATTATTGAAAAACACCTCTTTTTCGCATGTTCAAAATGGAAGGGGTCGTACCACCCCTCCGTCACGAGATATCAAAAAACGGACCTCGGATTCGTGATCAGGGACAAAAGTTACCCCCTAGGACAAAGTTTCACGCAAATCGAAGAGGGGTCGGGGCAACTTTTCTCGATTTCGTGTGAGTTGGTAGAGAATTACCCATTTTTCGTACGTTCTACTCAACTAGTGGGGCAAGACGAACAACCCGTTGGGGCAAAAGGAACAATGCATGAAAAAACATGCTTATTTACTAACAATTGAACAGATTAGGATGTATTTGAAACGTTTCTTTCATGTTTAGATTGAAAAATAATATTTTACTAAAAATTTGACCGTTTTTACAAAAAAAAATTACTTAGATGATAAATAGTAAATTTTCATGATATTATTATATCGTGTTTGGTCAATTTTTTAACAATTGATTATCAGTTTTTAAGAACTTTTATGTATTTTTTCACAATTAAATATGTTGCTGCAGCAATTCGTATTTTTTTCCATACTAAAAATCCATATGGTACGCTTGCCCCACCAAAACAAGATTTTTTAAAAGCTCTCAACAAAAATTACCAAAAATTAAATCATACTTTGTAACACGTACAAGTCATTGGTAGGGACACTACTTATCTAGGAAAAAATAGCATTTTGATAAAATGAGCCTTAAAACGGACCCTAAGCCTTATTTTGTACTTTCCAAATATTATAAGGAGCAAAGGTTTTGAAAAAAAACTTCATTCAATATTATGCCCCGTGGCGTTTACGTCGTTTTGGTGGTTATGTGGTAGTAGAATCAGCTAATTGCATTGCTAGCAACAATTCCTCATACTGGAAATCATCAAAATTGTAAAAATTACGGCCTTACTAGCGATTGTTCCTCTTGCCCTATATGGTCGTCTTGCCCCACCTTCCCCTACATGGACAAACTAATGATGCAAAATGGCTTCTTTGGGCATACCGAAGGCACCAAAAAAATTTCAGCTGGATTAAAAATACAAAAAGGGAATAAGGTGTGGGAGGATACACTCAATGTTAACATTTGTTTACAGGTCAAAAAAAGGTCCTGAAATATACTTTTCACAGAAAGCTCGTAGACTTAAAGTATACCTATCGACTTAGAATCGAAACTGAACCAATTGTTTTCTGTCTGTGTGTCATCAAAATTGTAAGTTTTCTCAGTTATATCTGCATTGGCTGAACCGCTGTTTTGGGTCCCATGCATTGCTATTTAATTGTTGAAGTTTCGATTATTTGTTCAAAAATAAACTGTAAAAATATCCATGGTTAGGTTAGGGACCATCCATAAATCACGTGGGTACTTTTTTGGAAATCTTAACCCCCATAGCTTTGCAGTCAAATTCATCAAATAACTTTTAACAACTAGTAAAAAAATGTTCCCATGGTCATTTGGCACCAACTGTTCTGCAGATACGGAAAACTTGAAGTGGATCCTGATACCATTCCCGCTCTACACACTGTCACACCAGCATCGATTGGGGAAGCAAAAGTTTCTTTTTTATTCTTGCCGATACACTTTTTGTCAGGCAATTTGCATGTATCATCATGATTCGCACTTTGACAGTTTGACATCCCCTTTCGAACTCATATTTTTGCAATTTAGCCCAGCAGGGGCTGCGAAACTTGATGACGGAAAGCTTTACTTGGCTTCTTTTGGTTTAAAAGGTCACTTTGATTCTGTGAAGTTGTTTTGAAATGTGGTTGTCGATTGATGTTATTTTTAAATTTCTAATTTATTTGAATTTTGTAAGAATTTAAAAAAGCCCAGCTAGTAAGTTCCGGACGCTGCAATGAATGCTTTTCTTGTAAGAAAATCAAAGTTTTCCAACAGTAGCCGTCCAATTTCTGGTGGTGTAATTGAATTTTCGGCCAGGAAACAAACTGCGTCCGACAGCCGGCGGTAATGGATTTTCGGAAAAGCAAAAAAAAAGTTCTAAATCTGACCCCGCAGACATGGCAACGACCAGCAGTCTCAGTCGAATGCTGTTAAAAACATTGTTTTCTTTTCATTTAAAATTAAAAATCTGTGTGACTTGCAACCGACCGACTAGAAAAAGTAATTTTGATAAAATAAGAAGATTTTTCAGCAATGTTTCATTTCAAATTGAGATTTTCCAAAAACATATTTCATTCCAGACAAACCAACAACACTGGCAACACTTTTCCCAGCAATATCTCCCAGGACGACATGTTGGCCATCATCAACGGCCACGGGAGACCATCCTTTCAGCACCCAGCCAGCTGCTAACGGAGCCGAGCTGGTGACCTTTCCCACGGTGGTCCTCGGCATTGAGCGACGTCGATCGAACACACAGGCTCAGCGGACGGATCGAACCAGACCAAGAAGATAAGTTTTTCTTACTTGTCCCCCCGTTGGGCAACCCTCGTCACGGGTGTGCGGTGTTGATGTGTCCTTGCGCGTATTTTCCCACAATTGTAGACTAGGTTCGAAGGAAGCAAAAGAAGAAAAGAAAAAAAAGCGCGTGATAAGCAGCAAAGTCACGTTCTACGATCTGATCCATTAGTTTTAAGTGGATTACTTGCGCTATGCTTCAAATTCATAGCCTTGCGGGGTAGACGCGTATATTGTGCTCAGTGAAGGCAATTCTCTAGGAAATCGCAAAACTCGTTGTCATTCTTTTCTAACTTTATTGAAACTTCGTCCATTCGTTCTTTTGAGCAAATGATACCGGTTTGCACAACAAATCACCTGATGAAATCCATTACAGTTTATTAAATCGATTAGGAATGCTTTATAAATGATTTTTTAGGCATGGCCATAGTTTGATCTACTCAAAAATCAAGCAAAAAATGCGATTTTTTTAAGAACTGCTTGTGGGGAAATGTTGTTTTTGGGAGCAAAGAAGAAAAAAAACACCTCTCCCAAGATGAATTGTTCGAACCACCCACCCACCACAAAAGAAGTGTGGGTGTGGGTGGTGGTGATGGCGCGAGGATGTCTGGCGCGAACTAGGCTAGAGCCTGCCAAGCGCAGCAGATAAATCAATTCTGTGACAACCCTGGCAAGAGCAAACAACTCGCCCAACGAAGAAGACCCTGGCCTTGGCTCTATGGGTATGTGTGTTTGTGGAATGGAAGTTTAATAGATCGTGCGTACGTAATGTTGAGAGACGACGACGACGACGACGCCGACAAGATGGAACGAGTTGGTACGTGTCCTTTCCCATTGACTGCAGGAAAATAGCTTTTCATGCTCGATTTTTCTTTTCTTTTGTTTGCGTACTATCTGGGGAGCAGGAGCAGCAAGTTTTCTCAGTAAATCTTCATCGGAAAGATCATTAATGTTTGATATTGTTGACACTTGGTTTATTATCTTACGACTGGTGATATGATTCAGGATAGTGTAAATGTATGTTGAAGTTGAAAAATTGAATGTCCGAAATACAATTTCGAAGAAGAGAATCATTTAATTGGCTAAAATGTTTGCACAATGTTTTTTTTTTTTAAATTAAAGCTGAACCTGAAAATGTCGTGCCCCAACCCGCTCGGCTATGCATGCTTTTGCAAGCGATTTTACCATCGGGTTGTTTGCTGTGTACTTAAACGAACGTTTCTACTTATATCAGTTGGGCACCCCTGTTTCATGCGTTTGTTTATCAATTCAATACTGAGAATTTTGGCATCTAGTCGATTTGGCTCGAATTTAAGCCAGAAAAGACTCGAGGCTCGAACCAAATTTCTTAGTGAGTATATGCCAAATATGAGCCCTCTACGACAGAGGGAAGTGGGGAGAAACGGGAACAATTTTCCAGAAGGCTTGATTGTTGAGGCAATTGCAAACCTCTTTTTACACCTAAGCTTCTATCCACCCCCGGATCTTCTGGGATCGAACCCAGGCCGACTGGGTGAGAGGCAACCACGGTTGCCCCTACACCACGAGTCCATACAAAAATTGTACGTCGAGAATCTGTATTAATGCGAAATATTCAGAAATATATAGGTACACAGTTTAAACGTTTTCAAGATAAAGCCTAAAGTTTATTTTTTAAGTTTTTTTATCTTCATCATCCCGGTACGAGAATCTAACTAACGACCTCTGGATTGGAAATCCAGCGAAAGCTGTTGAAAATATTAACGCCACTAGTCGAAACCCATCCCCTAGCGGTCAGTATTCCCAGTGAGTAGAATTACTCTTTTAAGGGATTTGATGGTAGCTCGTAAAATTTTAACTGAAAAATACCCGATTTCAGATTTGAAACAGCGTCCATGATTGTCCATAAAAGATATTGAAGAATGGGCCTCTGGTTGCTGAAATACAGCGAAAAAATGAAAAAGAAACAAAAACTATTTGGGTAATTCTCCACAAACTCACAAAACAGTTGCCCCGAACCCCCTTCCATTTTTGAACATGCGAAAAAAGAGGTGTTTTTCAATAATTTGCAGCCTAAAACGGTGATGAGATAGAAATTTGATGTCAAAGGAACATTTGTGTAAAATTAGACGCCCGATTTGATGGCGTACTCAGAATTCCGAAAAAAACGTATTTTTCATCGAAAAAAACACTGAAAAAGTTTCAAAAACTCTGCCATTTTCCGTTACTCGACTGTAAATTTTTTTGGAACATATCATTTTAAGGGAAATTTTATGTACTTTTCGAATCTACATTGATGAAGAGCCATTTTTTCATTAAGAACAAAATTTTTTCATTTTAAAATTCGTGTTTTTTCTAACTTTGCAGGGTTATTTTTTAGAGTGTAACAATGTTCAACAAAGATGTAGAGCAGACAATTATAAAATTTTGATATATAAACATAAGGGGTTTGCTTATAAACATCACGAGTTATCGCGATTTTACGAAAAAAAAGTTATGAAAATGTTGGTCGTCGTTGATCATGGCCGTTCACCCACGACAGACACGGACGACGAAACAAAGAGAAACGCAAAAAGTGACTTTTTCGTAAACTTGCGATAACTCGTGATGATTATGAGCAAATATATCAAAATATATCAAAATTTTTGTATTTGTCTGCTCTACAACTTTGTACAACATTGTTGCAAAGTTAGAAAAAACACGAAATTTTAAAATGAAAAATTTTGTTCTAAATGAAAAAAATACCCTTCTGGGTCAATTTAGATTCGAAAAGTACATTAAATTTCCCTTAAAATTACATGTTCCAATTTTTTTTTAACAGTCGGAAAATGGCAGAGTTTTTAAAACTTTTTTATTGTTTTTTCGATGAAAAATACGTCTTTTCGGAATTCTGAGTATGCCATCAAATCGAGCGTCTAATTTTACATAAAAGTCCCTTTGACATAAAAATTTCTATCTCATCACCGTTTCAGGCTGCAAATTATTGAAAAAAACCTCCTTTTTCGCATGTTCAAAAATGGAAGGGGTCGTACCGCCCCTCCGTCACGAGATATCAAAAAACGGACCTCGGATTCGTGATCAGGGACAAAAGTTACCCCTTAGGACAAAGTTTCACGCAAATCGAAGAGGGGTCGGGGCAACTTTTCCCGATTTCGTGTGAGTTGGTAGAGAATTACCCATTTAAGAGGCAGTATTTGTAAATTCTGCTCGGTTTGTTCTAGAGGTCGTATTGGATGAAACTTTCAGCGTTTGTTTGTCTATACATGAGATGAACTCATGCCAAATATGAGCCCTCTACGACAAAGGGAAGTGGGGTAAAACGGGCTTTGAAGTTTGAGGTCCAAAAAACCTAAAAAATCTTAAAATTGCTCGCATTTCCGTAAAACTTCATCAAACCCAACTCTCGTAGATGCATTTGAAAGGTCTTTTGAATCACTTCAAAATGGGCCATAGACATCCAGGATCGGCTTGACTTTTTCTCATTGCTTTTGCAAATTACTGTTAAAAATTGATTTTTTTAAAACCCTAATATCTTTTTCCAACAGCCTCCAACACCCATACTCCCATAGGTCAAAAGATAGGTTATTTCATGGACTATAATCCTTCGGAAATAACTTTTTGGCCAATCGCAGTTTTTCTCATAGTTTTTCGATTTTTCTATAACAAACATTTTACAACGTTAGTTTTTGCCCTGTAGGCCTCCATAGCGGCACTTTTAAGTCTCAATTTTGTCATATTCGAAATCCCCGGAAAATTTCACGTTAGTTAGAAGTATTGAAGTTGTAAATTTGATTTAAAAAATAAATAAATAAAACATTTTCGAAAAAAGAAATGGATCTAATTTACCTTGTGATCAAAACGTCAAATGCAGTATTAAGTAGGCGAATATCTGTTCCACCCTGTAACCGATGGCAGTTCCTTACCCAATCGTTACTGTGACTCTGTTTGTATCGCGTTAAATAGCATGCAGGAATATACTTGAGTTATTGGGCGGAGCTTCACTACTCCCACTGGCTAGGGCAAACAAAAGCCAAGACACCCTAGCAGTACGCAGCCAGTTCCATACCCACACGATTGCTACCCACAAGAAGGAGTCTTCAAAGGAAACCGACGTTGGTAACTGGTTGGTAGCCGATTGGTAGCAAGGATTGACAGAAGTCTGGTTGGCGGCAATACCGTAGATGACTTGCGAAGTCAAGAACCGGGAATCGGTCTATTTGCCCGAAGGACCCGTAACCAGACAGACCGGCCTAGAAGTCTGTCGGACAGCAGGTAATTGCCGCCGTAAAACAAAGTGTGACCCAGTACTAATGTGTCCTGTGAAAAGGACCCCTCAATGTTTGACCCTTAGTGTCATCCTTGGCCGACGGAGTGCCGTCGGAGCCGGACGTTTCGGACGCTTCCGTGATGTCCCTGTGGAACCCAACAACCTCGATGTGTCCACGCCCTTGGTGCTCGATTACGGGCAATGTTCCGGCCAACCGTCAACACCGGCCGAAGTCCCAATCCGTCACTATATTGGGAGGAGCACAGGACGTTCGGACGGGTCCACCAGAAGCCGCGCACATCAACCGCTACCGAGTTCCAGGATCGGGAACCGTGATCCGTGTAAGCGACCGGAGGTCGCGTAACCTTCATCCGGAGGAGATTGCTGGAAGGAGGAGAAGCTGGAAGATCGTCGAGCTGCTGGGGCCCCAAGAAACCAGAAGGAACAGGTCAGATAGACAATAAGAAAGTGGGAAAATTGAGGTTAGGAAAGGTGAAGGAAGTTAGTAGGAAGAAGTGGGAGAATAAAGTGTGCACAAAAGATAATAAAAGTGGTGTTTCGTTTGGTAGCTCAAGTGTTTTTCCTGTGTCCGATTAGTCTAGTGTGGATAAGCGTGCCGACCTTGAGGTGTGTTTGTAGAGTCCCTGCATCGAGAAAGGTCTCGGCTAACCACAAGTTACACTTTGGCGCCCAACATAAACTAGTCTTACCAGCTAGCTTTGAGGGTACAGTTCGGGATCACTTGAGTACACTAAACACCCACGGAGGTCTCTGGGAAAACTGCCCGGATTCCTTAAAATAATGATTAGCAGTGAGTGATTGAAGCTACTCTAATCTACAATGCACACGAAATTTTCATTTATGTTAGAGGGGTTACTGTTGTCCAAAAGTTAAATGTGAAAAGCATGAAAAAACGATCGTTTACAAAGTGAGTTGCAAATCTAGTCAAATTTTTAATTGTTTCTGTGTTTGTGTTATTGGTCGGAGGGAATGAAAAGACAGCAAAAACCATAGTGATTTATTTTTCAAAAACTTAAACTGTGATATACAATCCAAAAAGCTCATTTAGATATCGAGCGTGAACACATTTTAGGTTATAAAATTATTTTTAAACGTGCAAAATCGTGTCACGTGTTCTTTTCAAATTTTATCTAAATTCTTCACGTTGGCCATCCCAACGCAATTTCTGTGATGAATCAGTTGGTTGATGAGTGAATGCAGCAGCAATTATTTGATTGAAGGCAGTCCGAGCGGATTTTGGTACCGTTTCGTTGATTTAGCCAAAAGTATTGTGATGAAAAACAGCATGCAAATCTGGAAATATAGAAAAAAATAATGTTAGCAAAAATATATCAAATTTTGTGAAGTTTTACGAATTTTAAATTGTATGTTGTGAGTGATTGAATGAATGAATATGAGTAATTGAATGATGAATGAATGATGTACTGGAATGGTGAAATATTTCACCGATTTTCCCACCCAATTACCCCCCTGAGAGAAAATGCAAGAGAGCGTGAAAGAAAAACATTGAAATGAGAGAGAATTGAACATCAGTAGTGGAGAAACATGAACAATTTTGAGAGCTTTCAGGAGAAGAGAGCGTTTAGTGAGAGAAGTTATGTTGTAGTGAGAGTCGCTACGAGTATGAGAGAGTTAGTAGTAGGTTTCTACATAACAAATGTGAGTTTGTTGTGTATGAGACAAGTTTTTTAACCCAAGAACAAAATTTTAGAAAATCTGTTCTCTTTTTTATTAAGATTCCTAGACTTTTCTGTACCTTGTTCAAATTTGGAGTTAATGTGAAGCAGGAGGTTGAAGTTTTGTTGTGGTCGAGATGACCGAATGTGTTCTCTTTTGGAGAAGAATGTTGATGCTCGGAGAGGCAGAGTGTCGCAGTACTAGGTTACCTAATTCAGACCTCAAACAAGTTGATTAGATCATTTTGGGTCTCTCGTGTGTGTGGTCAACTACACTGAGAATCGATGAAGTTAATATTTCGTCTTTCGTCGAACTTTCAGTAGTAGTGGACAAACCAACACAGAGATGCCATGGATCGTTATGTGGTACTAGTCTAGGAAGGACGATGAAGATCGTTTGTGTTTGTGTGTGAAGTTGTTTTTGTAGGTGTTTGTCTTACCTGTGTGTAAGATGTTATGGGACGAAGGTCCACAAATAGGGTGGTACGCGCTGACGGCCAAATATACCCTAAAAGTAGAGAAGGAATTAGTTGAATTACCTTACGTTGGTAAGAGCAGTACAGTTTGGCAAATAGTCACCTTCTGTTAATATTTCTTCTAGAAGTACTATTCTGTCCATCCACGTACGTCAATGCTCAGCACTGACTAAGGTAATTGCAGCTAAGTTCCGGATCTAAAGCTGCCGAGAGTAGCAAAAATAAACCTGCAGGAGAAAAAGTAAAGTTATTGTCGTAGGACATTTAAACAGCTGTTATGCTGAAAGTTGGATCCAGAGAAAAAGTTTTAGAGCATGTTCACAAAAACATCTGACGAGATGGTGAGACAGAGTTCGACAATGTTACGGTAGATGCAACTGCGTGCTTGATCGTTAATAAGTGTTTGATCTTGCATTGCGTTATAGTTGATCTAACCTGTAAATTTGTGTTTGTAGTTGTGCCTCGAGTTAGGGCAACTTTTAGAGCAGTTTGGCTCAAAGAAATTTGGTGGATTTTGGTTCAAGGAAGTCATATCTGTTAATACCTCTTTTAGATTGACTCACCCTGTTCCAATTATCGCTAATGCCAAAAGTTTTGCACCTGGAAGGCAGGTAAAAAGTACTCCAAAACTCATCCGGAAGAGTGGAGTTTGTACAAATGTTGTACATATGTAATTAAATGTTAATTTATTGAAATTTTAGTTTGTTGCATGTTAATTTATTAAATTATGTACTGTTTTGTACGAGGTATTGCTCTGGATAGATAATTGCATGAAAGTATAGAAACATAATGGGAAATCATAGAACACACACAATTTACCATAAACATAAATTCTTGGAACAAGTAGAACAAAACAAGAATCAGGTGTCTCGGGAAAATACGAAGAAATAATAATCAGATCAAATCGCAACATAATTAAATCAGACATAATTATCCAATCATTTTTCATTGAAACAAAACCTGAGGTTATGAACCTGTTTTCGTTTTCACTTTTATTGATGAGTTACGTGATAAAAACTTAGGAGTTTATTTCTCAAGCGAGCACTTGACCAGCATGTTGGTATCTCATGATTTGGAGAGTGTTTACTTGTAAATGACTCATGTTTTTATCAAATATTCCATCGATACTTACCACAGAATAATTTTCATGCCATGCATCATCACATTTCATAACAAATCTGTTTGACAGTGACAGATAGTTGACAGATCTAAGTTTCCCGAACATCAATAACACACACAACGAAGCAGTTGATAAGATTACCTTTAAAAAATTGAAGTACTAGAACGAAGTTTGATAAGGACTTGTGTGCAATATTGCATGAGAGTACACGGAAAGTCCAACTTTTGTAAATTTTTGTACAGTTTTGTAAATATTATTTTAATTTATTCCTTATTTATTATTTTAATGTGTAATTTGTTAAATTTTGTTGTAAATAGTAACGAAACTTTTCACGATCACTTTGACTGAGATTAAAACTCAAACATCGTATCGCTGGAGGCCGGAGTTGAACAAACGTTGATGGCCAGTACACAGGTACAACCTGCAAAACTGCGCGGAGATGGAGGAGGTGACTCTTTTATCGTTGAAGCCTTATGACCCCGATACCGACTGTAGTACTAGTCTCGCATTAAGTGTTTTTCACAAATTTTCTTATGGATGATACGATCTAGTACAGCATGAGTGAAACATTTCGCGAGCAACCGTCGGTTAGTGTGAATTCGTCCGTGCGTTTGTTATTTTACGATGTCAAGGTTCAGAGGTACGTGTGTTTAGAGTTGTGATCTTGTGAGTTAAAAAATATTTACTTTGTAAACATTTTTTCCCGAACTGGGGAGAGTGTAACCGATGGCAGTTCCTTACCCAATCGTTACTGTGACTCTGTTTGTATCGCGTTAAATAGCATGCAGGAATATACTTGAGTTATTGGGCGGAGCTTCACTACTCCCACTGGCTAGGGCAAACAAAAGCCAAGACACCCTAGCAGTACGCAGCCAGTTCCATACCCACACGATTGCTACCCACAAGAAGGAGTCTTCAAAGGAAACCGACGTTGGTAACTGGTTGGTAGCCGATTGGTAGCAAGGATTGACAGAAGTCTGGTTGGCGGCAATACCGTAGATGACTTGCGAAGTCAAGAACCGGGAATCGGTCTATTTGCCCGAAGGACCCGTAACCAGACAGACCGGCCTAGAAGTCTGTCGGACAGCAGGTAATTGCCGCCGTAAAACAAAGTGTGACCCAGTACTAATGTGTCCTGTGAAAAGGACCCTCAATGTTTGACCCTTAGTGTCATCCTTGGCCGACGGAGTGCCGTCGGAGCCGGACGTTTCGGACGCTTCCGTGATGTCCCTGTGGAACCCAACAACCTCGATGTGTCCACGCCCTTGGTGCTCGATTACGGGCAATGTTCCGGCCAACCGTCAACACCGGCCGAAGTCCCAATCCGTCACTATATTGGGAGGAGCACAGGACGTTCGGACGGGTCCACCAGAAGCCGCGCACATCAACCGCTACCGAGTTCCAGGATCGGGAACCGTGATCCGTGTAAGCGACCGGAGGTCGCGTAACCGTCATCCGGAGGAGATTGCTGGAAGGAGGAGAAGCTGGAAGATCGTCGAGCTGCTGGGGCCCCAAGAAACCAGAAGGAACAGGTCAGATAGACAATAAGAAAGTGGGAAAATTGAGGTTAGGAAAGGTGAAGGAAGTTAGTAGGAAGAAGTGGGAGAATAAAGTGTGCACAAAAGATAATAAAAGTGGTGTTTCGTTTGGTAGCTCAAGTGTTTTTCCTGTGTCCGATTAGTCTAGTGTGGATAAGCGTGCCGACCTTGAGGTGTGTTTGTAGAGTCCCTGCATCGAGAAAGGTCTCGGCTAACCACAAGTTACAACCCCTAATCCGACAAAATGTTAAAAAATATTTTAATTCATTTTAAATGGCATTTTTTCCAATCAAATTTACAACTCCAATACTTCTAACTTACGTGAAATTGTCCGAGGATTCCGAATATGACAAAATTGAGACCAATATGTGCCGCTATGACAGCCTACAGGGCAAAAACTAACGTTGTAAAATGTTTGTTATAGAAAAATCGAAAAACTATGAGAAAAACTGCGATTGGCCAAAAAGTTATTTCCGAAGGATTATAGTCCATGAAATAACCTATCTTTTGACCTATGGGAGTATGGGTGTTGGAGGCTGTTGGAAAAAGATATTAAGGTTTAAAAAAAATCCATTTTTAACAGTAATTTGCAAAAGCTATGAAAAAAAATCAAACCAATCGTGGATGTCTATGAAACATTATGAAGTGATTCAAAAGACCTTTCGAATGCATCTAAGAGAGTTGGAATTGAAGAAGTTTTACGGAAATGCGAGCAATTTTAAGATTTTTAATGTTTTTTCGACCTCAAACTTCAAAGCCCGTTTTACCCCACTTCCCTTTGTCGTAGAGGGCTCATATTTGGCATGAGTTCATCTCATGTATAGACAAACAAACGCTGAAAGTTTCATCCAAATCGGAGCACCTCGATACGACCTGTTACACATTGGTGAAAAACTCGCTCTTAAGTTTTTTTGTCTCGTCAAAAAAATCTCAAATTTTCTATTCATATTTCTATTATTTTCAACTAATGGTTCAATACTCAATGATGAAAAATTAAACATTTGTATACTTAATAATCTTTTCGAAAAAAATAACTTGATAATTTTGGAAACAAGAAAAACATTTCAAAAGGGAAAGCAGAAAAAAATGCGTCCATATGAAACTGAAGCCATACAAAATTTTTGACCAAAATTTCTATTTTCAAAAAAAAAACACAATTTAAAACAATAATCATAACTCGGTAGCAAATTTTTGTCCATATTTCTCTATCGGCCAAAGTTGCGGTTTATTTCCTCAAACATAAAAAATATCAAAAATTAAAAAAAAAAAACAAACAAACGCCGATTTCGAATTGCTCAAATGTGTGTTGAAATGGATAAAAATGAACATTGCTCTTACTAACGTAGCATAAAGTTTTTCTGTGCATATGGATCCCTAAGATTTAACTTGAAATTTACTTCAGGATCCCTTGTGTAACCTATTTTTGATAAAGAGACAGAAAGGCATCAACCACAGTTGGATTTAGTTTGGTTTAAAACAAAAATGCTTTTAAATCATTTTTTTTTAGATTAAGATTTCTCCGAACACTTGTGTGGCACAATTTTCATTTATTCAGCAAACTATTCAAGATCCATAACAACCCACCACAGTTACAACTAAAGCATGATTCAAAAAAAATCCATTTTGATAAATCCATCCACCGACCGGGGACTTTAATTGACTCGTTTCCCGCAGGACCACCTTTTTGCTGCCCATTTGCAAACATTTAACCTGGCCGTAAAATTGTATACATTGCGTCTGTTAAGCAAACAGAATACACAACAAAAAAGTTCAACACGAGCCCAGATCTTTGCCCGGCGATAACGTTTAATGAAATTGGGTTCGTCTTATCTAATGGTGAAAAATCTAACAGCCCAGAAAAATACAAACGGGAAAGATGGTTGGCACAAAATAGCCCCAGAGTCAAGGGTTTCCAGCAAGGCCTCAGACTGGCAAGTAATTAATAATTACTTTGATTTTCAGCTGGTAATTAGGTAATTCTTTAATTACTAAGTAATTCATGGTAATTAGGGTAATTTAAAGTAATTAATTGGTAATTAAAGTATTTTTTGAGTAATTACAGTAATTGATTTTTTTGAATTGTACTTTTATAACGAAACTACTTACTTTTTTATATAATCTACAAGCCTTACCCGACAAACTTCGTCTTGCCTTTTTTTCTTGACGTTTTTAGTTTTTTTACTTGTTCAGCCTCCTGTGATCAAAATTTGATTTCTACGTAAATTTTCCCATACAATCTGCAGATGCTCCGGAATCGGTCCAGAGTGGCCAAAGTGGCAATTTTTTAGCATATAAACCTTCCTTGGGCTTACACGAACCTACTGCAACAAAAAGCACCTCGATCCGACGTTCCGTGTTCAACTGATTCGCGTTCGAACAAAACCATCGAAATTTTTTATATATATAGAAGATTATAACAGAATCTTATTGATTTCAAGAGTGAAACACAAAGATTACAAAAACTGATTCTGTATGTAGAAGGCCTTATTCACCATAATTCTCTCCTAAAATTTATTTTTATCATGTTGTTTATCGAACTAATTAACAACGAAAGGCCATGATATATTACCCAGTGAAAAATGTTTTGTGAATCCTAAATCTATTCATTTTTAGTTATTATTATAAAAATATGTTTTTTTTTTGCAAGAACTACATAAGAATCGATTAATTTTTTATGCTTTTCCTTCTAATACGCAGTCAAAATTATTTGAAGTTTTTGTGGATTAAATTTTTAAAACCAAAATGTACTTAATTATCCTTGAAATAAACAAAGTTTTCAAGTGATGGCCATTTAAAAATCAATAATAGTAAAAATATGTTTTTTTAAATATTTTTCATCATCTGCAGAAATTGACAGTCAGAAATATCTCTCTATTGAGAGATTAGCTATTTTCCCGAAAAATTCCAAATATTTCTGACACAAATGTTTCAATGGTAAAAATCAAACTCAGTGAAATTAAAATCGATTAATATTCAGATGCAATTGAATCCAATGTTAATGTCACGTTCCACATTATCTGTATTTTCAGTAACAGATTTTTTAAATTTGCTTGAGTAAAAAAAATGCAAAGTAATGTCAAACCAATGTTTGAAAAACGTTTTAAAACTTAACGTTATTTTGATGAATTTCACAATTCTCAAGAAGAGCCGCTGCAAATATTTGTCAAAGTTTTTGTTTAGCTCAAATAATCAGGGGGCCTTTTGTACAACAAATTCTATATATTAATGGCATTCGACTTTATTAAATTCATATATTGAAGTAAAACAGTACAATTTTTTTTTGCTTTTATGACAAACATGACTTTAAAAAACGTAAGTCAATTTAAATAATCTTCATTTGCAATTGATTGATAAGGGTTCGGTTGATTGAAACGTTAAACATAATGAAATTTCGAATCAGATAATGAACAGGTTAAATTGGCCATTAAACAATTATTATTGTTCATATCCAGATATTTTTTTAAAGGTCCTATAAGCTATTGTGTTTCATATGTTTATAAGACCTTTTAAAAAACTCTAGATATCAATTGAGCTACTTATTTTTAACCGATTTTTTTTAATTAAATACGAATGTCAATTTTATAATAAAATAAAAAAGTCCAAATTTCAAACCAATTAACTCGCTGTAGGATATAATGTAAACATCACTCAAAGTTTCAGCACCCTCTAGTTGGGGACATTTTTGACGTTTAATCGCCTATATCTATTTTCAATAAAAATTATACGTGAAAAAACAAAGTAAACCGAATAATTTTTGAAAGAATTATCAAATGATCTATTTTGAATAATTTAGTTTAGAACCGTACAAATGAATACTTAAATATAAATAAAAAAAAATTTTCTTCGTAGTGAAAAGTAATTAAGTAATTTGTGTAATTAATCATTTTGGACCAGTAATTCGAGTAATTAATTGGCAGACTGGCAAGTAATGAACGCTTCTGGAAACCCTTGCCCAGAGTATCTGATGAAATCAAAAGGCAAAATGAATGAAAATGAGAACTGAACCGGCGCTGGGGTAGTAAGTAAAAGCTTTCTCGTTGCTCGTGTCGATCCTTCCCCGCAAAAGTTCCCTTTTTTCGCAGTGCAAGATCTAAGAAACGAGAGCAAAGTTAGTTCTGTTGCCCTCCGGTTGTCTTTTTATCTCTCTGGTTATTTATTTTGCGCTCTGACCTTTATCGTTTGTTGGTTTCGGTTTTTCATCTAGCTTTTGCTTCTCCTTTATTTCTGTACGATTGCTGCTGCGAGTTTGCTGCAAGGGAAATGTACCTTGTGAAGTTATTCTTCTTTGCCTTTCAACTGAAAGTAACTCGTTTTGTGGGTTTTGCTGGGGGAAAAGCTTTAAGTTTGGATTCTGGTTAGTTAAGTACTTTGTAAGGACTCCATAGAATCTTAATCAGGATTGTATAAAATAAACATTTCAAATTGTTCACCACAGCGTAATTTCAACAGCAGTCTCAGCAAAAGTAGCTAGAAAACCTAAACGAGCTACGACAGGCAGCAATTATTCTTACTGTACCAAACAAACACTGCTCTTCCCCCCTTGCCATGCCCATGCACAAAACACAACTCACTAATTAGCGCTATCAGTACACGGCAACAACTGTTTACCTCTCTACTTTTCCGACATCCAGCAAACAAGCATAAGCACACTAAAAAACCCTAAACCCAAGGCGCCATTTTGCAGCCCCCTCGCGCACTCCGTTGGCCACTAATTGTACGATTCTTCTAAATTACCTTCAACGAGCTACCCAGAACCCCCCATCCCCTGCGCAGCAATCCAGCATTGAAAATTAGAGACAAGTCGAAACTCCAGCGTCCCGACGAGAAAGTGAGCTTTGGCCGGGAAAATAAGCTGTAATTACGACACCTGGCAAACGGGAAAACTTTTGCACGGTTTTTATTTCTTGCCATCCTTCCGCTCGCGCGTTTGGTGGGCGGGACTACCTTCCGACGACCGGTGAAAGCTTACCTTTTCGGTGAAAAAGCTTTCTTTCATCATTATCGAGATACAGCGAAGGGGTGAACGATTTTGGAACTTGGGTTGTTGTTTTACGTTGCGGGATTTACGCTGATTTTGATTTTAACTAAAACTCAACCTAAAGGTTCAAATTCTCATAGGTTTTTCAAGATTTTTGGATTCAAGACACATTTTTTAATACTAAATTAGATTGGAAAGTGCGTGGTTCCAGGAAAACTTCTTCTTCGAGTTCGACTATTTCAAAATTTTAACCTACCCTCTGAGGCTCCTTGTCAAACAGTGAGACAAAAAGGTTTAGAGTGATTTCGACTGTAGAAAAAAAAGCGAAGAGTTTCGACAAGCGTCGGCACCGAAACTGAAACGATGATGGTCTCATTAACGTAGGCTGATGCTGCTGTTTTGCTGAGGTAGTACACCGGAGGTTTAATCAACCATTATCAAAGAAACAGCAGACCAGCACAAATTTGAGGTTGATTGTTTGCGTAAATGTTTACCGAAGACGCAGTGAGAAACTTAGCCGAGACTTTCTCTCTTTTGATCGTTGAAACAGAATGTCCCAAATTGCTGTTTCTATTAGAAAAAAGTTTTTCAGCAATTACGAGTAAAGTATTGATTTGTCTTCAAAAAAAAAAATATCAGCAATGCTTAAGAAAATATCGTTGATTGTTTAGGGGTCGCTGTTGAAAGATTATGTTTGTAGAGGAAAATTGACATAAATAAATTGGAAACATCGAATTAAAATTTCACCCAAATAGTAAAATAAACAAAAATTACATCAAAAACTTCAAGCGTAAAATAAACAACTTGATAATAACATGAAACACTACAAGATACAGTCCAGACTCGATTACACCGACCAGCAAATTTCTGAGGACCCTAAACTTCTTGCCTACGCTTGAGTTGAGTCTGTCATTTTTTGTAGGTCAGTGTTATCCGAAGGCCTCGAAAAAAAATCACTTCGGATGATCAAATCACAAAAAAAAATTGTCGTATTTTTATTGAAGAGCTAAAACTACGCTTGAGTGATTTAGAATTTTTAATTCAAGATGGAGGAAAAAATGGCGGTGATAAAATAATGGTAAAAATGCTTGTTTGTAGTTTAATAGGCAATCAACTATAACAATTCGACCAAAATTGGGTCGCAAAACTCGAATTGGACGTTAACAGCAAAAAAAAAACATATGACAATACATAACATGTATTATGTTATTTTTTTATTACATTGCAAAGTATTAACATATTTCGCATTGTGTTCTGGAACGGTCTAACTTATTTGGCTAATTTCAGGATTGTTTGGAAGCTTTATTTATGCATAACATAGTTATGCTATTGAAAATTGAAAATAATTTAACCATATAATTGTCATAAGCAAGGGGTAGCACACAGAGTAACTGAGTCACTCAATTTTTAAAAAAATACTCAATGTGGCTCAAAGTTACTCAATCTTCTTCATAATTTCTTTTTTTTTTCACCGAGTTGCGGAATTCGTGAATAAACATTCTGTCAATCAAGCGTGTTTACAAATACATTAGAAATATATTATATGGGTAATTCTCCGCCAACTCACACAGCAGTTGCCCCGACCCCTCTTCGATTTGCGTGAAACTTTGTCCTATGGGGTAACTTTTGTCCCTGATTATCAATCCGAGGTCCGTTTTTTGATATCTCGTGACGGAGGGTCGGTACGACCCCTTCCATTTTTGAACATGCGGAAAAAGAGGTGTTTTTCAATAATTTGCAGCCTGAAACGGTGATGAGATAGAAATTTGGTGTCAAAGGGACTTTTATGTAAAATTAGACGCCCGATTTGAATTCCGAAAAAACGTATTTTTCATCGAAAAAAACACTAATTTTTTTTTTTAAATTCTCCCATTTTCCGTTACTTGACTGTAAAAAATTTTGGAACATGTTATTTTATGGGAAATTTAATGTACTTTTCGAATCTACATTGACCCAGAAGGGTCATTTTTTCATTTAGAACAAAATTTTTCATTTTAAAATTTCGTGTTTTTTCTAACTTTGCAGGGTTATTTTTTAGAGTGTAACAATGTTCTACAAAGTTGTAGAGCAGACAATTACAAAAAATTTGATATACAGACATAAGGGGTTTGCTTATAAACATCACGAGTTATCGATTTTACGAAAAAAAAGTTTTGAAAAAGTTGGTCGTCATCGATCATGGCCGTTCATAGTCACCCGCGACAGACACGGACGACGAAACGAAGAAAAACGCAAAAAGTAACTTTTTCACAACTTTTTTTCGTAAAATCGCGATAACTCGTGATGTTTATAAGCAAACCCCTTATGTCTATATATCAACATTTTTGTTATTGTCTGCTCTACAACTTTGTACAACATTGTTACACTCTAAAAAATAACCCTGAAAAGTTAGAAAAACACGAAATTTTAAAATGAAAAATTTTGTTCTTAATGAAAAAATGACCCTTCTGGGTCAATGTAGATTCGAAAAGAACATTAAATTTCCCATAAAATAACATGTTCCAAAATTTTTTACAGTCGAGTAACGGAAAATGGGAGAATTTTAAAACTTTTTAAGTGTTTTTTTCGATGAAAAATACGTTTTTTTTTTTGGAATTCTGAGTACGCCATCAAATCGTGCGTCTAATTTTACATAAAAGTCCCTTTGACACCAAATTTCTATCTCATCACCGTTTCAGGCTGCAAATTATTGAAAAACACCTCTTTTTTCGCATGTTCAAAAATGGAAGGGGTCGTACCGCCCCTCCGTCACGAGATATCAAAAAACGGACCTCGGATTCGTGATCAGGGACAAAAGTTACCCCTTAGGACAAAGTTTCACGCAAATCGAAGAGGGGTCGGGGCAACTTTTCCCGATTTCGTGTGAGTTGGTAGAGAATTACCCATATATATTTATTTTAATATTTTTATTTTTTTTTTTCTATTCATTTTTTCTCAAAATCACTTGGTCATAAGCATTTGTATGTATGTAAGTATTTGCACCCCCGTCTTGACAGGACTTGTGTTCTCTGGCTAACGATTTCTTCTGATATTGTAGATCGGTAATACAGATAACTCGGGCCAGGCAATCCACGACTCCCTCGTCCAGTTCATAGGGGGATGGCGTCGCTATTTTTAGACCACGTTTTCCACTTCTCTCCATCGAAACCGACTACTTTATCGACTTAATTTTGCTGGACGGGATAGGACGCCATCTATTTTTAGACGATGACTCAGCACTTTTCCACTCTTGCACTTAAAAAACCAAATGGCAGCACGATGTAACGCCACGTCCCTATAAGTATATGAGATGCCCCTGGGCTGTTTTGAGACGGTGTTAGTAGTTGTATAATGGTTTGATATGTTATACCTCGTGACATTATTTCGACCGACCGGGATTTAATCCTTGAACCTTCTGCTTTCGAGGCAGAAGCCGCAACCATTAAGCCTTATGTCATTGTTATGTACAACGGTAAAAAGCAAGACTAAAAACCTTTTCTAATCACTTTTTTTCATTTTAGTGCAAAAAAATAATTGACAATACAACATTTTTTTGATGAATCAACTATGAACCCCTTGGAACGAACTGTCAAGTAGGACCTTTTCTGTCAAGAAGGGACGCGAAGGTTTTTTTTTAAATTGATTTAAAAATCAATTTTAAATCCTTTGCGGTTGTTGGGTCATTGTATTCAGAAAATAAGCTTAATCGTTCTGAAGAATAATATCGCAAATTCAAGCTTGATTTTAGGACCCAATTGCGGCGTGCGTCGGCAATACGCACGCCTAAAAAAACTCAGTTTGATAAAACAAAGGGCCTAACCACGATTATAATATTCATTTCAGAAATTAAAAAATTATGAAAAAACTAAAGATTTGAATTTGAAAACTTGTTTAACTTGTATTGAATGGATAACACACGCATCTTTAGCAGGTCTCTGACATATATTCCAATTTGCGTATTCTCGCGACTAATTGTTCAAGCACTATATCATAGAAAGAGGTTAAGACATTATTAGTCGAAATATTTTTTCGCACCTGTCATGTTAAACTTTACAGTAGCCTGACAGAAATTTTAACTCCATTTTTGTAAAAAAAAAGTTATTTAAAAAATCGGCCAGATTATTTTTTTTCTTCAACCTATAAATACAACTTTGCCTAAGACACCAAATTGATCAGAAAATTCCTTCAAAAGTATTTTTTTTGAATATTTACGTACCAGCTGCCGAAATTGTATGGAGACTTGTACGGGTAAACCAACGACACAAAATAACTTCTTTAATCAAAGGGAAGGCCCCCACGAAGTTTGAGCCAAATAAAAAAAAATACAAATATAATCAATTTCCGATTTTGGTAAAGAATTGCTCATTTGAGCTTTGATGTCTTCTGAAGAGTTGTCGCAAACGGGAAACGGCAACTTTTGGCTTGGTTGAAAGTCAAAGTGATTCGGGTGATTAGGGTTTTGTAAAAAACTAACTTTGCAAACATATTTTTGGGATTTGATTGTCTTTTAAAAGTTGTAACTAACTCAAGCAACTTTGTCGAAGACACCAACATTTTATCTCGCAGCCTACGGCATCTACAACTAAATTTAACGAAATCATCTGATTGAACATTCAAAAAACATTTTTTTAACGTAGCAATTCAGAATTAAAGTTTAAAGAAAAGTGATACGAACAGCACTTTTAGAGCTTAAAATGCCAGGTTGCATTCGAAAAGAGGATTTAGCAATACAAACGCTTAAAAAATCTCAGGAATTTTATTCTTTAAATTAGAAATATACTAATTTGAAAATGTCTAGTTTTCAATGAAAGTTTATGTGGGACCACCCTAACGAAATTCAAAAATTATCCAACTATATGCTTATTACGTGTACTTTTTGCCCACTGAATCTGAATTTGCCTCAGAATTGAGCCGAAATGTTAAAATATCAATTTTTATTCATATTTTGGGATTATATGGGTTTATGTATATGATATTTTTACACAGAAACCAAGAATCGACATTTTTACGCTTCAACCAGTAATCCGGTAATTTCTTGTTCTGATTAATTAAAACATTTAAACAATATTATTTAAATTAATGATTCCAACTAACCAACAGTACTTAATGCTCGATCATTATATCTCCATTTAACTTTTTCGTCCCGTTCTGTTGGCCGCAAATGCATAAACAAAGTTGCGCAATGAATTTCGTTTCATTCAACATTTCGCTCGTTATACGTAATTATAACACCATCGTCCCAGCGGGTGCGGGCACACTGTACAGTCCAATAACTAAATTTTCATAAAGTCTGAGTAGATTTTTCTGGCTCAGGCCGCATGCCGGGGCGAAATGCACGGTATTTTCGGTTGCTAAAAATGAGAGAAAAAAAAACTGAAAAACATAGCAGCAAACTTTTTCAGCCCACCCCCACCAGTTTTTTTTTCTGTTCTCTCTTACAGCCCTGAGCAAGGCCATCGGGACTCGTATACAACAGCGCGCACACACACACACACCTTGCCAAGATCTGGGAAATACTTTTAATTTTCAATTTCACATTGGAACTCTAAGTGTGTTCGTATGGATTGTTGTGCAACTTCAGAAACAAAAAAAAAAACAACATTTCTTTTCACAACTTTGCTGCACAACTTGCACTTTAGGAGAACGAAGCAGGCAAAGGCAAAAACAGGAACTTTCAAATGGAAATCTGCACGTTAACTTCCGGTAGCCGGTAGCACGAAACATAGTTTGCAGTAGTTTTCCACCCCGCGCTTCCCTTTTCTGTCGCGTGAAAATGAGAAAAGAGCGCCAATGGAAAACCCGGGAAAGAGGACGAAAACTTGTTCTTATGAGCTGCTGCGCGCAAAACTTGTAAAATATGCGAACATTAAACGTTTTAATATCACAATTTGAATGTGACGGTATCGAGTAAGAAGAGCAACAACATTAAAAGAGATTAAACTTAACTATTCGCGCTAGAAGCCGTAAAAACGTAAAATGTAATTCAAACCTAACGTTTGCAATGGACTCTTAAAGATTGAAGACGTATTATGAAAAAAAACTTAGATGTAAGATAATGATGAAGATATTTTCTATTAATTCTAAAACCCTGTTAAAAGTTTAGTAAATTAATTCAATGCCAAATGCCAAAAACGATATATGACGATAAAAGAAAAGAAAACACTTTGTGCCCTCGTATCCCAAGATCAAACTATATATATATTATTGCCACGATGTTGATGTATCAGAATGTAAACTGTTTAGAATATATTTCGAATAGTGCTACCTTAGTAAGATCCAATCCTTGAAAATGGAGAAAGAAGCTCGTTATTATCATCGCTAAATAAAAGTTACAGTGACTCTTCAGCTCACTCTGCTTACTTATTCATCCGAACTCCTTTCCTCCCAAAAATAGAAATAGCTCAACACGAGAATGAATAAAACATAATAATCCCCCTCTCCCCAGTACAACTCGTAAATCGTAAACAGGTGATCAAGTGGTAATACTCAAAAGGATCGCACATAAAACAAGTCAAGTGCCATTCGCGCTAAAAGCTTCACTTTCGTAGCTACTAGCGATAGTTTCCCCCTCCCTCTCATCCGTTTCTTTTTTTTTTGTCCAGGATGTAAAAGCATTCCCGAAAGGGCTCCCAAGCGAAATTCATCTGTAAGTGATACTTAACGGCGAGAGCAGCGGAGAAGATTGATGCCGACATCGGGGCGATGCTAATGGGCTGATGGGTCTTTGGCACCACACCACTTTGCGCTGGAAATGGGTCAATTGTAGATTTATGGTGCAAGGTAATCTTCTTGGAGGATGAATTTAGTGATGTGTTGACCATCAATAACAGAAGAAGGATTTATTAGACACAAGCCGCTATTGTTCTCATCTACTATAAGCAGATTGTTGAAAAGGGTTTCAAAATGTTTTTTAAAGAAACTAAACCATGCTCCCTCTTGAGTTTAGCCTGCACAGTCATTTTTGTCGCTTCGTAGCTGGGAGGGAGAAGCGAAGAGGTCCTCTTATTCTTATTCATTTTCTTGTTGTTGTTTTTTGTGCAAGATAATTTCTCTTCCCATTTAAATTTCCAGTCAGTCGTCATCTGCCCTTCTTGACAAAACAAATTTTCTAGCAGCTCATTTCAAAATAGTGCTCAAGATCGTGCATGACTCATGTGATGCAACTTTCTCCGCGATTTTTTTTTATTCATAACTTATTTTTATTCGGTCCTCTTCGGTGCCGAGACGAGGGTAGGACCGCAAATCATGAATGTGACATAAAAAATAATGAAAATATTTTTTTCAACTAATGACAGCAAGGGTCATTTCACACCATACTTGCAGGACATGAAACCACAGAGTAACACAGAGCGAGCAGTCCGAAGAAATGTCGTTTTATTTTTTGGCTCAATAAGGTTTGCTGGTAGCAGGCGTGCGATGTACCACAAAGTGGAACCAAAAATCGAATGGCAGTAGTGACTCTGCCTTACTCTGTGATGAAACCGATCACTTTTAATTAATCTGGGTGGGTTTGCTGCTTTTCAACTGGGTGCTGAACTCGTTGAAGATCCTCCACAGCTCAGCCGAACTGTAGAGTACCTCCTTGCCTTGTTCCTTCGTGACTCCACAGGCGTGAGGGGCCAGTATTTTGTTTGCTGCTTCCTGCTTGTCGAAGGCGATCCTTCTGTTTTTTTCCGGAACCGCACCAGACAGCGGAGGAAACTATGCCGCCGTGAGAGCCGGTACTGCCGGACTTAGTTTTCTGTCATTTTCCTTTCTGGTTGCAATAAAATGCAAAACCCGAGCATTGGAGGAAGTAAAGTGAATTCGCTGTGACATGATCATTCTTCCGAGATGCCGGCTTTGCAGAGCAATTGTTTGAAAAACGGTGGCTTATCTTAAATTGGGTACTAAAGCCCTATGTCAATTTTTATGAACAACGGTAAAAAACATGATTAAAAACCATTTCTGATCACTTTTTTTTTTCATTTTAATGCAAAAAAATATTGACAAGACAACATTTTTTCGATGGATCAACTATGGTCCCCTTGGAACGAGTTGTCAAGTAGGAGCTTTTCTGTCAAGAAGGACCGCGGGGTTAATTTTTCAAAATTGATTTAAAAATCCATTTCAAACTCTTTGTGATCGTACAAAGGGTCATTGTACTCAAAAAAATAAGCTTTATCGCTGTAAACAATAATATCAGCAATCTAAGCTTCATTTTAGGACCCAATTGAACGATCTTAATTTTTAGGCAAATTTTACGTACGATGATTTTTTTCCATAAAAAAAGAAAACGTTCCGCTTCCTTTCTATTCATGTCAACCTCCAGCTCGCCGTTTTTCCCGCTTTGTTCCTATTTCCATCCAGAGAATTTTTTTCACTTCCTCCACAGCTCTGGTTGTATTGAACGATTTATATATTTAAATACATTGGCTAACTACTACTAACTTAATAAGTCTTAGTTTAAGCACATGTATGTAAGACATTGATGTATAACATTGATTGATTCATGGTCACATTGGAAATATATCTCATGAATATATATTTTAAACTAAATCTTATCAAAAATAAGCAAAAATTGAAAAATAAATAAAGTTAATTATTTTATTTTAGCCGAAATTGTCTCAGTCCGAAAAAACATTTGCAAATTTAAAAACTTTTTTAAATATATTTTGCTAACAAATACAATACTGCTCTAACCAAATAAGAACAGTAACAAAAATTGAAGGCGGCTCTCACTGACAGTTCGCAAGTGGCTGACACTGACAACTAGGTGTATTCTTCTCCGCCCGACTCAGCTTCGTAGCTCAGGGGGCTCGACGTCGGGTGCATATGTGTTAAGTCCTCCCCATAGCATCTTAGCTCGGCAGGCATCGAAAAGCCATTACCTTTCCACCCTTTTTGTCGAACTGCAGGCTTTTTGGGAGGGCGCTGGTATTGACTAATAAAGAAGGGATTTTCAGAGGTTAAACAGTGAACGGATGGTTGGATCCCACTGATCATTTTTGATTCATTGTTTAACTTTGGCTGATCTGCCAATAACGGAGTAGCAGCTTATTGGCAGTCAACCATGCTCATGCTTAGCTTCCATCCTTCCGGGATTTGAACTGACGACCTTTGGATTGTTAGTCCAACCAGCTACTCCACTGAGACAGGGCCCAAGGAGTCGACTCCTACACCTGCACTGAGCTAACGACCTAACCTCTGGGTTAGACCGGGATTAACGGTTAGACTAGGTTAGACCGGGAATTGAAACACATGGGGCTAATTGGGACAGCAGTTTTAGCAATGTTGCAGCCTTATATTACCAGATTCAGAGTAACAAAAAATGTTCATTAATTCCCAAATTTGAAGCTTTAAGTGCTCCATAACGTGCTGTCCCTTTTCAGACTGTAGTCCGGATTCGCCCTAGTTGACGGTAAATCTATTCCAACACAAAAGTTTAGGTAAGATGTACCCATTCCCAGATTCAATGTTTCCTCCATCACGATTTTACACCTTCCAAATTCACACAATTTCTTAATCTGTTTCCACATGTTTGCTCAGTAATGTAATGAATGTTATTTTATTGAATTAGTGCGTCGAGAAAAAAATGCCCGTTTTCTAAAGACCATATTTATAAGTTACATAATTATAAATAAGACAACCCTCTATCAACTTAAAAAAAATAATATCAATATTATAGTCTATTAACACTGAAACTCCCATGAAGAAAATTATCCCGCGAACTACCCAGCTCGCGAAAAAACCGGAAGTCCAACTTTGACAAGGTGTATCTCGGCTCCCCTTGGACAGATTTTCAAAATTCAAAATGCAAAAGATGCGGACAGATGTCTAGATAATTTTCCTTTTTTAAAAAGTCAAAAAAGATGCATTTTCCCTAAGTTATGTACAAATCAATTAAATATCTTTTTTTTTTTCAAAAAAGTCGGAATTCGATTTTGAGCAGCTGTATCTTCGCTCCTTGAGGGTGGATTTTCAAAATTCAGAAAGCCAAAGATAGGGGCAGATGTCCAGATGATGTTCCTTATATGATTTGATGTGATTTGATGTGATAACCAACAGGGCCACAAGGATGACCTATGTAGCGGTTGCCTAGAATTACAGTGACTCAGACTTAAAGGGAGCATCTTCAAATTACTGCCGTATGAAGGGCCAAAAGGGGGTGTTTGGACGCGAACAAGCAAATTCATTCACGGTGTCCTCAGGGGAAGAGAATCTCCTTCCAACAGTAACCTCCAATTACTCCGAGAAAAGTCTGACAAAGCTGAAAAACAGGGCTCGCACCCTGTTGGGGGCTTAAAAGGGCGCGGCAGACAGCTGGAGACTGACAGAGGTCAATAGATTCAGTAATTGTACAATCCTTAAGAATTGTACAATTAATAAACTATTTTCCCCTTGTGACGAAGTTCTGGTCTTCCCCTATTCACATCCAGTCTCCGCCATTACAGCATACTGTCCACTGCCCTGATGCTCCCTTCCCAATCCCCGGCTTTGATTCTAACTACTAATGAAAAGGAAAATCATAGATGAGAAAAGGTCAATGCGGATGGAGAGCAAATCGAGCTCAGTATCCCCTCACAAAGACTGGTAGTAAGTGTGAAACAAGACAGTGAAAAATATAGAGTAAGACATGAAGAAAATGGAAAGATAGTATGTCAATGCGGATGGATCGATGATCCCCTCACAAGGACGTAAAAGTGACAGATGGTAGGGAGAGCAAGAATCTGTGATTGAGTTTTTGATGTAAAATAAAAAGGAACTTGCTCACCGGTTTCAAAATCATCTTCTTTCATGCTATTCGTGCTTGAATCCGAGCAGCAAGTCCAACTTCCAGTAGCCCCGCAACCGAATGATTGTCCGCCCGTGTTCTTGAGAGATCGCCTTAAAGCAATCTCGAGCACCGGCTCGTAGTAAGATGATGTTCCTTATATGATAGGTCAAAAATAGAGCCATGAACATGAGCATGAGCATGAGAGACCACCCATGGTTGTCCTTCTCCGTTGCTGAACAGGACCGTAATATCCTATCAAAACAACGATCATACGCTTCAACGAACTAATGGTGTTTCCCTTATCAACAGCATATATGAATGCGCTGAAAAGATAAAACATCAAGATCATCACAACTAGATCTGGAATAAATAGGTAACAGTCATTGGCCACCAACGACGCCCGCCATGTCAGTTTGTAGATCTCCGGGGGATTGGGACGGGAATGTTAGTTAACACAGGTTGCTACCAAGGGTGGGTTCTATACGATATCCACACCCCCACGTGTGCCGGAAAAACTATTTCTACTTGGGATTTTGTTAGAAGGTAAAGGTAATGGCCAGGATTCATCATAGAGGATGATGATGCGACCCAATAATCAATCAATTTCGTTAATAGTGTGATGAATTATGCATTCTCAAGGCAAACAATCGGTTGATGCGGATGAGACTATTCCCGATTATTTGGTGTTGAGTTGAGCATAAATGATTCAATCTTAGACAACCGGCTGTGGAAAGATAAAACCAAGATAATATGCGAAAACGCAGAACCGCCTGGATAGATAAACATACACAATCGTGGGACAACAAAGACGGAAACGGCATCAAAAATCCTGCGTGACGACCGCAACGCGCACCGTTTAAGATCACCAACGCTACTCACGACATCGTGAGGAGATGATTAAAAACAAAAGTTAAATAACGAAAATATCCGGTCTTGAATTAATAACTCGACAATTTGTTTATTTGTTTATTTGAATCATCCGACAACTTGTGGTCTTAATGATAAAACTTAACTTAACTAAAGACAAATCCTAACAACATGAAACACAAAAACAGATTAAAGCTGATGAGAGTACCAGATTCGGGCTCGTTGTTAAAACTGCGGGTTGGAGATGTTGGGATCGTGGGAAAAACAGGTGGGAAAAAACGTTGAATCTGCTACACATGAAACGAACTGGTTCGTGCTGTCCATAGTTGGTGTTGTGGTGAGCAAGTTGTAGATATTGGCGTTGATGAAGTGGCCGAGCAGGTGTGTAGATTTGAATTTGAGCGCGAATCCAAGGAGTGTCAACTTCACCGGCCGGTACTTTGGCAACAAACGTTGCTTGTGAGACGTGCCGCCTCCATATGCACTGATGCTATACACACATGATCCGGGGTCAAAATCCGACGACCTCTTGCTTGTTACGTCGGTAGACTCGTAGATCTTAACTCAAGGCAGTCCTTGGATGACCATGGACATCCCGACATAGACCATTGAGATACATAAAATTTTAGTAAACAAATAAATCAAAAAATATGTTTTTTAAACAAATTAATTTTAAACTTTTAATGTTTATTTTTTATAATCGTACAAAAAATGCTAGCAGTGGACCGCCCCTCCCCGAGAACTTGACAACTTTTTATACATTTGTATTGGTTGTTTCCGTTGTGCTTAAAGGAAATGGCTATGCACCAGGCGCTTCCATATTCTTGTAGATGGCTCATATAATTGGGAGGAGACGCATGGTTTTTTTTTTAAATTGTTCGATTTTTTATGTTAAAAAATTTACAACATTCGCATCAGTTCGGATTCGGGGAAGCATTTTCTCTGGGGAACCGATGAGATATCGTGAATCGCGTGACACAAGTTTTGTTTTGTCGAGTAGTGTAATCAAGATAAATGCAAATTAAAATACTAAAAATGAAACAAGAAATATATAAAACAATAGAATCAAGTTTTCCGTAGAACAAAAGTTGCTCAAAATTACCTCCTGAACACGGGAAAAAATATTTAAATAAAAGCAGGCAATTAATATAAAAGATTATATCATGCCAATTATCCAGTAAAATTTAAATGCAATATATTTGCCCCAGCAAATTTATATGGCGTCTCGGGAGTCACGACGCACATCTTTTTTGCTGGGGTGAAAAAATGCCATACTTTGAAGGCCTGTACCGAGCTCTAGAATGCTCAAAACTTCAATGTTATGTACACCAAAACATGCGCAAGGATCTGGTCTATACGCCAGTGATGTTAACGTATTGGTGGCCAAAGTGCCCCAAAAATAAACATTTTTGAGAAATTTATTTTTACGGGTCAAATCCCATTTAAAATTAAAGGGCGGAGCGCCAGCTCCTCTTATGTCCAATCAAGCTCATATTTGGAATTTGGGCTCAGTACGCTAACCGGAACCAGCCCCTGAATGCCTGTCAAAAAGTCATTTTGGTAACACTCTAATGAATATTATCAAAAAAAATGTTTTTTTTTTAAGTTACCATGAAATTTCATGTCATATTGAACGGAAAAAGCACAACTGCAATGATTTTTCCAAATTTCATTTAAATTAGATTTTGTTCAAATAGTCGGCGTTTATATGAGCCTAAAAACGATACAGCTAGTATAATTTAAATAATGAACCTTTGTATTAATTCTTTTAAAATATATATTTATAAAACAAAAAAATCCTAATTTCAAAAGTGATGTCGTTTTGAAATAAAAGTGCATCCTCCCTCACAAGATTTGAAGCCCTAAACCACGAAATGAGTTTCCCTCCCACGTTGAGAACCAGCCAGTGACCGGACACACGGTTCTTTGAACGGACGGATGGACAGTCGGTTGCCGTCCCGGAGACCTTTTCCGAGGTGAAACAACTCATGCTTTTTTTTTGCGTGCTTTGAAATGTCAGCAGCACCATTCTCGGAAAGCGGGAAATTGAATAGGAAATTGAAAAATGAGATTTAATTTTCCTCTTTTTATTAGTTGTCAGTGGGCGACTGAGGGAAAATGGTGTAGGGAACAAAAAACTTGGCCTTGTTTCGCCACACGTCGCCAAGTCGTTGGCCCGTTGGTGTCTGTTCTGCGTTATTGCCCTGGCATGACTCCAAAGCAAGAGAGGGCGGCTCTGGTTGTAGGAAAATGAACCAACTGGCCTGGGACTGAATGACTAGCGCCATCCACCGCCACGCTTAACGCTGAATGGGAAAAGGAAGCTGAAAAATGCGATTCAAATAAGGAAGGATGGCACCATCAATCGTCTGGCTGGCTGCTGCCGGAACGTCCTTCTGAAGGAAGTTATTAACATAATAATTCTTAACGGTTTCTGGAGAAAAAAATCAGAAAATAACAATTTCATTCTAGTTTATTGTTTGAAATGTCCCTTTTGAGTTATGCTTTTCATTTAGATTTAGAAATTATTGTTATAGCAAAAAAAAAACTTTTTAGATGAGATGAAGAAATTCAAAAAAAAAATATTTTTCTGGACTTGTCGTGCAACTTGTTACTGAGAAACGTTGAATCATTTAAAAATGAAAAGTTCTTATCTTCAAATCAAATTATACGCTCTACAGCGTTGCCTTGGCGCACTCAATTGCGAGATTCCTACTCGAAACTAAGTGTCTGAAGGCTTGATTGTTGAGGCAACTGCAAACCTCTTTTTACACCTTAGTTTCCATCCACCCCGAGATTCGAACTGACGACCTTTGGATTGTTAGCCCAACTGCCTACCAGCGACTCCACCGAGGTAGGACCCAGGGAGACGACTCCTACACCTGGACTGAGCCTACGACCTAACACATCTAGACCGGGGCCAACATTTACTTCCCCATCCAACGGAAGGCGTGGTCAGACAAATCTCGTCTCAAAAAATGCCACCGGGACCGTCTGGGATCGTACCCAAGCCGACTGTGTGAGAGGCAACCACGCTTACCCCTACACCACGGTACCACGGTAATCTTATCTTATGAAGCAAAATATATCCAAATTATCAAAATTAATCCTTCTCATTTGTGATATCGTCTGAAACTGATTGTGATATCGTCGCTTGTATACCATCTTTTGACAACGACAATTTTAGTTCCATTTAAATACGAAGCATTTTATCAAAAGTTCACAAAAAAAAAATTGAATGCAATTTCAACATACAATTCATCAAAATCTTGCAACATTTTCCTCAATATAATTTTTTATTAAAAAAAATACTAGAATTGACTAAGAAAGCCATATCAAAATCACATCGTGCACAGATGAACGAGGAAATTTGATTCTTCGAAGGCTTCCTCGAGAGCAAAACATTAAACCCCATCCATTTGTGTGCTTCGGCCGAACATCCAAGTTCAGGGGCTGATCCGATATGCAAAGTCCCTCGATGATGAGACCCTTCCCCTCCATCGGTCGTAACCGTATGGCCTTTCCTCCAAGTTGTAATCTAGTTTGTAAAAATGATATCGTTTTCTCCATTGGAGAGGCAAGGCCCGTGCAGGATTGAGAAATACCCCTTTTCAGTGTCCGAGGTAAAAGCCTTGTAAAGTCAAACACCAAAGTGGCGAAGGTTTTCCCAACTGAGTTGCCGGCCGGCTGTCGAATGGATTCTGAGGTTTGTAGTTTGAATGTTTTTGAAAAGGAACAACTGACATATATACACCTACAATCTGAAAGCTCCCACTTCCGAAGAAGTGGGTCCGTTTTGGGGGGTGGTGAAAAGTGTGTGGGTTCTGTGGCATTTACAAGGTGGGGGGTTTCCGTCAGCTTTTCTTGTTTTATGATGATTTCGTTTTAATGCTCTGAAGTTCTCCCCAGAGTGGTATGTTTCCTAGCCCGGTGAACTTCGGAAGTGATTCTAGAGTGGGAGCCCTCGAAACTGTTATGTAGTAGACAAAATTGCCTGTCATCGGGTTGACATGCTAATCCGACAGTTCAATCTGGTCTCATGTCGGTTAAGGTATTCTGATCTGGGGTGTGCTTTTCAAATGTAATGATGAAGACTGTGATACTCCCCTGTGACCTTTGGATGTGACTACCATTTCTTGGGATTCGTCAGTTGAAATGATCAGCATCCTGTTATTTATTGAACATCAGTGTCAGTTTAAGTCCTTTCCATTTGCTTGTAGTATGATTCAGTCATCCAGAGTTTCCCTCAAATTTATTAGACTCTTTTAGGCACCCTCTCTAAATAATCATCATCTTGTGAAAGGCCATTTTCCAGCCGAGTGCCCTTTTTTCCCTAGTGTAGGTCCAACGGTACTCCGGCAAGGCCAAGTACCAACGTACCAGTAGCGCCGAAACGATGCTAGGAATATCGAAAATAAATCAATCGTGTCTAATGCAATTGAGCCTCTGCGATGATATCAAAGGTTGTGATTTTCGTTCTCCCCTCTCCACCAGCAGTAGCAGCGGCCTGTCAGGGTTCAGAAGCTTGGGTGCCCACATTGCTTTACGGCCCAGGGTCGTCTCTTTTTATGCCATATTGAGACGAGACTGACTGGTCGGGACGCTACACCAAAGGTGATGAAGGTTCAATTTCCCGAGCAGAAATTTGCACTTAATTGATTTATCCTCCGACGATGATGTTGTGCCTGATTGAGTTTGAAATATTGATTGAGTATACTACTTACTGCAGTTCCGATTAGGCACACGAGTAGTTCCGATACGTACTACGCAATTTGTAGCAGTTCAGTTTGATGTGGCAGCAAGAGCTGAACACTGATTGGTATTCAAACGTGAACAGTAATCGTCCCTCGGGGAATAAACTTTGCTCCCAAATTGTGGCTTTTTATGCAGGGAATTCGTTCCCACCCAAATGGAGCAGGAAATTAATCACCGAACGAATACGGAATAAAAACGTGAACCATGAAAAATAATTGGGCAATCTCATAACTTTTTTTGAAAATGCGCTACAAAAAAGTAGGTCGATATTGGAAACCAACAATTTCTGTACAATCGAAATATTTTTCGAGCATTCCACAAATTTAACATCGATTTTGTTTATGTTTCACCTATTATTTTTGGTTGCACTATCATGTTGGTGATGAGTGGATGCCGAAGACTTTTAATTTAAACCTGTTTTTTGAGTATTTCGATAATACAACTTGAAGCAACATCAGGGCGACAAAATTTTTTTTTGGAATATGGCTGGCTTGATTCTTTAGGCAATAATCAGTAACTGTGGCAATTTAGAGCAAAATCATTTAAGGTTGAAGTTTATATCGGGAATATCGCTAAAATGTATGGGGAAAAACATCGCTTCATGATTTTGGCAGCAGGTGGCGCAGGTCTCTCCCAAAATGTCCAAATGTGAGATTCTTGAAGGAAATTCAATTTCCTACAACTTTGTCGAAGGGTGCAAGAAGATTCAAGTTGATCTTGATGAGTTATTAGAAATGCGATGAAAAGAAATCGGCTTGCTATATACTTGAAGGTTTATACCAAAGTAACATTTTAGGCTTTATGAAAGTCACAACCCCTATAAAACCTATCAGCCAAAACCAACATTAAAACCCCTTAGTCGTAACAAACTCCACAGAACCTTGATAAACCCCACTTAAAACCCAAAAGGACCTCCGCAAAAAGTTGTTACGGCCTATTTATAAAACCTACACAGGAGTTCAAGGCTTTACAACTGAATCCTAACAACATCCTCAAAGTCTTGATAAAACCTTTGTTGAAACCTAGTCAGGAGTTATGGAAAAATGACATTTTATACATCTTCAAACGTCTTATGCCAAATAGGTTTTATTTTGGCAAAAAAGTCTTCGTCTTGCCAAATGAAATTATGGAGATGGTTGTCAAAAATGGCGATGATAAATAATAGATATTAAAGGAAATCCAAACAATGTGAAAGCTTATTTCTAGCAATTGATGGCTCAAACTCAGCTGCGGTTGAAATTTTATTGATAAATGTAGGGGAGATAGAGACAAAAAATTCAACTCGCTTCATCAAAAATCAATATTTTGTAATCATACATGGAGAAAAAAGAGTTCCTAAAATCGTGAAAAGCGTTCATGAAAATGGGAACCTTGAACAAAGTGTTCAAATCCCATGGTACGATTTTGAAAAACGTACCATGAAATTTGAACACTTTGTTCGTGGTTCCCATTTTCATGAACGCATGTTCGCGATTTTAGGAACTCTTTTTTCTCCGTGTAGTGTTTAATGTTAAAAAAAATATTTTATTGCAATTCTTTGAAAAAAAAATGTTCAAAATATTTTTAAACATCCATCGCTATATTTATCATACCAGAAATTCAGCATAAATGTGTGTTTTCATCAAATTTAAATCAAATTTTTCAGTTTTATATTTTGCCTTCCTCACTGAGGTAAGGCTATAATCCTGCTCTGAAAATGAACATTTTATTAAAAGCTCGAAGACCCAC